>NC_049260.1:69833544-70152006 GCF_011100685.1 Canis lupus familiaris
TGCAAGATACATCCACGAAGGCAAGAGAAACAAAAGCAAAAATGAACTATTGGGACTTCATCAAGAAAGGAAGCTTTTGCACAGCAAAAGACACCGTCAACAAAACTAAAAGACAACCTACAGAATGGGAGAAGTTATTTGCAAATGACGTATCAGATAAAGGGCTAGTATCCAAGATCTATAAAGAACTTATTAAACTCAACAGCAAAGAAACAAACAATCCAATCATGAAATGGGCAAAAGACATGAAGAGAAATCTCACAGAGGAAGACACAGACATGGCCAACACACACATGAGAAAATGCTCTGCATCACTTGCCATTAGGGAAATACAAGTCAAAACCACAATGAGATACCACCTCACACCAGTGAAAATGAGGAAAATTAACAAGGCAGGAAACCACAAATGTTGGAGAGGATAAGGAGAAAAGGGAACCCTCTTACACTGTTGGTGGGAATGTGAAATGGTGTAGCCACTTTGGAAAACTGTGTGGAGGTTCCTCAAAGAGTTAAAAATAGACCTGCCCTACGACCCAGCAATTGCACTGCTGGGGATTTACCCCAAAGATACAGATGCAATGAAACACCGGGACACCTGCACCCCGATGTTTATAGCAGCAATGTCCACAATAGCCAAACTGTGGAAGGAGCCTCGGTGTCCATCAAAAGATGAATGGATAAAGAAGATGTGGTTTATGTATACAATGGAATATTACTCAGCCATTAGAAATGACAAATACCCACCATTTGCTTCGATGTGGATGGAACTGGAGTGTATTATGCTGAGTGAAATTAGTCAATCAGAGAAGGACAAACATTATATGGTCTCATTCATTTGGGGAATATAAAAAATAGTGAAAGGGAATGAAAGGAAAGGGATAAAAAATGAGTGGGAAATATCAGAAAGGGAGACAGAACATGAGAGACTCCTAACTCTGGGGAACGAACTAGGGGTGGTAGAAAGGGAGGTGGTCGGGGGGTGGGAGTGACTGGGTGTCGGGCACTGAGGGGAGCGCTTGACGGGATGAGCACTGGGTGTTATTCTATATGTTGGCAATTTGAACACCAATAAAAAATAAATTTATTAAAAAAAAGAAAGGATACCGTATTTTGTCAAATGTTTTCCTGCATCAATTAAGACAATCATATGGTTCTTGTCCTTTTATTAATGTGATGTATCACATTGATTTGTGAATGTTGAATCACCCTTGCAACTGAGGAATAAATCCCACTTGGTCGTGGTGAACAATCCTTTTAATGTACTATTGGATCCCATTGGCTAGTATTTGGTGACAATTTTGGCATTTATGTTCATCAGGGATATTGGTCTATAATTCTACTTTTTGGTGGGATCTTTATCTGGTTTGGGGGTCAAGGTAAGGCTGGCCTCATAAAATGAGTTTGGAATTTCTCCTTCTATTTCTATTTTTGAAACAGCTTCAGAATAGTTATTAGTTCTTTTTTAAATGTTTAGTAGAATTCCCCCTGGGAAGTCATCTAGCCCCAGATTCTTGTTTCTTGGGAGATTTTTTATTACTGTTTCAATTTCCTTTCTGGTTATGGGCCTATTCAGGTTTTCTATTTCTTCCTGTTTCAGTTATGGTAGTTTATAAGTTCCCAGGAATGCATCTCTTTCTTCCCAATTGCCTAATTTTTTGACATATAATTGCTCATAATATGTTCTTAAAATTGTTTGTATTTCTTTTGTGTTGGTCATGATCTCATTCATGATTTTATTAATATGAGTCCTTTTTCCTTTCTTTTTGGTAAGTCTGGCTAGGGTTTTATTGATCTTATTGTCTCTCAAAGAAGCAGTTTCTAGTTTCATTGATCTATTTTAGTGTTCTTTAGATTTCTATTTCATTGAGTTCTCTTCTAATCTTTATTTCTCTTCTCCTGGTTGGTTTAGGCTTTACTTGCTATTCTTCCTCCAGCTCTGTTAGTGTTATGTAAGCTTGTGCATTTGAGACTTTTCTAATTTTTTGAGAAAGGCTTATATTGCTATCTACCTCCCTCTTAGGACTGCCTTTGCTGTATCCCAAATATTTTGAACAGTTGTGTTTTCATTTTCATTTGTTTCCATGAATTTTTAAAAATTCTTTTTAATTTCCTGTTTGACCATTCATTATATAGTAGGATGCTCTTTATCCTCCAAGTGCTTGAGTTCCTTTCAAATTTTCTATTATGATTGAGTTTAAGTTTCAAGCATTGTGACCTGAAAATGTACAGGGATTAATCCCCATTCTTTGGTATCAGTTGAGACCTGATTATCGACCCAGCATGTGATCTATTATGTAAAATGTTCTCTGTGCAGTTAAGAATAATGTGTATTCTGTTGCTTTTGTGTGGAATGCTCTGTATATATCTGTGAATTCCTTCTGGTTCAGTGTGTCATTCAAAACTCAGTTTCCTTGTTGATCTTCTGTTTAGATGATTTTCCCATTGTTGTGATTGCAGTTTTAAGGTCACCCACTAAATATTATATTATTATCAATGCGTTTATTGGGTAATTATTTGGTTTACGTAATTGGATGCTCCCAAGTTAGGAGCATAAATATTTATAATTGTTAGATCTTCTTGTTGTATAGATGTGGTATTGTATTCCTCTCCATCCCTTACTACACTCTTTGGTTTAACATCTAACTTGTCTGATATGGGGATTTCTACTCTTGCTTTCTTTTGAGGTCCACTTGCATGGTAAATTTTTCTCCACCCCTTCATTTTCAATCTGGAAGTGTCTTTATCTAAAAGGAGTCTCTTGTAGACAGCATATAAATTGGTCTTCCTTTTTTATCCAATCTGATACCCTGTATGTTTTGATTGGAGCACTTAGCTCATTTACATTCAGAGTACCTACTGAAAGATATGAATTTAGTGCCATTGTATTACCTGCAAAGTCTCTGTTCCTGTAGACTATCTCTGTTTCTTTCTGTTCTGTGTCCTTTTGGGGCTCTCTTTTTGCTTACAGGTTCTCCTTAATATTTCTTTTTTAAAAGGTTTTATTTATTTAAGAGACAGAGCATGAGAGAGAGAGAGAGAGAGAGAGAGAGAGAGAGCAGGAAGTAATTGTGGAGGAAAAAGCAGACTCCCCACTGAGCAGGGAGCCTGATGCGGGGCTCGATCAGGTCTCCTGCCAGTCTAATATTTCTACCATTGTAGGTTAAGAACCTATTGTCTCAAGCTGCTTTCAGGTTTTTCTTTTTATCTCTAAATTTTGCAAGCTTCACTATTATATGTCAGTGTCTTGATCTATTTTTACTGATTTTAGGAGGGGTCCTCTCAATCTCTTGGGCTTGAATGCCTAGTTCCTTCCCCAGATTAGGGAAGTCCTCAGCTATGATTTGCTCAAATACACCTTCTGTCCTTCCCTTTCTTCTTCCTCAGGGACCCCAAGAATTCTAATATTGTTTCATTCTATGGCATCACTGATTTTTCAAAGCCTCCCCTGATGGTCTATTAGTTGTTTTTCTCAGCTTCCTGCCTTCTCATCAACTTGTCTTCTGTGTCACATACTCTCTCTTCTGCCCTCTTTACCCTAGTAGTTAGAGCATCCAGTTTGGACTGCACCTCAGTTAGAGCATTTTTAATTTTGGCCTGAATAGATTTTATTTATGCACTAAGAGATTCTCCAGTGTCTTTTATGCTTTTTTCAGGCCCAGCTAATAACTTTATAATTATTATCCGAAGTTCCAGTTCTAATATCTTACTTATATTCATATCAATTAAGTCTGTGGCAGAGAGTATTACCTCTGTTTTTTTTTCTTTTGTTTTGAATTTCTTCTCCTAGTCATTTTGCCCAGAGAATAATGGATGAACAAGTGAACAAAATAAAAAAATTTAACCACTACTCTAGCAGAATAAACACTAGATAAATCTGAAGAATTAAAAAAAAAAAAAAAAAAGGAGCAGAGGGGAGAGAGAATATAATCTCACAGGTGGACAAAACAAGGTGATTCCCTTGGTCCTGGATGTATTTTGGTTTGCTAGAAGACACTAAATCCCAAAATTGTAAAGAAGGCAAAACCTATATACATTTTAAAAGCCCTAAATACAGTGAAAGGAAGCCAAAAATGAAGATCTATCTATAAAATATAAATGTCAAAAAAATGAAAGTTAAAAAAAAGACTCAAAAACAAAAAGTTAGTAAACTAAGAAACTAGTTGAAAAGGGAAAAAATGAAAAGGAAATAAAAAATTTTAAACTGAAAAATAAATCATGAGAAAGAAATATCAAATTCTATATATTATTTTCCCCTAGCCCTAGAGTTTTGCAGTTCTGTGTGCCCCATAAACTTGCTTTTCACTTATTGTTTCAGCTGCTCTTCTGGGAGAGGGGCCTGCTGTACTGATTCTCAGGTGTCTTTGCCTGGGTCAAGTTTCACCACCCCTTGCCAGAGGTCCAGGCTCACTGTGAGCTGCTACTGGTTTCTGTATATGACTTTTGTTCCCTAAAGGCTTTCTGCACTTCTTTAGAGGATGAAAATAAAAATGGCGTGCCCAGACCTCCAGCCCCAGAGGTGGAAAATCACTGTCCTCTCTCTTAATAAACCCTCAGGGATAAGCGGTCTTCACTTTTGTGTTTGTCAAACTCTGCAGATTCCTATGGTGGGCGCTGCACATTTCCTCCCAGGGGAAGGGCAAGGGTCCTGCATTTCTATGCTTTCCAGGGCCTCCGCACCAAGAGCAATTGCTAGGTCACGCATGCCCCTGCACTTCCTCTCCTAGGGGAAGGCAGAGGACCACCAGTTTTCTGTCCTTTGCAGGGAGCAGTTGCGTAGTAGTGCACACTCCTGTGCTGCCCCTCTGGGGGGAATTAAGAGGTCCCAGCTTTCTGTTCTTTGCAGTGCCCAACCCCCAAGAAAGCTGTTACTGAATCATGCTGTGTTTCACAATTTATGGTGAACCGAGTGGAAAGCCCCCCTCCCAGACTCGCTGATCCTCACTGCTTTACCTGTTCCAATGCTTGCTTAGGAACTCCGCTTGCTCAGGATTCCCCATTCTTTCTGTGACCCCAAGAATCCTGAAACCATACCCTTCCACCTAGGATTCTTCCCCACTTCACTATCTGAGCATTTTCAGGCAGGGACATCTCTCATTGGAGCAGATTTCTAAAGGTTCTGATGCTTTGCTTCAGGGCTATATCACTTTCCCACAGGTAGCTTATGGAGGCTCCCTCCCCTGACATTTATCTTCCAATAAATCACCTCAGATTAACCTCTCTGCACTTCCTAGCTTACAAAAAGTGGTTGTTTTTTGATTTGTAGAATTCCAACCATTCTTTTCTTACATCTCATGTTGAATTGCCAGGTGTTCAGAATGATTTGATAGTTATCTATCTAAATTCAGGGGCCCAGATGATACGTGGCCCCCTGCTCTTTCACCATCTTGCCTCCCTCCTAGGCAGTGTTATCAGACTTCAGGATTTTCTGTCCTACTCTCCCACTGAAGAGAGTAACAAACGCATCTCTAAAGTTTCACTGGGAAGAGACAGGTTAGAAAGAAGTGCTTAGGGATCCCTGGGTGGCGCAGCGGTTTAGCGCCTGCCTTTGGCCCAGGGCGCGATCCTGGAGACCCGGGATCGAATCCCGCGTCAGGCTCCCGGTGCATGGAGCCTGCTTCTCCCTCTGCCTGTGTCTCTGCCTCTCTCTCTGTGTGTGACTATCATAAATAAATAAAAATTTTAAAAAAATAAAAATTAAAAAAAAAAAAGAAAGAAGTGCTTAAAAAGATACAGGTGAGCCAATTAGCTGACCCCAGGTCTATGAGAGAGTCCCCAACGCTGGAAAAGTAAATTTTTCTGGTTCCCAGATAGCTGGGAAACATGCTTTTTAAGCCCTGAGAGTCACTGGGGGAAGAAATGGAACCTCAGGTGACTTCCATCTAGATCAAATATGCTAGACCTTCTGTCCAACCTCAAACCCTGTGCCCAGGCCAGTCAAAAAAGTGGGAACACCACCCCTACCCAATGGAAAATGAAGGTTTGTCTAATAAGCACATCAGCAGGGACCTTTGTAAACCAAGTCACTGAGGGAGTTTTTCAAATTTTGCATTGAATAAAACCTCACTAACACCCACAGCACTGGGGAATTAGAAGAGAGACCCAATAATGAATGATACTAAATCGTTTATAGGATCTCCATAAAAGAGCCTTCAGGTCAGATTTAATTTGGTTTAGAAAATAATGGGTTATTTTGTATACCCAGGGTTTGTGAGTGAGTGAAATTAATATCTGAACACTAGCTAGAAAGAGTCTTTGGCTTCGATCTAGAAAACCTGAGTTTTAACAGGTGTTATTAAACTCCTTAAGAAGTACTTTGTTATATGGCTATGATAGTAAGTTACACTGATATTTGCATGCTTCACAGAGTATATTGAGCCCACTTTGTATAACAGCAGGATTTCATAATTCCATTCTCATAATGACAGATATCTATAACAAATATCTAACTTTCTCTTTTTATTGAAGTATAAATAACATACAATATTACATTAGTTTCAAGTGTACAACATAGAAATTCAAAAGTTGTATAGATTGTGAAATGACCTAGCTCTCTGACAGAAGAAATAGAGAATTATACCTAGTTGATCAGTTTTTTTCCCTGAATACAACAGAAGAAACTCTACAAAATTATCCTTGACTCATCCCACATAAGAAAAAAAGTTTATTTCCAGTGAATTTGCACATATCCCCACTCCTTGTATACTTGCATTCACTGACCACCACTAAGGGAAACATACACACACACACACTACAGACACACACTCATTTTAGAGGATTCTCATCTCTTATACTTGATTTACTGGGAGAAATTGCTTCCTTATCATTTAGGCATTGGCAAGAAGCCAATCATTAGCTTAGCTCTGCAGCACCGCTAGGTTCCTTGGTTAATGAAAATAATTATCAAGTCTGTAACTAGGGGCAAAAATTGAAAAGCCTTGGATCAACAATTTTAGCACAGTTTAAAAACTACTTTCCAGTGCCAAATAAATAGATTAGCCTAAGAACCATCTACAGGTCTTCAGTATTCTCTTATGTATAGAAAATAATACCTTGCTTATATAGAGAATAAACTCTCTTTTTACATTTCTCTCTCTTCTCCCTCTATATGCCTTTTTAAAATATCTCCCTTTTTATCTCCCTATGTATTCCACCAAAGCTCCAAGTTCCAAATGAAAACTCTTGTACCAGATTATATATTCATCACAGCCAGTGCTCTCCATAGCCTAATACAATAAAACCAATAAAACCAAGGCAAAAATATCACTTGTCTCTTTGCACATAAAATAAAATGATGCCATCTGTGAGACAAAGTAATGTGGGGTAATGAGTCATCTCCAGCTTCTATAAAATAGCCTAGTCAGCCTGGGCCTGCAGAGAAAATGATGAAGAGAGGGAAATCAGAGAATTTGTATACTAGTGATTTATTTCTTAATTTGTACAAATGTGAAGTTCTTTTAAGTTGATATGAGCATATCAACTGACAAACCTATTTGCACGTATGCACTTTTATTATACCTGCGAAGTACACCTTCATTTTTTATGATAGAGTTTGCCTGAGGCCATAAGAGCAGCAGGGCCAGGAATACATTAGAAAAATTAGAAGAAATATCATCAGGCACCTTCAGCCTACAAGTAAACAACAGCTCACTAAGAAGAATTTGAGTTCTATGGGAGCCTATCTTTTCCTTTTCCTTGACCAATTTTAAACTGGCAGGGAATTGAGGCCTCCACCATGAAGATCAAGACAGTGTTGAAGACCACATCACTATCTGACTCAGAGTTATCTTTTAGCATTCTTATTGTACTCTAATCATCTACTGAGTTATCCACATTTATTGTGGCAAGACAACCAGAAACATATTTACCTTTCTAAATTCTTTTCACAGTCTTGCTTCTGTAATATTCCTATCTCATTCTGGGGTGTAACTTAAATATACCAGATATATGCAGAAATATTTTAGTCTCTGGAAAGAGTTTTAGCAGAATCAGTGTCAGTTGTAAAACTGAAAAGCAAAGGACTTAGAAAGCAGTAAACTGCTTATTAAACGCAATTAGCTGCCTCATCCCCCTAAAAAGATAATAATGGTGGAAATTTTTTGAACTCATCACCACAGTCACAATCAAGTTCAGATTTAGCAGCATTACTATCTGCCCAATATATTCACTGAAGCTATGTGGGATTTATTTTGAATTTTAAAGCTTTGCTCCCAAATCAATAATTAGAGTCAATGCAAAGTTTGATTATTTCCTAAATTAGATCTTTTAAAAAAATCACTTTGATTTACACACCTCTAACTGAACTTCAAATGCATATTTTGAAATTGACTATAGAGTTTAAAAGAATGGAATTAGAACATAATTAAAGTGGTCTTGTGGTTCTGCACTATTGATGAAAAATCTTGGTTCAGAATATATTTTTAACCTATACTAAATTACAGTTGGATTAATTTAGTCATCCAGCTAGCACTTACTGACCTCATACTATATGCCAAACACTGGGATAGAGATATAGGGCTGGGTCAAATGAGTTTCTGCTCTCCAGGAGCTCACATTCTACTTGGGGAGATAGATGTATAAGTGGCTAATTTCACTCACATCCATTACCTGTTATAAATTAGGTAAGACTTGAATTTTCTAGGAACCCAAATGAATAATCAGCCTTTTGAGAATCATACCAACTGGGACCTGTAGCAGCAACCAGCTGGTGTCTGTAGGTATAGTAGAGAATATATGGAACACATAAAAGAACACACACCATGGTATTCTCTTATAGTATCCTGTTCTTTTTCCTTGGAACACTTAGGTCGACAAATAGCTATGCATATGATTATTACATTAATGCCCGTCTCTCTGACTAAACTATGACAATCTCAAAGGGAAAGACTTGTCTGTTTTTGCTTATCATCTCCAGAGCCTATTACAGTGCTGATATACAATAGATGGTCAGTTATTATTTGGTGAATAATGAATACATGTTTTCAAGCTGCCAGAAGAGATTTATTATAAGAACTTTCACACAATATCAGTACCTACAACCTGGCCTTTTGAGAAGCTACTTGTAAGTTTTTCATTCAAATAGTTCACCCATCCCAATATCATCAGCCATTCTCTGAATTAAGTAGATAAAAGTAACCTAAGCACTACCACATATATATCTTTACCAAAAATGTTATACAACATGTATCATAAGAATAGTATACCGTGTCACGACATGCAATACAGCTTATCTTTTGAACACAACATATGCTAGCACAATACACATATCCTACCCACAGCTTATTTCATAAGTACATGAATACATCCTTACTCATTCTATCCCCATGTTCTTCTTTCTTTCCTTAGTTCTTTTCACTCCCAGTTTATGATAGTCAGTGAAAGTGTCATAGAAATGTTACATTTGTTTTGGTCTTGGATTAACTGGACTCCGCTAAAATCAAAACTTAGATAATTTGATATCTTCATCTGAAGAACCTAGACCTTTAAAGGCATCTAATTTATGGCAGGAGAAGTCTCTCCCTGGAAAATTACAGCACAGTAAAATCATTCCACTCTAAATAATATATCTAAGACTTTGATGGGATAGTCTTTTTTTAATTTAAATTCAATTAATTAACATACAATGTATTATTATTTCAGAGGTAGAGGTCAGTGATTTATCAGTCTTATATAACACCCAATGCTCGTCACATTTTATGCCCTCCTTAATGTCCATCACCCAGTTATCCCACACCCCCACCCCCCTCCCCACTAGCAACCTTCAGTTTGTTTCCTATGATTAAGAGTCTCTTATAGTTTGTCTCCCTCTCTGATTTTGTCTTGTTTTATTTTTCCCTCTCTTCCTCTATGATCTCTGTTTTGTTTCTTAAATTCCACATATGAGTGAGATCATATAATAATTGTCTTTCTCTGGTTGACTTATTTTGCTTAGCATTATATCCTCTAGTTCCATCCACATCGTTGCAAATGTTTCGTGAGATATTCTTAAAACTGAAGCAGTCACTGAAATGCAAATACATGTGTCACTTGCTTTATAAGGAAATGTATTAAAATGGGCCATTGTTTCTTAGGGAGAATATAGGACAACAATCAAAGTTTGGTACAACTATTTTTTTAATTATTTATTTTTGAGAGAGAGAGAGAGAGAGAGAGAAAGCAGGGGGAGGGGCAGAGGAGGAAGGGGAAGAGCCTTAAGCAGACTCTTTGCTGAGTGTGGAGCCCAAAGTGAGGCTCAATCTCACAACCCTGAGATCACGACCTGAGCTGAAAACAGGCACCCCTGGTACAGATATTTTTTTAATGGATTTCAGTGAAGTAATTCAATGCCTATACTTGCCATGCAGTTGAACTAAACTAACATAGCTCCTGAAAAAGCCACATACAGCGCAATTTGGGGTGCTTTTTTTCACATTATCCTCTCTCATCTTCCTGTGTTAAGGCCCTGTGCAAGTATGACTTCAACCACTAAACCCTGTCTAATCGCTTGGACTTCAGTTAATATTCCCTTCTCTGAACTCCTTTAACTGCCATTGCTTACTTTACTTATTTAGTACTTAATGTGTGCAATATTGTTTTATTTAACATTTTATGCATGTAGGAAGGCCAGGATACAAGAGAATAAAAAGATTATACAGGATAAATTTCTGAGGAGACTAGAGATGAATATATCTTGGAGAAATTTTGGGGATGGGCAAGATGTAATATGCTAATTATCTTTAGCTACTCTAGGGATTCCTATATAGGGAGTAAATAGAATGATTCTATAGGGCTCCAAATGATAGAGCCAGGGCCAATGGTTAAACACTATTGAGAGATTACTTTCAACTAAATTTTATTTATTTATTTATTTATTTATTTATTTATTTATTTATTTATTTATGTTTCAAAGATTTATTTTAGAGAGAGAGAGAGAAAGAGAGTGCACATGTGAACAAGTCAGGGAGGGGCAGAGGAAACTGGAGAGAGGATCTCAAGCAGACTCCCAGCTGAATGCAGAGCCCCAGGCAGGACTCAATCCCAGGACTCTGAGATAATGATCTGAGCCTAAATTAAGAGTCAGATGCTCTATCAACTGAGCCACCCAGGTGCCTCTCAACTAAATTTTAAAAAGAACTTTCTAGTAATCAGTATGGATTCAACACAGAGGGAGCTGCTGCCTCAGGAAATGAAGTTCTCATTATTGGAAATAATAAGAGACAGTGTGACTATTTTATGGAGTGTAAGAGGACTTAAGGATCAGGTAAAATTAACTTTAAGGACTTTTAAGAGCTGTACACTTGTGTCCCCTGAAAATTCATATATTTAAGCCCTAACACAAATGTAATGGTATTAAGTAGGTGGGGCCTTTAGAAATAGAGTTAAATTAGATTAGGTCAGGAGGGTGGGAGGCTTGTGATGGGATAAATGCCCTTAGAAGAAGAAGAAGACAAAGAGATGTCTCCATAAGCACATACCTTGGAAAGGCCATGTGTGTACCCAGTTAAAAAAGGGCTATCTACAAGCCAAGAAGCAGGTCCTCACCAGATACCTAATCTGCTAGCGCCTTGATCTTGGTGCAAAAGAATAAAAGTCCCTTGTTTAAGTCACCCAATCTATGTTATTTTGTTAAAGGAACCTGAGAAAACTAAGAAAGGGAAGTTTTGCACCCAGAGATTCTGTGATTTATGATGTACTTTGTATTCCCAACAAGACTACAAGTTCCTCAAAGGCCTAAACTCTCATATGAGTATATACCCTTGGTATCTATCTCTGTATCTTAAAGATAATAGGTACTCGCTATTTAATCAAGATAGTCCATAAGATCTACACTGGAATGAAACTGTTAATGTTTGATATATTTTTTTGAAAAAAGTAACTACATTAACTATATGATTAAAATCTATGCACTCTGAATATTTCACAACATGAGGTATCATGCATTACTATTAATAACAGTATATTAACAATAGTGTTCACAATTAGCAATAAGGCAATAGCAATTACATTTGTATTGATAATATTGGTTATATTTACAATTGTGATTATTAAACCTTGATAAGTTTATATAGATACATTATAATAATCATACATTAAATGATAACTTTATGTCAGTAAATCTATAAGAAATAAAATGAGACTGAGTGAAATATATGTGTGACTATGGAAGATTAAAAAAAGTGACTTAGAGTTTTCCAGAAAATAGGACCAGTATAAGAGGTTTTAACAGAACCTAAGAGGAATAAGTTTAAAAACAGTTAAGAAAAATATGTCCAACTAGTCATTCTTGACCTAATGAACACCCAACTGATGAGATTTCAGAACCTTCTACTGAGGGTGAGATGTCAAAACATCAATATAGAAATCAGACATTCAACTTTTACTAAGAAAAAAGTACAATTTTAACTTAGAAAGACTTCAACACATAAAAGGTATCTGTAAACTAACCCTGTATTATATAAGATATATCCGGGGAGAGGGGGCAAGATGGTTGAAGAGTAGGGTCCCCAAGTCACCTGTCCCCACCAACTTACCTAGATAACTTTCAAATCATTCTGAAAACCTACGAATTCGATCTGAGATTTAAAGAGAGAACAGCTGAAATGCTACAGTGAGAAGAGTTTGTGCTTCTATCAAGGTAGGAAGATGGAAAAAAAATAAAGAAATAAAAAAGCATCCAAGGGGGTGTGGCCCCACAAGGAGCCGGGCTAAGGCCACAGGCGAGTGCCCCAGGACAGGAAAGCCCAGTGCCAGAGAAGTGGGAGCTTTACCAATCTTCCCTGAGGGAAAGGCACTCCCGGGGAGCTTGGGCAGGATCCCAGGAGAGGCAGTGAAGTCCTCATGCTCCCAGGGGCACTAACAGGGAGTGTGCCCCGGGGAGAGTGCATCACACACGGTGGGCCGAGCTCCATAAAGGGGTGGAGCGCACGCACAGCAGGGCCCCGGGAGCAGCTCAGGCAGCAGCTATGCATGGAGGGGCCTGCGGGGCCCAGGAGCGCAATTCCAGCAGTGCAGACCCGGAGCCAAGGTCACTGGGGGACACAGCCCAAGATCTGGCAATCCTCCCGAGACAGGCAGAGGCCGGGAGGACACAGGACAACAGGGATGCTCCTGCCTTTGGGCGGCCCTGAGCTGTGCAAATAGGTGTACCCTACCCCAGAGCATCCAGGCCCCTGCAGGCTGGAGCTGCAGGAGTTACTGCAGGAGCTGACTCCAGGATTGGAAAGCTGGCCGCCGCCACCATTGTTCCTTCTCCTGGTGTCGCCTTGTACCTGGGACTGAGCAGGGGCATCACAGGATAAACAGCTAACACTGAGCCTTGCACCTGACAGTAGGCGGGCAGCTCCTCTAGGTGCACACACCTGAGAATCAGCACAGCAGGCCCCTCACCAGAAGATCAGCTGGAAGGACTGGGGAAAAGCAAGTTATTGACCAAGCAGCACTGGAAAGTTACAGGGGAAGTCGAGGGATTTACAGTATACAGAATCAGAGAATACTCCCACTTGTTTTTTGTTTTCTGTTCCCCCCCACACACTTTGTTTTCTCTCTTTTTCTCCTTTTTCCAGTACAACTTGTTTTTGCCCACTCTGCACTGAGCAAAATGAATAAATCACCACAAAAGAAAGAATCAGAAACAGTATGCTATCCTACAGATTTACAAAATTTGGATTATAATTCAATGTCAGAAAGTCAATTCAGATCACAATTATAAACCTACTGATGACTCTAGAAAAAAGCATAAATGATTCAAGATACGTCATGACTGCAGAATTTAGATCTAATCAGGGCAAAATTAAAAATCAATTAAATGATATGCAATCCAAACTGGAGGTGCTAATGACGAGGGTTAACGAGGCAGAAGAACAAGTGAGTAACATAGAAGACAAGTTGATGGCAAAGAGGGAAAAAAGAGAAAAACAATTAAAAGATCATGAAGAACACTCGTAAACCAATCAATGTGATTCATCATATCAGCAAGAGAAAACCAAGAACCATATGATCCTCTCCTTAGATGCAGAGAAAGCATTTGACAAAATACAGCATCCATTCCTGATCAAAACTCTTCAGAGGGGAGGGATAGAGGGAACATTCCTCAACATCTTAAAAGCCATCTATGAAGAGTCCACAGCAAATATCATTCTCAATGGGGAAGCACTGGGAGCCTTTCCCCTAAGATCAGGAAGATGACAGGGATGTCCACTCTCACCACTGCTGTTCAACATAGTACTGGAAGTCCTAGCCTTAGCAATTAGACAACAAAAAGACATTAAAGGCATTCAAATTGGAAAAGCAGAAGTCAAACTCTCCCTCTTCGCCAATGACATGATACTCTACATAGAAAACTCAAAAGCCTCCACCCCAAGATTGCTAGAACTCATACAGCAATTTGGTAGCGTAGCAGGATACAAAATCAATGCCCAGAAGTCAGTGGCATTTCTATACACTAACAATGAGACTGAAGAAAGAGAAATTAAGGAGTCAATCCCATTTACAATTGCACCGAAAAGCATAAGATACCTAGGAATAAACCTAACCAAAGAGGTAAAGGATCTATACCCTAAAAACTATAGAACACTTCTGAAAGAAATTGAGGAAGACACAAAGAGATGGAAAAATACTCCATGCTCATGGATAGGCAGAATTAATATTGTGAAAATGTCAATGTTACCCAGGGCAATATACACGTTTAATGCAATCCCTATCAAAATACCATGGACTTTCTTCAGAGAGTCAGAACAAATTATTTTAAGATTTGTGTGGAATCAGAAAAGACCCCGAATAGCCAGGGGAATTTTAAAAAAGAAAACCATAGTTGGGGGCATCACAATGCCAGATTTCAGGTTGTACTACAAAGCTGTGGTCATCAAGACAGTGTGGTACTGGCACAAAAACAGACACAGAGATCAATGGAACAGAATACAGAACCCAGAAGTGGACCCTGAACTTTATGGTCAACTAATATTCGATAAAGGAGGAAAGAATGATATGTTGGCAATGTCTATGTCTTCCTCTGTGAGATTTCTCTTCATGTCTTTTGCCGATTTCATGATTGGATTGTTTGTTTCTTTGGTGTTGAGTTTAAGAAGTTCTTTATAGATCTTGGAATCTAGCCCTTTATCTGATACGTCATTTGCAAATATCTTCTCCCATTCTGTAGGTTGTCTTTTAGTTTTGTTGACTGTATCCTTTGCTGTGCAAAAGCTTCTTATCTTGATGAAGTCCCAATAGTTCATTTTTGCTTTTGTTTCTTTTGTCTTTGTGGATGTATCTTGCAAGAAGTTACTGTGGCTAAGTTCAAAAAGGGTGTTGCCTGTGTTCTCCTCTAGGATTTTGATGGAATCTTGTCTCACATTTAGATCTTTCTCTGCAACACTTGCCATCAGGGAAATACAAATCAAAACCACAATGAGATACCACCTCCCACCAGTGAGAATGGGGAAAATTAACAAGGCAGGGAACCACAAAAGATGGAGAGGATGTGGAGAAAAGGGAACCCTCTTACACTGTTGGTGGGAATGTGAACTGTTGCAGCCACTCTGGAAAACTGTGTGGAGGTTCCTCAAAAAGTTAAAAATAGACCTGCCCTATAACCCAGCAATTGCACTGTTGGGGATTTACCCCAAAGATACAGATGCAATGAAACGCCGGGACACCTACACCCCGATGTTTATAGCAACAATGTCCACAATAGCCAAACTGTGGAAGGAGCCTCGGTGTCCATCGAAAGATGAATTAATAAAGAAGATGTGGTTTATGTATACAATGGAATATTACTCAGGCATTAGAAATGACAAATACCCACCATTTGTTTCAACGTGGATTGAACTGGAGGGTATTATGCTGAGTGAAGTAAGTCAATCAGAGAAGGACAAACATTATATGTTCTCATTCATTTGGGGAATATAAATAATAGTGAAGGGGAATATGAGGGAAGGCAGAAGAAATGTGTGGGAAATATCAGAAAGGGAGACAGAACATAAAGACTCCTAACTCTGAGAAACGAACTAGGGGTGGTGGAAGGGGAGGAGCGCGGGGTGTGGGGGTGAATGGCTGACGGGCACTGAGGGGGGCACCTGACGGATGAGCACTGGGTGTTATTCTGTATGTTCTTAAATTTAACACCAATAAAAAATAAATTTATTAAAAAATAAAAAATAAAAAAATAAATCATAAGAAGAAGTTTGGAAGGATTTCAACCAGGTGGAGGTTAAGGACCATCCTGCTAAAAGATGAAAGGGTCAATACGGAAATTAGAGAAGAATTGAATAGATGAGTGGAAACTAATGAGAATGAAGATGCAACCATTCAAAATCTTTGGTATACAGCAAAAGCAGTCCCGAGGGGGAAATACAACCCAATGCAAGCATCCATCCAAAAACTGGAAAGAACTCAAATACAAAAGCTAAACTTGCACCTAAAGGAGCTAGAGAAAAAAGAGCAAATATATCCTACACCCAGCAGAAGAAGAGAGTTAATAAAGATTCAAGCAGAACTCAATGAAATAGAGACCAGAAGAACTGTGGAATAGATCAACAAAACCAGGAGTTGGTTCTTTGAAAGAATTAATAAGATAGATAAACCATTAGCCAGCCTTATTAAAAAGAATAGAGAAATGACTCAATATAATAAAATCATGACTGGGAAAGGAGAGATCATGACTAACACCAAGGGCACAAAGGATATTAAAAATATATTATGAGCAGCTATACACCAATAAATTAGGCAATCTAGAGGAAACGAATGCATTTCTGGAAAATCACAAACTACCAAAACTGGAACTGGAAGAAATAGAAAACTGAACAGGCCAATAACCAGGGAGGAAATTGAAGCAGTCATCAAAAACCTCCCAAGACACAAAAGTCCAGGGCCAGATGGCTTCCCTGGGGAATTCTTTCAAATGTTTAATGCAGAAACCATACCTATTCTGCTAAAGCTGTTTGGAAAGATAGAAAGAGATGGAATATTTCCAAACTCTTTCTATGAGGTCAGCCTCACCTTAATTGCAAAACCAGACAAAGACCCCACCAAAAAGGAGAATTATAGACCAATATCCCTGATGAACATGGATGCAAAAATTCTCAACAAGATACTAGCCAATAGGATCCAAGAATACTTTAAGAAGATTATTCACCATGACCAAGTGGGATTTATCCCCAAGATGCAAGGCTAGTTCAACACTCGTAAAGCAATCAACATGATAGATCATATCAGCAAGAGAAAATAAAAGAACTATATGATCCTCTCCATAGATGCAGAAAAAGCATTTGACAAAATACATCATCCATTCTTAATTAAAACTCTTCAGAGTGTAGGGATAGAGGGAACATTCCTCAGAATCTTAAAACCATCTAGAAAAAGGCCACAGCAAATATCATTCTCAATGGGGAGGCACTAGGAGCCTTTCCCCTAAGATCAGGAACGAGACAGGGATGTCCACTCTCAGCACTGCTATTCAACATAGTACTGGAAGTCCTAGCCTCAGCAATCAGGCATCAAAAAGAATTAAAAGGCATTCAAAGTGGCAAAGAAGTCAAACTCTCCCTCTTTGCAGATGACATGATACTTTACATAGAAAACCCAAAAGACTCCACCCCAAGATTACTAGAACTCATACAGCAATTTGGCAGTGTGGCAGGATACAAAATCAATGCCCAGAAGTCAGTGGCATTTCTCTATACTAACAATGAGACTGAAGAAAGAGAAATTAAGGAGTCAATCCCATTTACAATTACACCCAAGAGTATAAGATACCTTGGAATAAACCTAACCAAAGAGATAAAGGATCTATACCCTAATAACTATAGAACACTTCTGAAAGAAATTAAAGAAGACACAAAGAGATGGAAAAATTTTCCATGCTCATGAATTGGAAGAATTAATATTGTGAAAATGTCAATGTTACCCAGGGCAATTTACACGTTTAATGCAATCCCTATCAAAATACCATGGACTTTCTTCAGAGAGTTAGAACAAATTATTTTAAGATTTGTGTGGAATCCGAAAAGACCCCAAATAGTCAGGGGAATATTAAAAAAGAAAACCATAGCTGGGGGCATCACAATGCCAGATTTCAGGTTGTACTACAAAGCTGTGGTCATCAAGACAGTGTGATACTGGCAAAAAACACAGACACAAAGATCAATGGAACAGAATAGAGAATCCAGAAGTAGACCCTCAACTTTATGGTCAACTAATATTTGACAAAGGGGCAAAGACTATCCACTCGAAAAAAGATAGTCTCTTCAATAAGTGGTGCTGGGAAAATTGCACATCCACATGTGGAAGAATGAAACTATACCATTCTCTTACACAATACACAAATATAAACTCAAAATGGATGAAAGATCTTAATGTGAGACAAGATTCCATCAAAATCCTAGAGGACAACACAGGCAACACCCTTCTTGAACTTGGCCACAGCAACTTCTTGCAAGATACATCCATGAAGGAAAGAGAAGGAGAAACATTATATGGTCTCATTTATTTGGGGAATATAAAAAATAGTTAAAGGGAATAAGGGGGAAAGGAGACAAAATGAGTTGGAAATATCTGAAAGGGAGACAAAACATGAAAGTCTCCTAACTCTGTGAAACGAACTAGGGGTGGTGGAAGGGGAGGTGGGCGGGGGGTGGGGGTGACTGGGTGACGGGCACTGAGGGGGGCACTTGATGGGATGAGCACTTGATGTTATTCTATATGTTGGCAAATTAAACACCAATAAAAAATAAAAAAGAAGGAAAGAAAGAAAAAGAATTATGCAAAATTAGAATAGACTTATGGAGTCAATGACTTTATCACATGCATTAAAATTTACATTATAGGAATGCCACAGAAGTGAGAGAAAAAGGAGGCAGAAAATGTATTTGAAGAAATAATAGCTGAAAACTTTCCTAATCTGGGGAAGAAAACAGATATCTAGATCCAGGAGGCACAGAGAGAATCCCCAAGCAAAATCAGCAAAAGTAGATCCACACCAAGACATGTAATTTAAATGGAGGTGCCTGGGTGGCTCAGTCGGTTGAGTAATTGACTCTTGGTTTTGGCTCAGGTCATGATCTCAGAGTCATGAGATGAAGACCTGCATTGGGCTTCATGCTTGAAATAGAGTCTGCTTGAGATTCTCTCCCTCTCCCTCCTTCCATCCCCATACTAGTGCTCAATCTCTCTAAAATAAATAAATAAATAAAATCATTAACAATAAAATGATAAAATAAAATAAATGTCAAAGGAGTGATAAAAAAGTTTACAAAGCAGCAAGACAAGAAGACAGTGACATACCAGGGGACTCTCATAAATCTATTAGTAGATTTTTCATCAGAAACTTGGAAAACCAGAAATATGTGGCATGATATAATTAACATGCTGAGTGGGAAAAATCTGTAGCCAAGATTTTTCTATCCAGCAAGGCTATCGTTCAGAATAGGAGAGATAAAGAGCTTCCCAGATAAGGAAAAACTAAAGGAGTTTATGACCACTAAACTAGTCCTGCAAGAGATATGAAAGGGGACTCTGAGTGAAAAGAAGAGACCAGAGTGACAGTATGAATGTAAAACACAAAAACAGTAAAAATAAATACTTCTATTAAAAAATCAGTCAAGAAAATCACAAAATAAAAAGATAAAAAATATCTCCTCAAATATCTGCCAAATTGAAGCAGGAAGAAACAGAAAATTTGAATGAACCAAATACCAGCAAGGAGATTGAATCAGTAATCAAAAA
The DNA here is from genome assembly GCF_011100685.1 of Canis lupus familiaris. NCBI lineage: Eukaryota > Metazoa > Chordata > Mammalia > Carnivora > Canidae > Canis > Canis lupus. The sequence continues at coordinate 69,853,237 of NC_049260.1, forward strand.
ACTTCCAATGAACAAAAGTCCAGGACTAGATGCCTTCACAGATGAATTCTACCAACCATTTATTTTTTTAAGTGAAGTGGAATTTTTTATTGCTTTTTTTGTATACTTTTTTATTGGAGTTCGATTTGCTAACATATAGCATAACACCCAGTGCTCATCCCATCAAGTGCCCCCCTCAGTGCCCATCACTCAGTCAACCCATCCTCCTGCTCACCTCCCCTTCCACTACCCCTTGTTCATTTGCCAGTTAGGTGTCTCTCATGTTCTGTCACCCTCACTGATATTTCCCACCCATTTTCTCTCCTTTCCCCTTTAATCCCTTTCACTATTTTGTATATTACCTGAACGAATGAGACCATATAATGTCTGTCCTTCTCCGATTGACTTACTTCACTCAGCATACACCTTATAGTTCTATCCATGTCGAAGCAAATGGTGGGTATTTGTCGTTTCTAATGGCTGAGTAATATTCCATTGTATATATATACAATATCTTCTTTCCAAACATTTAAAGAAGAGTTAATACCTATTCTCAAACTATTCCAAAAAATTAAAATGGAAGGAAAACTTCCAAATTCATTCCGCAAGGCCAGCATTACCCTGATCCCAAAATCTGATAAAGATACCAAAAAAAGAGAGAGAGCTAAAGGCCAATATCTTTGATGAACCTACATGCCAAAATCCTCAAAAAATACTAGCAAACAGAAACCAAAAATATATTTTAAAAAATCATTCACCACAGTCAAGTAGGCTTTATTCCCAGTATCTAAGTGTGGTGGAATAGTCACAATTCGATTGATGTGTTACATCACATCAATAAGAGTAAGGATAAAAACCTTATGAGCATTTCAATAGACACAGGAAAAGCATTTGACAAAGTACAACATCCATTCATCATAAAAGCCCTCAACAAAGTAGGTTTAGAGGAAACACCACAACATAATAAAGGCCATAGGAAAACACACAGCAAACATTATACCTAATGGGGAAAAACTGACAGCTTTCCCCTAAAATCAGGAATAAGGCAAGGATGTCCGCTCTCAACACTTTTAGTCAACATAGTACTGGAAGTCCTAGCCTCAGCAATTAAACAACAAAAAGCAATAAAAGGTATCCAAATTGGTAAGGAAGAAGTAAAACATTCACTATTTACAGATGACAAAATACTCTATATGGAAAACCCTAAAGATTTCACACACACACAAACCTGCTAAAACTAATACACAAATTCAGCAAAGTCACAAGATAAAAAAAAATCAATGTGCAGAAATATGTTGCATTTCTATACACTAATGAACAAGCAGAAAGATAAATTAAGAAAACAGTCCCATTTAAAATTGCACCAAAAAGAATAAAATATCTAAGAATAAACTGAACCAAATATATTAAAGATATGTACTCTGAAAGCTATAACACTGATGAAAGCAACTGAACATGACACAAAGTAATGGAAAGACACTCCATGCTCATAGATTGGAAGAACCAATATTGTTAAAACTTCTGTAATACCCGAAGCATTCTAAAGATTTAATTCAATTCTTATCAAGATACCAACAGCATTTTTCACAGAACTGGAACAAAGAATCCTAAAATGTATATGGAAACACAAAAGGTCCCAAATTGCCATAGCAAATTTAAAAGGAAAACCAAAGCTGGAGTTATCACAGTTCTAGACTTCAATTGGTATTACTCAGATGTAGTAATCAAAACAGTATGGTACTGGCACAAGAATAGACATATAGATCAATAGAATAGAATAGAGAACACAGAAATTAACCCAAAATTATATGGTCAATCATCTGGCAATGTAGGAAAGAATATCCACTGGGGGATAAAACAGTATCTTCAACAAATAATATTGGGAAGACTGGATAATTACATGCAAAAGAATGAAACTGGACCACTTTCTTTCACTATACCCCAAAATAAATTCCAAATAGATTAAAGACTTAAATGAAAGATCTGAAACCATAAAAATCTTAGCAGATAGCACAGGCAGTAACTTCTTTGACATCAGCTGTAGCAATATTTTTCTAGATATGTCTCCTGAGGCAAGGGAAATAAAAGCAAAAATAAACTATTGGGATTCCATTAAAATAAAAAGCTTCTGCACAGTAAATGATCAACAAAACTAAAAAGCAGCCTACTGCTTTTTATGGAATGGAAAAGATATTTGCAAATGACATATCCAATAAAAGATTAGTATCCAAAACTTACAAAGAACTTATACAACTCAACACCCAAAAAACAAATACTCTAATTAAAAATAGGCAGAAGACATGAAGGGACATTTTTCCAAAGAAAACTTCCAGATGGCCAACAATTGAAAAGATTCTCAACATCACTCATCGCAGGAAAATGTAAATAAAAACTATAATGAGGTATCATTTCATACTTGTCAGAATGGCTGAAATCAAATACACAGAGACAATAAATGTTGGTGAGGATGTGAAGAAAAAGAAAACCACGTGCACTGCTTGTAGGAATGCAAACTGGTGTTGCCACTATGGAAAATTGTGTGGAGGTTCCTCAATATTAAAAAATAGCACTGCCCTATTATCCAGCAATCATACTACTGAGAATTTACCTAAAAATTACAGAAACATTAATTCAAAGGGATACATGCAACCCTATGCTTATAGCAGGGTTATATACAATAACCAAGTAGTGAAGCACCCCCAAATGTCCAACCATAGATAATGGAGATTATATATATATATATATATATATATATATATATATATATATATATATAATTTTGCCATAAAAAAGAATAAAATCTTATCATTTACAATGACACTGATGGAGCTAGAGAATATAATGCTATGTGAAATAAGTCAGATAAAGACAAATATGATTTCTCCCATACATAGCATTTAAGAAACAAAAAGAAAATGAGCAAAGGGAAAAGGAACAAATCAAGAAACATACTCTGAACTATAGAAAGCAAACTGATGGTTACCAGAGGGGAGGTGGGTAGGGGAATGGGTGAAATTGGTGATGGGGATTAAGGAATGCACCTGTTGTGATGAGCACTGGGTAATGTATGGATTATTAAATCACTATACTGTATACCTAAAACTAATATAATACTAATATAATACTGTGTGTTAGCTATGTTGGAATTTAAAATAAAAAAAAATAGGGGCACCTGGGTGGCACAGTTAGTTAAGCATCCAATTCTTGGTTAACTTAATTGAAAATCTACACAGAATAGTCATGCTAGAAAATAATGTTGGTATAAGGACATGCCCTAGAATAGGAAGTGAAAGCCATTTTCCATCTTCTGTGCATTATGTAAGAAAGTGCCAACAAACATAGCCACTGGGTGCAATAGAGGACACAACAAGCTTTTGTTCCAATGGTCCAATGGTCAGAATTGTTCAGTAGTCCTTATCCAAGGGGAGATTTTTTTTTGTCATATGTAAATGATATGTATGTGTAATAAAAAGGAAGAGAGTCACTATAAGCAACATACATTCTGCTGGGCACATGACCAACTAACTCAAATGTTAGTTAACTTCTCTGGCCCTCAATTTTCTTGTCTCTAAAATCAGTTGTTCAAATATCCACTAAGGTCTCCCACCATTTATGAAACTTTATGGCTTTATTTGACTATGGATGAATATTTTAATACCAGATACAGTGTAGATCTAAATGTGAAAAATAAAACTTTAAAACTTATAGAAAAAATAGATAAGGCTATATGACAAGGGGATAAAAAAGAAATGCATAGCAATACCAAAATAAGTAGAAACTTCTTCCACATTATTTTTTAAAAAGATTTTATTTATTTATTCATGAGTGACAGAGAGAGAGGCAGAGACACAGGCAGAGGGAGAAGCAGGCTCCATGGGACCCGATCCCCAGTCTCTAGAATCACGCCCTGGGCCAAAGGTGGCCTTAAACCGCTGAGCCACCCGGGCTGAGCCAGCTGGACTGCCCCTCCTTCCACATTATTAAGGCACATTGATAATAGTGAAAATATACTTGTATTTTCTACCTCTCAGTGTTCAATATTATTTTAGATCACCAAGAGAAAACCCTAGCACTTAAAATTGTATGAAGAGGGAGGCAAGGAAGCAGCGTTTTTAGTCGCGCGGCCCGAGATCAGGGGGAGGCAGGTTGTGGGGGCCCCGGCTGGGGGTCCGCGGCGATCCCCGGTTCCGTGCCAGGAGCCCGCATGCTCCCGGCGGCCGGCGCGGCGAGGCGGGCGCGCGGGGCAGAAAGCGGAGGAGCCGGGAGGAGCCCGTGGGAGAAGGGGAGGAGCGCCGGGCTCGCCATCCCCCGGCGCCGGCTCTGCGGCTGCTGAATCGGAAACCGCAGGGAGGATCCGGGGAAATAAAGACGCCCGAGAACGACCTCCAGAGAGGCCGCCTGAGCCGGGGCCCGCGCGCCGCCGCACCAGCCCCCGGCTTGGGTGACCCGGGCGGGCGGTCGGAGCACTCAGCCACGCACGCCCCGGGGGCCCCCGCCGACGCCGGCGCTGCAGCCAGGAACGCGCTGCTGCACAACGGCTTCCACCCGCCGCCAGTCCAGCCCCCGCGCCTCCCGCTCTTGCCAGAGCCGCAGCCGCAGCCACTGCCCCTCAGCACGACTCCCCGGCCAAGAAATGCCGGCTGCGGAGGAGAACGAGCAAACACAGGCTGCCATTCCCATGGTTCAGCATGGATATCGGCGGAACGCTGATTAAAGTGGTCTACTTCGAACCGAAGGATATTACAGCTGAAGAGGAGCAAGGGGAGGTGGAGAACCTGAAGAGCATCATGAAGTATTTCACTTCTAATATGGCTTATGGGAAAACCGGGATCCGAGACGTCCATCTAGAACTGAAAAATCTGACCGGGTGTGGGCGCAAAGGGAACCTGCACTTCATCCGCTTCCCCGGCTGTGCCGTGCACAGGTTTATTCAGATGCGCAGCGAGAACTTCTCCAGCCTTCGCACCACCCTCTGCGCCACCGGAGGCGGGGCTTTCAAGTTTGAAAAGGACTTCAGAATGATTGCTGACCTGCAGCTCCATAAACTGGATGAACTGGACTGTCAGTTGACTCCGTCGGCTTCAACGGCAAGCCGGAATGTTACTATTTTGAAAATCCTACAAATCCTGAATTGTGTAAAAAAAAAAAAAAAAATGCCTTATTGCCTTGATAACCCATACCCTATTTTGCCGGCGAACATGGGCTCAGGTGTCAGCATTCTAGCAGTATACTCCAAGGACAACTATAAAAGAGTTACAGGGACCAGGTAAACATGGTTTCTGCTGGGAGAACCTTTCTGTACTTAAACCCAGGCCTCTATGTTGAATACCAGTTTATAAAAAGATTATTTGTGTTGAGCACATTTTTAAAAGAAATAGCTTAAAAAGGATTTACTGCATGATATGTTAACATAGCAAGAGGATAATTTATATGAAGATTCGTAAAACATAGTCCTTAGCCTGCTGGAAACTGGTCAGGTTGAGGGAAGAAGGCCACACCCACCAAAAACAAAAAGCAGTATGTGTTAAGTGCCAAATGAATGGCAGGGACCGGACCGTAGGATCCACAAGAAAGGGTGCTTGGGATGGTCAGAGAGGGCTTCAGAAGAAGCCTTCTTTTAGAATTTCCTTGGTGCCGAGCACAGGATGAATTGCTTAAAATCATCTGTCATTCCAACCAGTAAACCAAACTGGGTTTACCAAAAAAAAAAAAAAAAAAAGTTTTTTACCCTCGGTTAAATGTCTCACCTGAAAACTGGAATAGTTGGCACGCCTCATAAGGAATTTCGGAGTACCACAGACAGGTTTAAAACAGCCCTCCAAGACGGGGAGAGTACCTGGTAGTTAGTGCGTTCGTGCCCTAAGGGCAGAGGCGCTCAGCTTCCTGTTAGTAGGGATCAGACATGAGAAGAGGATCCAGGATCAGAAATCTTTGAGACGTCCTTGTGTAAATGAAATTTTTAAAAGTTTTTCTTACTTGCAAGTGAATGATTTGGTGTGAAGTGTTTCTCCCACTTAGGAGACCCCAGAACCTGTTTTTAGAGAAATGACTTAAGGAACTAGTGCCATGTGGAATGTGCTTTGGAACATGATGTTGAAACCATTGTTTTTTGTTTGTTTGTTTGTTTATTTGTTTTTGCTTTTTTAAAGATTTTATTTATTCATGAGAGACGCACAGAGAGGGGCAGAGACATAGGCAGGGGGTGATGTAGGCTCCCGGCGGGGAACCCAATGTGGGACTTGATTTGGGGACCCCAGGATCACGCCCTGAGTCAAAGGCAGACACTCAACTGCTGAGCCACCCAGGCGTCCCAGAAAACATTGGTTTTTAAAGATGAAGATATCATGTCACTCCTCTGGGCCTCCGCATCTTTGTTTGTGCCATGAAGGGAGTCGTTTCTTAGATACTGTCTGTGGACATTTCCAGCCCGGAAATTCTGCTGCACTCCTCCCTCATCCATTAGGAGAAACAGCACTGTTTTGCTACCCCTACATGATCTGTAAGGGGTCTGCATCAGTGACTCACCACTCGGGAAGGGAAGATTTAGCCCGCCTCACCCCCGGGGGGGAATTTTGGCAATTTTTGGCCATCCCTATTGGAGGTGGGTGCTACTGGCATTTAGTACTTCGAGGTCAGGGGTACTGATAAATATCTGCAATGCACGAATAACAGCAAACAACAAAAAAAAAGTATTGAGCCTCAGAAGTCAATATAGTACTTCTATTGAGAAACCTTGGTGCACAAGTGTGTGTACACACACACCCTCACTGAATCCTGCTTATGTTCAGAATATAGGAAGTTAATTACCCCAGGTATACCTTTTCTCATTGAGCATACAGAACTAAGCTTTCTTGCACACAGAAAAATCACAACTGCCCCAGGGCTTCACTAGGACTGTCAGGAGCATCAAAGATAAATGAATATTTCAACCAAGCTTGTTTTACCTTAGATGGCGATCTCATTAGAGTACAATTTTGAAGTAACTCCAGACTTCCCCCCAGGAATCATTGAATTGAGAGAGCTAGGCCCAAGGTAACAACAAGTTAAACACTATGCTTAATGAGAGGTATTTATCATTTCATTGATTAACACTTAAAGAAATCATGAATCACAATCACATTTTGTATTTTCTCATACTTGGAAGTTCCATGAATCTGGATCATCTTTAACAGCAGCTAATGAGCTCACTGTGGTGTTTGGCTTCTATTACATATGTAATCATGCTCATATATTCCAGCTATTTGGTAAATGCCCATTAATGACCAATGTTTTTCAATCCTCAACAAATCCTGTCTGGATGTCCAAGTTACCCTGCAAGTGTTTTTCAACTAGTAATTTTGGAAATGTGCTACAGCAGACTGAAGGTTAATAGAGAGCTCTTTCGGGGGCTGCCACAGGCAGGAGAAGGGAAGGAAATGTCCATTCTGTGGGCTGCAGCTCCTCTCAGTCCAACCAGAGTTGTTCTGCCACAGGCTTCGTTTGATCTAAGTTACAAAACCACTAATATGAACCGTTAACGGTGAGCAGCGAACATCAGTGTGTGGAACATACTTTGGGAATCACTGATCAGAGCAAATGGCTTCAGCTTTACATTTATTACTGCTATTGTGACCTGATAGGTATAACTCCAGGGTTTTTGTTATATTATGCCCTATTCTTTCCTCGAACATTTTTATTTTTAGGAAGACATATCATTCCAGAAGATCAGTTTTCTTTTAAACATCTGATTTTAAATGGTTTGTTTTGTGTTATGTGTGATTTTATTGCATCCTAGATTAGGGAGCAACACTTTTTTTTCTATTGACAGTACTCTAATTTTATTGTAGCAGTCAGAGAAAAAAGAGAACTTTACAGCCAACACTGTTGCAGTGTGCAGATTATTAAAAGAGAAATGTAAAGAATTTTGAAACTTTGGTTGAAGGAAGTAGTACACCTCGTCTCATTGTTTTGGAATCTAGTTTAAGAGCACAAGCACCTGTCAGTAATTGAAGATTTCTTCTACTTTTCCCTAAAATCCCTCACTGCAAGGTTGTTGGGATTTTCAAAAAATAATGATGCTATTCAACAGCTGTCTCTAAGCCGTATGTTTTTGTCTCCGATATGCTGAGGGTCTTACTGTGTCTGCTGAAACAAACAGGTATCTGATTATGAGCAAGAGAACCACATTGGTTAAACACTGGTTAGCAGGTTGAGGATATGAATAAAATGCTCTTCTGTGACTGTGATTAAATAAATAAATAAATAAATAAACTAACTAACTAACTAAAATTGTATAAAGACATGAATAAATGAAGCAGATGTATTTACTTTTTTAGTGTACAGCTTTAGCTTCACACTTAAACAGGTAGATACAGGCTAGTGTTTAGAAGATAATCTTCAAAACCAAAGAAAAACACCTCATTATAGAAGCCTTATTCTTGCTGGATATCATTAAGTACATATTTATTTCCTCAAACTTACTTCTTATTACATTGTCAAGAACTGCAATTCATACCTATCCTACAATCAGCAATATAGTTCTTAAATTTCAAATAGGAGGAAACTCATTGAATGAATGAATTGCAAAAACAAGACAAAAACAATTTTTGTAAAATTAACAGAATGAGAACGCTAATAATAATTATTTCAACAATTAGCAAATTTTATTTATTTAAAAAGAAGTGTTACTTGTTAAATAAATTTTAGTGACTTTAATAACTAAAGCAAAGGATGAGATGTATTAATAATCAATTATGAATATTGATTACAATAAAAACACATAACCAAGGTAACTGATAATAATCCTTATGAACAAAATAATTGGATTCCAAACTTCCTCAAAAGAGCTCCTTTTTTTGCTTAAATTACTATAACCAATTATACATTATTTAATTGTACAATTATTATCATACATAAAACTTCATGGTAAGTTAGTAGTATTGAAAGTAAGTACTGAAAGAATGAAGGAAAGAATTGAGGTTGCTGTAAGAGGGAATGGAAAATTATAAATCAGGCCAAAATGTTAAATGTATTTTCTTTTTTTTGGCTCTTTTTGATTCTCCTCTCACAGGTATATAAAGCAGAGCCATAAGTGGAAGATAACAGTACCCATTTTCTTCATTCTTGATCAGAGAAGAAAACCATTGAAATTGAAGCAACAATCTGCAAGTTCACCAGCTAGGGCCCTTTTTTGCCTTCCTTTTGCAGTCATACATTAAATGGACATCAGAAATCCAGAGTCAATATAAAGTTCGCTACCATGGGTCACAAACCTGTATGTGCATAAATATCTGGGGTATTTGATCAAAATATAGGTCCCTGGGCCTCACACAAGTGATATTAATTTAGTATATAGCATCCAGAAATCTGTATTTCAGTACATGACTCTCTCCAAAATTACTATTTGGATTCAGCCCATCTGTAGATAGACTAGCATTTGGAAACCACTTATAAAGCTTCCTGGGAAATATTGTGTGTTTTGGGTAGGGGAGTGAGGGCAGTATGTGTTCATATAGTCATGTCAGGAAGTGGGAACAAAAGAATATATGGCAGGTATCCTTTGTTTTCTTGTGTGGTTTGGTACTTTGTTTTTTTATATGATAGATATCCTTTTTTTTGTATGGCATATATCCTTTGTTTCCTTGTTGTAATTAGCTTTATGGGCCAAAGAATAAAATCAAAATAAATATGCTTTGATGCTTATAATATTCCATCTAACATTGTCCAAGTGAATGCCTTGTGCATTCTATTCATTCAACCATCTAATTAGTCCAAAGTATTATCTATTTTATCTTTTAAAAACTATTTTATTTATTTATTTTTTTTTAATTTTTTTTTATTTATGAGAGATACACAGAAAGGCAGAGACACTGGTAGAGAGAGAAGCAGGCTCCATGCAGGGAGCCCAGTGTGGGACTCGATCCTGGGACTCCAGGATCATGCCCTGGGTTGAAGGCAGTGCTTAACCCCTGAGCCACCCAGGCCTCACCTATTTTATCTTTTAAATTAACTCTTAAATCTGTCCATTTTTTCTGAATTTCCACTCCCAATATCTTAGTACAGGCCATTCTCAACCCCTGTCTGGACTCCTGTAAATACCTCTTAACTGCTCTCCCTTCCCCCAGGCTTATTTCCCACTAATACATTCTCCATGCTCTTGCCACAGCACAAATTCCCTATTTTTTACAAGGTCCTTAAGAGCTGGTCCAATGTACCTCTCCAACATCTTTTCTTCTCTGTTATCTTCTCTTATTCTCTACCCATACTAAGATTCCTTTAATTCTTTTAGTGTTACAGTTTTCCCATGAATACCCTCCTGAATTCAGATCTTTATATGTTTATTTGCCTGGTGAATTCTACCTATCCTTCATGTAAATTTTTCAAGTATGTACTAACATATGCATATTTTGTATTTTAAAACTTCTTGTTGAAAGTTTTAGCTTTTAACACTTTTATGTAGATGAGGAGTTAATAAATAAATAGTTCATAGAAAAAGGAGACTATTCAGAAACACCAAGCTTATTGCTAATATCTATTCATGTCCCAAATCCTCCTATAGGCCTAGTCCCAATAATAATTAAGTTAGATAAAAAATATTATTCTGAATAACTTCTCATCTTGCATCCTTCTCGTCTTGTATAACAAACTTATGTCAAAAACACATCTTGAGAGGTGCATGGATGGCACAGTTGGTTGAGCATCCAACTCTTGTTTTCCGCTCAGGTCATGATCTCAGGTCCATGCTCAGCATGGAGTCTGCTTGAGATTCTCTCTCTCCCTCTCCCTCTGCCTTTCCCACTCTTGTCTCTCTCTCTCAAATAAATAAATAAAATCTTAAAAAGAAACCACATCTTGAAAGACCAAATTTTCTTCCTGCAGACCACTTGATGTTGGTTGATCTACAAAATATCTTCTCTATCATATAGAGTTCTACACAAAGAAGTAAATGCTCAACTCTATGGTACTTTCTTAACTCTCAAGAATAATTTTTGTGAGCAGAAAAAAAAAGTATGCTGTATTAGCAAGTGATTTTTTTCCCTTACTACACATCTATCTTAGTTTGAAATTCACTAACCCATCTGTTTAAGTAGAAAATTTCTAAAAAGCTATTTTTAAATAGAGGCAATCTATAAAATTACATACACCTGTATCAAAATACAGAATATCAATATGGATATACTGGCATCATGTAACCTCAGAATGAAGATAAAAAATAAAATAAAAGTGCTATGATCATCATTGTTGGAAATTACCATCACCATATTGAAATATTGTGCTGGCCAAAGTGATCAATGTGAAAAAGAGTTTTTCCCCTCAAAACAGAGATGCCTGGAAGCCAGAGGATTTTAGAGTGCTGCTTAGTACTTCCATACACAGTGGTATAAATTAATGGAATATGACCAAAAAAAAAAAAAAAAACCCATTGTAAACAGCACCACTAAGAGCTGTGACTTTTCAGGAATGTTGTGTTAGCTTATTACACCAAGTAACCATGGCCAGCAAAAGATTTCATTGACAGCAAATTAACATGAAATGGGTGATAAAGGAAGAAAGTTCTAAATTCCAACTCTGAGTTGCAGAAATGAAGACTGCAGTAAACATATTCTCATTCTTGTTTTCTTTGTATTTATTTGTATAATTAGTAAATTTCTTTTATTTTGTCTCTGTCCTTCTTCTGTTATATGAAAATCCATTAGTGGTTGTTAACCTTATAGTTTAGTCTTTAGGCAACATGATATCAAACCTGGCAGGTGGGTACACTAGAAAAGATACTACATTCTCCAGAGATGGACACAGTGACTGATAGGATTTTGATCTCCCTTTGTTTGTATGAGGGATAACTGCAATAGTTTAGGAGAATAAATGTTTGCTATTGTTGATGATTAGGAGTTTAAATAGAGTATGTATATAGGTGCTATTTGCCAAAGGGAAGGACTGTAACAAATATTGTATGCTGACTTGGCAACCTTTATATTACCTTTTATGCTATCCCCTCCATTGAAAGATCTTGAAACACTGGAACATATCCCAGATTCCCAGGTCTCTATTTCTTTCTATATATAGTTTATATTTTATAACTGATACCTTTAACATGATATTTAGAAGAATAGAAGCAAAAGCCATCTTCTTCCACTGACAGTAGTGGCAGGCAGATGTTTGGACTTCCCAGATTTGACATGTTTGAAGTCATTTATGTGTTCTACTATTCACTCTTTTCTAGCCTGAAGAGGATATGTGAAGTCTTCAGAGGATTCTTAATTCCCCATGGTAGCAATACTCTGATTCTCTGAGGCAGTGAACATAAAAGCTAAAGATATCACCCCTGACACTCAGTCCTCCATCTTTCCCATGATTTTACAAGTACCTAATTTGCTTGTGTTAACTCTTTTTATGCTTGCTCTAAATAGTATGACTTCTTGTTTTCCAGATCAAATACAGACTACTTTTAAGTTCTCTATTGTCTTGAACCAAAGAACATCTTAATGGGTTACAGTTAAGGGCTTATCAGTAAGAATGCACAAAATAATAGGCAGTGTTTGACATTATTAATGTCACCAATCTAATGAAAAGTGAATGATGAAAATAGCAAAACACTGATTAAAACATATCTTTTGTGGAAATAGTCAACTAAACTATGTCAAAATATTCTGGTTTCATAATGATCTCATAAGAAAATTTATTCTATCCACAATGGATTTTTAATACTCATATAATGACCAGACACAACCGTCTCTAATTTATGAGTTTCTCCTTTCCTTCCAGCAAATTTGAATAAATATTATGATCCTGTACATAGTCCTCTTGAGTCCCAAGTTCTTTCTTATCCTATGTTAAGAAAACTCCTAAAAAAAAGAAAAAAAAGAAAAGAAGAAAAGAAAAGAAAGAAAAAAAGGAAAGAAAAGAAAGAAAAGAAAAGAAAAGAAAAAAAGAAAAGAAAAGAAAAGAAAAAGAAAAGAAAAGAAAAGAAAAGAAAAGAAAAGAAAAGAAAAGAAAAGAAAAGAAAAGAAAAGAAAAGAAAAGAAAAAAGAAAACTTCTAAACCTTCCGGATGCTACAGGAATCCTGGATAAATAGTAGTGTAGTAGTGGCATTTAAAATAAGTTGAAAATAATTCAGGAACACCACATTGAGCATAATATTCTTTATTTCTCATTCAAGTTGTTTTCAAATGCTCAGGTAAGAGGTGAAAAGTTCGGTAGCATAATATTTCTTTTGTCTAGCACCACATTTCTATTTAATAATTTAATTTTGTAATTAAGGTTCTCTAGGGTATAATTATATGGTGAAAAATAGTTACAACATACTATACAACAGATTAGAATAAATTTAACTGTATAACTTTACTTGTAATCTTTAAATGCCTATATTACTGATACACTGTTATTTAATTGACTGTTCCCATGTTCACGGTCCTATTACTTCATCAAGTGTGAGTAATGTGTCTTGTCAACAACATACACATAATGCACAACTATGACCTTTTCTCTTATTTTTTTGTCACATAATTTCTGTTTCTCAGAACACATAAAACATACCAGGCAATAGATTTTTAAAGATCCTTATGATACCTTCAGGAAGTTTAAGGCACTGAGCCTTTAACTTTCCTTTCACCAACAACCTAGCTGGGGCTCAAAGAACTAAATGAATTGGCCTATCATTGCTTTGCCAGGGCTTTCAAATTGGTAATTTTCCATAACTGTCCTAAAGCAAATGAATACTAGGTTCAATTTTTAAATTTATACCTATAAAAATTAAATATGGAATTCAACTAACAATAGCTACAATTTACTAGCTTCTAGTTTGTACAAAATTCTGCGGTAGGTGTTTTGTATACCTTCATTATCTTAGTTATTTCTCACAAAAATCCACTAAAGAAGACATAATGGTTTACGCTTTGTAAATGAGAAAACTGAGGGGAAATCAAGTTAAATTACTGTTTAAATATCAGATTTAGAATTTGTGTCTATCTTAAGTCAAAGCCCTGCCATTTTTTTATGCAGAAAAATGCTTTAAAATGTCAATTTAGGGCATCCCTGGTGGCCCAGCAGTTTAGCGCCGCCTTCGGCCCGGGGTGTGATCCTGGAGACCCGGGATCGAGTCCCACGTCGGGATTCCTGCATGGAGCCTGCTTCTCCCTCTGCCTCTCTCTCTCTCTCTCTTTCTGTCATGAATAAATAAAAATCTTTTTAAAAATGTCAATTTATAGTAGTATAAGCAATACTGATGAAATCAAGACTTAATCAGCTGCACAAATAATTTAAATGAAACTATAAATGACATTTAATATAACTACTTGACTTTATCTATTTTTTTAAGATTTTATTTATTTATTTGAGAGAGAGCACGAAGGGGGGAGTCACATGGGGAGAAACAGACTCCCTGCCGAGCAGGAAACCTGATGCAGAACTCCATCCCAGGACCCTGAGATCATGACCTGAGTAGAAGGCCAGATGTAAGACTTAATAGTCTGAGCCACCCAGGTGCTCCTAATTACTTGATTTTAAATACCAAATCATTAGAGTCAAAATTATGGTTTAGAGAATCTAAATCCAGAAAATTATATAGGAAATAGCAACTGACTTCCCTTAAGTCAGTTTTCCCAAGTCATTTCCAAATGAAATGACTACTGGTGTCAGACCTGCCTGGTTGTGAGGTGTGGGATTTTAAAATCTCCATACATGATTCTTATGAGTTTGAAAACCCTTGCTCAAGGCTTAAATATTCAGCTGCTTATATGCCATTTCTTTTCTTTTTTTTTTTTTTGCCATTTCTTTTTTTAAAAAAGGATTTTTTTTATTTATTTATTTATTTATTTATTTATTTATTTATTTATTTATTTGAGAGAGAGGGGAAGATATAGCTACAGAAATAGTGAGAGAGAGAGAGAGAGAGAGTACAAGTGGAGAAGAGAGGGAGAAATATGCTCCCTGCAGAGCAGTGAGCTAGATTCTGACTTGATCCCAGGGCCCCAGGATCATGACCTGAGCTGAAGGCAGAGGCTCAACTAACTGAGCCACCTAAGCACCCCTATATGCCACTTCTAAGTGTTTTAAGTTATTTGTTTAAAATAAAATCTTACAACAATTTGTTGCTTTTAGAGGCACCTGGGTGGCTCAGTGGTTGAGTGTCTGCCTTTAGCTCGGGTCATGATCCTGGGGTCCTGGGATCGAGTCCTGCATCAGGCTCCCCATGGGGAGCCTGCTTCTCCCTCTGCTTATGCCTCTCTGTGTCTCTCATGAATAAATAGATAAAATATTTTTTAAAAATTGTTGCTTTTAATTTCATAAAAAGATAGAACTGAAAGCAAAATCCAGCAAGAGGATGTAACTGTGACAACTCCTGATAGTGTCACAAAAAGGGTGATACTCTTTATCAAACGGAAGGGAAAGATTCTCACTTTAAAATCTGATTTCATGATTCAAAAGACTTTCTATTCCTTTCTTACTCTTTTTACTTCTAATTTATTCCTTTGATAATTTCTGGTAATAGTGATGATGCTTTCATGATCTGCAAATGACCCCAGAATGCTTCTTTATGAAGATGATGCATTTTTCCCTGAAAACTGAACTTTCTTTTTTCAAAGATTTTATTTATTTATGAGAGAGAGAGAGAGAGAGAACAAGCATAAGAAGAAAAAGTGGCAGAGAGAGAGGGAGAAGCAGACTCCCCACTAAGCAGGGAGCCTGATGCAGGGCTCAAACCCAAGACCCTGGGATCATGACCTGAGCCAAAGGCATAAGCTTAACAGACTGAGTCACCCAGGCACCCAAAACTGGACTTTATTTAACTTCAGTGCTTACCATATCCAATCACTAAGAAAATAATTATTTACTAACTTTATGAGGTTTATGCCTTCTGAAGCTGTTAGAATTCTTTATGATGTAAGCAATATAAAATGTAATTTGCAGTCTTTAAACAAATAAGGGGATTTATTGGCTCATGTGACTAAAAGTCCAAAGTAGGATAGTTTTCTGGTATGATTTAATCAGCATTTCTCCCAGCTCTGCCCTTTTTAGTGTGCTTACACTGTCCTAAGGATGCTTTACTTCATGGTAGTGAAATAGCTACTGTAATTCTAGGCTTTAAAATGCAAACCAAATTTTCTAGACACACACAAAAAATTCTGTCACAGCATTTTCCCTTGCTTGAGCCAGCTTTGGTTACATGCTCTGACCCAAGGATTCTGGACATAGGATAGAAAATGAATAATTGACATAAACTGAAAATGGGGGAGGAGTTTTGTGCCAGAAATTGGCAAATCTGGATTCTAACTTGCCTCACTGATTCAAATCAGGTGTTTCTGTGTTTCCTAGTAATGTGTTCAACCATATGTTTGAGCTGTCAGGCCTCAAAATCAGGCTCACATAGGATGGAACTTTTACACACATTTCTCTTCTTGATTCCATTCATATTTGGTTCCTTGATAAATGATAATAACCTACTAAGTCTGTACTAGGAACTATCTTCTCTTGTAGTCTTGACAACCAAAAATTCTCCTATCTTCAACTGAGAAATCAATCAAAATCTCAATTTTAGTGTCAAGAAACAATTGTTTTCTGGATCCTTTCTGCAGTACCAATGTCAAATAAACAAAGTTTCAATTGCAAGGTAATTATTGCATTTGTTGTATTTGTTTTTAAAATGGTGTGAAAGTTTTTTTTGAGAGTACTTTTTAAAACCTGCCCTATTTATTTTTAAATAACATTTGTTTTTTTTTCTTTTATTTATTTTTGGTATATTTTTTAATGGAGTTCGATTTGCCAACATATAGTATAACACCCAGCACTCATCCCGTCAAGTGCCCCCCTCAGTGCCCATCACCCAGTCACCCCATCTCCCTAACCCACCTCTTCTTCCACCACCCCTTGTTCATTTCCCAGAGTTAGGAGTCTCTCATGTTCTGTCACCCTCTCTGATTTTTCACACTCGTCTTCTCTCCTTTCTCCTATGATCCCTTTCACTATTTTTTATATTCCCCATTTGAGTAAAACCATATAACGTTTGTCCTTTTCCTATTGAGTTACTTCACTCATCAAAATACTCTCCAGTTCCATCCAAGTTGAAGCAATTGGGTAATCGTCATTTCTAATGGCTAAGTAATATTCCATTGTATACATATACCACATTTTCTTTATCTATTCATCTGTCAATGGACCCTGAGGCTCCTTCTACAGTTTGACTATTGTGGACATTGCTGCTATAAACATTGGGGTGCAAGTGTCTTAGTTTTTCACTGTATCTATATCTTTGGAGTAAATAACCCAGTACTGCAGTTGCTGGGTCATAGGGTAGCTCTATTTTTAACTCTTTGAGGAACCTCCACACAGTTTTCCAGACTGGCTGTACCAGTTCACATTCCCACCAACAGAGCCAGAAGGTTCCCCTTTCTCCATATCCTCTCCAACATTTGTTGTTTCCTGTCTTGTTGATTTTCACCATTCTCACTGGTGAGAGGGAGTATCTCATTGTGGTTTTGATTTGTATTTCCCTGATGGCAAGTGATGTGGAGCATTTTCTCATGTCCTTCTTGGCCATGTCTATGTCTTCTTTGGTGACATTTCTGTTCATGTCTTTTGCCCATTTCATGATTAGATTGTTTGGTTTTTTTGTTGTTGAGTTTCATAAGTTCTTTATAGATCTTGGATACTAGCCCTTTCTCTGATATGTCATTTGCAAATATCTTCTCCCATTCTGTAGGTTGTCTTTTAGTTTTGTTGACTGTTTCTTTTGCTGTGCAGACGCTTTTTATCTTGATGAAGTCCCAATAATTCATTTTTTCCAATAATTCATTTTTGCTTCTGTTTCCCTTTCCTTCATAGATGTATCTTGCAAGAAGTTGCTGTGGCCAAGTTCACAAGGGGTGTTGCCTGTGTTCTTCTCTAGGATTTTGATGGATTCTTGCTTCGCATTTAGATCTTTCATCCATTTTGAGTTTATCTTTGTGTATGGTGTAAGAGAATGGTCTAGTTTCATTCTTCTGCACATGGCTGTCCAATTGTTTTTTTTACTTATTTTTAACAATATATTTACTTTTCATTATCAAAACAATGTAGGTAAGATATATGTATCTACATCTTTCTATTAACTGCAACATTAGAAATCTTTTGAAAACTGGGCCACTTTATATTTTAAAGTATATGAAAAGTGGTTATACTATAGGTAGCAAGATAATTTAATGCAAATTCAGCACTCTAATTTAGGGATATAAAATAATTTGCATTATATAAAAGGCTTTAGGAATAACTAATAGGGGGGTACCTTGTACCTGGGTGGTTCAGTGGTTGAGAGTCTGCCTTTGGCTCAGGTCATGACCCTGAGGTCCTGGGATCCAGTCCTGTACCAGGCTCCCTGCAGGGAGCCTGCTTTTCCCTCTGCCTATGTCTCTGCCTTTTCTGTCATGAATAAATAAATAAAATCTTTAAAAAAAGAATAACTAGTAGGAATGAAAATAAACAAGGAGGATAAGCAAAGAAGAGAATTATTATGCAGACATCTATGAACCATTAAGCATAATTATAGCTAGGGAAATAGCTTTCTGTTTGCTAGAAATAACCACCCTAAACTTTGATACATAATATTTTCAATGACAAATACAAGAATGTTTATAATACAAGCAGAATGAAATACAATATCTAGGCATATTATGATATGAGAAGCAAACAACAATGTCCAATGCTAATGTAATTCTGATCAAAGGAAACATGATTGAGTATTAACATTGTTATAAGGATGTGTAAGGTAAAATGTATTTTCAAAATGAAGTTTTTCATTGAAAAATTTTTTCAGATATTGCTCCTGCTATACACTTCAAAAGATAAAGTTGAAGTTTCCAGTTGAATCAGAATACCAAAGTTATAGATTATTATCATTTCATACACCAAACACCCCCTGACTTTAATTAGAAACATCATGGTCAAAATCACAGCAGGATATGACCCTCATTCTTTTTTTTTTCTTTTCCCAGACACTAAATTTAATAACTATCAACTCAAAAGTAATAAATAATTATACTTTTATGTAGCTATATTTTATAAACAATTTATAAAGGTATGCCAATTTTAAAATGAATTTATATCCTTTCTTTTCATCTCTACATATTACAATGTGCAAATATATATATTTTTTAAATTCAGCATAAAATATAGCAGTGAGTGGATTTGTTTTCTAGAGATACATGGGCATCAATAGCACTATCCTTTAAAGAATAACTTCCTAAAAGAACCACATTCAGATAAAGTTGAATTGTTATAAATAAATGTACATTTTAAAATTTTTCCCAGCAATAGCATCCTAAGTAATATACAGTAAACATTTCTTTGCTTAATTGAAATTTAACTAAGTAAATGACAAATTGTAACCCATTGCACAGCAATGGAACTGTTATCTAACTTCACAAAAAGTATATATAATGATTATTTCCACACTTAGCTCCCAGCCAACCATACAAATTTAAATATATTAAAAAACAGTCACAAACAGTTGTTTTGATGCCAGAGAAAATTCTGCCATTCTTCATATATAAATGACTTCTGCTTTGAACAGAAGGGTTTTCATTGACACAAATAAAGGATTTGAATTGATTAGCTTGTCTATGTTTCAGTGCAGGGGGCCCCTTAGCCAGAAGACCAGCAGAAACCCCTGCCCACATCATGTCTCCCAAACAGAGAGTTCTTCAGGTCTTCAGTTCTACTGGAAGTAGTAGGAGGTCTCATTTAACAAGCAGACTAGAGCACACCTACTTAAAGCTCACTGCATTCCAGCCAAAGATAAAAAATGCCCACTACAAGCAAGGACAGCCTTTGCAGATGTCTGGCCTGAAGGATAGAGCAGCCCAAATGCACCAGCAGAATGCATGCAGCACACACTAAATACTCCCTGAAGACACAGGCCCTGGACACTATATGATCTCTTCTTTGTAAAGCCATTACTTTCAGGAGCAGGAAACATAACAGCCTTCTCTAGCACACAAAAAGACAGAGATGTAGACAAAATGCCAAGATGGAGGAACTCATCCTAAATAAAAGGACAAAATAAGGCCACAGCCAGAGATCAAAGTGAGACAGATATAAGTAATATGCCTGATGGGGAATTTAAAGCAATAATCATAAGAATACTTTACTTGGCTTGAGAAAAGAGTGGAAGACTTC
Organism: Canis lupus familiaris; assembly: GCF_011100685.1. Lineage (NCBI taxonomy): Eukaryota > Metazoa > Chordata > Mammalia > Carnivora > Canidae > Canis > Canis lupus. Next base: position 69,873,341 of record NC_049260.1, read on the forward strand.
AGGAAGACCTTCACCAAAGAGATTAAAGACTTAAAAAAGAATCAGTCAGAAATGAAGAATGCAAAAACTGAGATTGGAAACAGGTTTGATGCAATGAAGAATCCTGGAAGAAGTAGAGGAATGAATAAGTAATATAGCAGGCAAAATTATGGAAGATAATGAAGCTCAACAAACAGAGAAAGAAGAATTATGGAACATGAGAATAGACTGAGGAAATCAATGATTCAATCAAGCATAATAACATTAGTTTTATAGGAGTCCAAGAAGGAGACAAGAGAGAAAAGAGGGCAGAAGGTTTATTTTAGGAAATTATAGCTGACAACCTCCCTAATCTGGGGGAAGGAAACAGACATTCAGATCAAGGAAGCAAAGAAGTCCCATTAAAAGCAACAAAAATCAGGTCAACACCAAGACATATTATAATTAAATTTGCAAAAAATAGTGGTAAAAAATGTTTAAAATAACAAAAGAAGTCTTACAAAGGAAGACTGATTAGGCTAGCTGAAGATCCCTCAAAAGAGTTGGCAAGCCAGAAGGACTGGGATGATATATCCAAACTGTTTAATGGGAAAAATCTACAGCCAAGATTTTTTCTATCCAGCAAGGCTATAAGTCAGAACTGAGGTAGACATACAGTTTCCCAGACACACAAAAAGTAAAGGAGCTCATAACCACTAAACTAGCCTTGCAAGAAATATTAAAGGGGACTCTTTGAGTGGGAAAAAAGATGAAAAGTAACAAAGAAAATAAAGGAGCAGAGAAAATCTCAAGTAACAACGACAAAGCAGGGCAGCTCAGTGGTTTAGCGCCATTGTGATGGTTGTTTAGCACAGTTTACTTAGAAAACAGTACAAGCAGAGGGCAGGGTGGCAGGACTTCATGTAAGCAGATTAAGCAGATAGTGTTGGTACTATGCTGTTTACTAAAGGTGGTTTTTGCTGAGAGGCAGAGGAGGGAAATGACACCAGTCGGCTCTTTGTCTCTGGAGATGGCTGTATGTATTTGTTACTTTCAAGGAGTAAATAATTTCCCCTTAGGCATCACAGGCATTATTCAAATCACTGATTTCACATACCTGTCTCTGCATCACTTGCCTGAAGTTTGGAATTTTGAAGATCAGCATGGTTTTTTCCTTGACTCTGCTCTAGGAGTAGGGCAGTGTACTCAAATCCCTATCACAATCACCCCTGGAGATCTCTGAAAATCCAGTCTTTGAGCACCACTGGTTGTAAAAACTCATGGAATGCATCCCCTCTCCTTTTCCTAGCCAATGCTTTTAGGGAAGTGTTCTCATTTTGGCTATTCTTGTGCACTCTACTCTCTCTTTCTTTCCTCTATCACCAAAGATTCTTTCCCTTCTACAGCACCTGCCATCTGTTTCTTTCCTAAACCACATCTCTGCACTTCCTACCTTTCTCAATGTGGCCTCTTCTCTCACTATGTTTGTCCAGTTTGTTCTACCAGTCTTCAGGTCAATTTCTTGAATATTCAGAAGGATTTGATAGTTATATAGCTGTGTTGGAGAAATGAGGCAAGCCTAGGGTCTACCTTCTATGCCACTACCTTCTATTCCATCTGAAAACATCAGAATACACAATCTTTTCAAGTGTACATGGGATATTCTCCAGAATAGATCACAAACTAGACTATAAATCAGGCCTCAATAATTTTTTAAATGAGATCATACAATGCAGATTTTCTGACCATAATGTTATGAAACTTTAAGTCAACTACAAGAAAAAAATTGGAAAGACCACTACTACACGGAGGTTAAACTACATGCTATTAATCAATGAATGGGTCAACCAGGAAATCAAAGAAGATATAAAAAAATACATGGAAACACATGAAAATGAAATCACAACAGTTCAAACCTCTGTGATGCAGCAAAAATGTTCCTAAGAATGAAGTGTATACTGATATATTTTGGCACAATCTTGCTGCTTTATTTGACTATGTCACTGCCTTCTCATTAACCATCTCTACTTTGTCTCTTAAAAGGTGGAATATAAAATGGTAACTCTGACAGTTCACCTCTTCTAGAATTAAAATATACATTTTGGCAATATTTGAAGACATTCATTATCAAAGCCACTAATTATTTATTTTTGAAATAATAAGAGTAATTCATTCCTAGTTCTCTTATCAACAATAATATTTTTCAGGGAATAGGTCAGTATTGATGTAATGCAAATTTTTATTAGTTTAATGTGAATCTTTCTTTACAAGAGAAAATTAGATGTAATTCTTTAAGCTCACATAAAATTAAAATTATAATTATTCATGGAATATCAATTGTGTTTCCTTTAAACTTTCAAGGATTGGATTTGGTAATCCAAGGGCCCTAGCTGATTCTTTTGTATATTTTTTATTGGAGTTAGATTTGCCAACATATAGCATAACACCCAGTGCTCATCCCATCAAGTGCCCCTCTCAGTGCCCGTCACCCAGTCACCCCATCCCCTCGGCCACCTCTCTTTCCACTACCCCTTGTTCATTTCCCAGAGTTAGGAGTCTCTCATGTTCTGTCACCCTCACTGATATTTCCCACTCATTTTCTCTCCTTTCCCTTTTATTCCCTTTCACTATTTTTTATATATTTCCCAAATGAATAGAACCATATAATGTTTGTCCTTCTGATACTTTTAAAAACAAAATTTGCAAATTAAATAATTATAGATTTCCATTTAAATAATTTCAAATCAAAAAATAAATAAATAAATAAATAAAATAAATAATTTCAAATCACACTGTCTCAATATGTATATAACTCAATAGCTGATAAAGAATCACCACAGAAATACAAACAACTAAAAGAATATTCTGAAAAACTATACGCCAACAAATCGGATAATTTGGAAGAACTGGTAAATTCCTAGAAATATATAAACTATGAAAACTGAAATAGGAAGCAATAGAAAACTTGAACAGACCAATAACCATCAAAGAAATGGAATCAGTAATTAAATAATTCACAACAAAGAAATTTAATCAGTAATCAAAGAATTGGCTTCACAGGTGAATTCTACTAAACATTGAAAGAAGAATTTATACGTATTTTCTCAAATTTTTCCAAAAATAGAAAAGGAAGAAAAACTTCCTAATTCAGTCTATGAAGCCAGCATTACCCTGATTCCAAAACCAGATAAAGATTCCAGTGGAAAAAAAAAAAAAGATTCCAGTGAAAAAGAGAACTACAGGTCAATATCCTGATGAACATGGATGCAAAAATTCTCAATAAAATTTTAAAAAATGGAATCCAATTGTACATTAAAAGTATCATTCACCAAGATTAATTGGAATTTATTCCCAGGTTGCAAGGGTGGTTCAATATTCACAAATCAATCAACATGATATTCCATATTAACAAAATAAAGTGTAAGAACCATATGATCATCTCAATAGATTCAGAATAAGCTTTTGACAAAGTACAATATACATTAATGATAAAAACCCTTAACAAAGTAGGTTTAGAAGGAAAATATTTCAACATAATAAAAGCCATATTTGAAAAATCCACAGCTAATATTCTCACTGGGGAAAACAGAGCTTTTCTTCTATGGTCAGGAACAAGACAGGGATGTCCACTCTCACTACTGTGATTTATAATAGTACTGGAAGACATAGCTACAGAAATCAGTTAAAAAGTCGCTATTTCTAAAAAAAAAAAAAAAAAAAAAAAAGTCGCTATTTCTGAATGTGCCCTATTCAGAAACATTAGGAATGACACAACAGAATGTTATCAATTGTATCAATTATTGTATTAAAATCATGAAAACATGTACTTCTATATTTCTGTAACAAAATGTCCAGTGAGTTTGAATCATAAATACCTGGAAAGAAAAGATAATAACTAAAACAAAAATATAAAAATGCAGGTTTTATATGCATGAGATCATTCACCGGCATTCATCACACTTAAAACATATTTTCATCTAATATAGGGATGGCCCCTGACTTGGGATGGTTCAATTTATGACTTTTCAACTTTATGATAATGGAAAAGTGATATATATTCAGTAGAAGCTGTTTTTCAAATTTTGAATATTGATCCTTTTCCAAGCTAGCAACATATAGTACAATACTCTCATGTTGCTGAACAGCAACAGTGAGCCAACCCTCCCACTTAGCCATAATATCATGAGGAGTAAAATCAATATACTTACAATAACTTTGTTTTTCACATTCAGTAGAGTACTCAATAAATTACTTAAGATATTCAACACTTTATTATGAAATAGACTTTGTGTGAGATGATTTTGCCCAACTGCAGGCTAGCATAAGTGTTCTGAGCACATTTAAGGTAGGCTAAACTAAACTATGATGTGCAGTAGGTTAGGTGTATTAAATTCATTTTTCACTTACAGTATTTTTAACTTGTAATGGGTTTATTAGGACATAATCCCATCATAAGTCAAGGAAGATCTGCAATTACAAACACCAGAAAAAATAATAAGAATACAGTGTGACTATGGTTGCCTTGATTCCTAAATTGTAATTTTATGGTAAAAATGAAGATCATTTTTTGATGATTATTTTTTATACTTTGAGCTTATCTTAAAAATAGATAAAATAGCTAACCTCTACTGAATATTTACATTGTGCCAGGGACTCTTAAGTATCTTTTATGGGTTACATTATTGAATCATCACAACAATCCCTATAAGTATATAGTAAAAATACTGATTTTAATAATCAGTTATTATTATCTCCATATTAGTGATGCAAAAATGAATGTCTAATTAAGAAACTTAATATTTCTTAGTTTACTGAGAGGTAACCTAGCCAGGAAGGAATACAACACAGGCAGGCTGTTTTGACCTTATTCTTAAGCACACAAAATACTGCCTTACATTCTTGGTATGTTTATTAAAGTGTTTTTTTAACTCATTCTAAATTCTTGAATAAAGGAGATAAATCTTCCATTTTGTGCCAGGAGGTTGCTAAATTATTAATTTTTTCAAACTCTGTAAGAAAGTGAGAAATACCATAGGCCCAAATATAACTTATAAATATCTGAAAAAATATTTTTCCTCTGTATCTAAATGCTGTTTTATCTAGGTATAGAATTCCAAGCTCAAAACCTTTCCCTTCAGAACTTCAATGCATTGTTTTATTTTCTTCTACCTTCTAGTGTAACTAATGAGAACTCTGACACCAATTTGATTTACATTCTTTTGTATTTTTTTAACTTGGCATACATTTAGGATACCCTCTTCATTCTTGATGTTTGAATTTCATCCTTTCTGTGTAGTCCACTTCAATCTGCGAATTTAGGTCTTGCTTTAATTCTAGGACCATTTCTTTTAGAAATTTTTCTTCCATTATTTATTTGGTTTACTCCCTGTTTGTTTTAGCTATTCTCCCTAGAATATCAAACAAATGTTGGAACAGTTACACTGATTTCTCATCTTTTCTCTCATATTTTCTATTTATGACATTTTGTTTTGATAGAATAGGTAGTTAATTAATCATGAGTTGGAGGCAAGTGCAATGATAAAGAAGTTACACATTAGAAGCCTGGGGGCACAACATCTTGACTTTGTGGTTCTCAACATCAAGGCCTTGTGGCTTGCAAGACCCTGAGGCTGACAGAACAAAAGCCACAGGTACAGAACATGTGCTCTCCTCTTCTACTTCTGCCCCTAGACTCATTATAATATATTAGCATTGTGGTTTTGGCCTAATGGGGAAGGGCAGTCATGATGCTTATTTTTTTTAATAATATTTTTTATTGGTGTTCAATTTACCAACATACAGAATAACACCCAGTACTCATCCCGTCATGTGCCCCCCTCAGTGCCCGTCACCCATTCACCCCCACCCCCCACCCTCCTCCCCTTCCACCACCCCTAGTTCGTTTCCCAGAGTTAGGAGTCTTTATGTTCTGTCTCCCTTTCTGATATTTCCCACACACTTCTCCGTTCCCTTATATTCCCTTTCACTATTATTTATATTCCCCAAATGAATGAGAACATATAATGTTTGTCCTTCTCCGACTGACTTACTTCACTCAGCATAATACCCTCCAGTTCCATCCACGTTGAAGCAAATGGTGGGTATTTGTCGTTTCTAATGGCTGAGTAATATTCCATTGTATACATAAACCACATCTTCTTTATCCATTCATCTTTCGATGAACACTGAGGCTCCTTCCACAGTTTAGCTATTGTGGACATTGCTGCTATTATAAACATCGGGGTGCAGGTGTCCCGGCGTTTCATTGCATCTGAATCTTTGGGGTAAATCCCCAACAGTGCAATTGCTGGGTCATAGGACAGGTCTATTTTTAACTCTTTGAGGAACCTCCACACAGTTTTCCAGAGTGGCTGCACCAGTTCACATGATGGTTATAATACAAACCTTATAGGGTCAAAAACTTCCCATCCTGACCAGTGGAAGGAGTCCAAAAAGACTAGAAGCAGTCACCATTAGAGTTCACCCTGTTCATGACACAAAACCTTCATTTATATTAAAAGAAAATACCCCTGTAGTCTCAGGGTGGTTGCCATCTCTGGGTCTGCCTGCTCTCCCATCTTCAGAGTGTATTGATCTTAATAAACTGCTTTGTGCTTTGCTACATACCTTCTGGCTGTCTTTATTTGAGTGGGGATCCTCATGCAAACCTTTCATGGGGAATCCAAAAACTGAGAAGTCCATTCACACAACACAGAATCTCCCACCAGTAACATCTTTTTAATCCTCCTGCTTTTTGGGCCATGTCTTCTTAAACTTATAACTAAGTTCAACTCCTCTCATCTTGGACAGGTCCAGCTTCGCTCTTACTAAAACAAGGATATCAACCCTTATCAAGAGGACACCCAGACTATCATAGCCCCCTGGACCAAAGTTCTCAAGGCTTCCAGGACCAAGATACAAGCCCCACTTCACCTAAACCCTATATCATCTCCTCATGCCCCAGGCAGATAGCAAGGAATAGAACTCTGATTAAAACTTTGCTCCTGTTTAGCAGGAAGCAGCTTTGGAGCCTGACTTTGCCCCTTGACCTGAAATATTTCAGAGTCCCAAGTCCTTGAGGAGGGAATGATACAGTAGATAGTGGGTTAGACATGAGCTAGAGGCAAGGGAAATGATAAATACTTTACATATAAAAAACCTAAGGGCACAAAACCTTGACTTTGTGGCTTTTAACACCCTGGGGCTGATAGACAAGAGCCACAAATGCAGAACATGCACTCTCCTCTTCAACCTCTACCCCTGGGTAATCTATAGTTTCATTATAATGTATTTACATTGTGGTTCCAAGCCCATCGTCCCATGGGGGAAGATGACCATGACAGTTCTGGCAAGATTTGTAGGGCCAAAAACTCTCCCTCCTAACTGATAGGAGGATTCCCTTAGATGATTAGGAACAACCCCAGCCAGATATCACCCTAGCTATGCCCCATAACTTATGCAGGCATAAAAAGAAAACAAGACCTCTAATGCCAGGGCCTACCCACTCTACCACCTTGAGAGTGTACTATCCTTAATAAACGGTTTTGTATTTGTTACCTAACTTCTGGCTCTTTATTTGAGCAAGGATCCTCACACAAATCTTTCATGAGGAATCCAAGAACTGAGACCTCCATACACACAATGCAGAATCTCCCACCAGTAACAATTTAAGTTCTTCTTTTCTTCTAGTTCTTTTATTGATTTTTTTTAGTTTGGCATTTATATATTTTAATTTCTAAGGCATCTTTTTGTTTTTTATTTGCTCCTTTTTCTTAGCAGCCTGCTTTGATTTTATGGACTATATTATTTCTTAAATATTCACAAGGCCAGAAATATGTGTCTCTTAGATTTTATGTGATTCTTGTAAGATCAATTATTTCATATATTTGTTAGTGCTATCAAAAGGGGGAAATGGTATTCCTCAAAAACATACTGATTCTTAGTTGTTCATTTATGTATGTTAACGGATGACCAGGTAGCATATATTTCCTCTGTGTTTACATATGTCTGTTTCCCCAACAGTTTTCTCCTCTGAGTGGTAGAGGTCCTATCCAATCTATGTATGCAGGGAGAGTATATAATGGGAAAACTGCCTTTTCTTTACTATTTGTGGCTGAAAAGGAATAAACACTCCCACTCCACATTATAAAATTAGGAAGGTTTTACTCTGTGAGATTCCAGTTTCCATGTTAAGAGAGGTAGATATTTTCAGGCAGATTGTTTCATTCTTTATAATTTACATCTCTGATTTGAACCCAAGATTAAATTTCCTAACTTCACATATAGAGGGTATGACTATTTTAAGTGTACCAAAACAATCATTTTAACAATCACGTGAGTTACCACTACTTATACCTGCTTATCCTGAATTTGTAGCCTTTTTATTGGACAACTACCTATTTTATAGTTTTTGCCTCTGTCTATCCTGGGCACTAGCTCTTGATGTAGTTTGTCAACAATGGGTATCTGTCTTCACTAATCAGAAATGTTCATACACTTAAAATGTGTTAATGCCTATTCCTCTCATACAGCTGCTGTTATCAATTTATTTCATTTTGTACTCCTTTCCAATCAATCATTTGGATGAACAGGAGGAAAACACATCTGCTTCATAAAAAACAATCAGCTTTAAAAAATAAATTATTAGCTATCTACTCATTTTACTGAAATACCTATATTATTTTAGGGACTACCAAGTACTGATTATGACTGCTAATAAGTTCACTGAAAGCTAACTAATATCTCAAAGATAAAGAAAAAGGCAGCCAAGTTGATAGATATGTTATTATGCTACCTTGTACATGCATGTATAATTTTATTGTCCTGTAAAGAAGCAAAAATAAATGACTTTATATTTGGACTACATGTTTTATTAAATGTGAACCAAATGTACCCGTTTGTCTATATTTATAGGCTAGCTACACTGCTACCATATACAATCTTACTTTTGAAAAGCATCTTGTCTCTTTTGCTCATTGGAGCTTATATCCACGCATTCATTCATTCAACAAATACTTATTCAGTGCCTGTAATGTGTCATCATTGTATTAGGTGCTAAGGATACGGCAATGAACATGAGAGATCTCTGATCTTATGGAATGTGCTGGCTATGATACAGACATATGATAAATATGTAAGCAAGCAAGTAACTAAATAATGATAAATTTTATGAATGTGTATGAATGAAGGAAATTATGTATGAAAAAAGCAAATAGTTTCCTGGGATAGTAAATACAGACTGTTGTAAGAATAAAAATGACTCAATTTTCTACCACCCATGGTAGGAGGAATTGAGAAGTTAAAAACTACCAACATGACTTTTTCCACTGTTGAGAAGTTGGTGGCCAAGCTTTATGTACCAGGCTTTTTGTATCAGATTGCAACTCAATATATGCAATTCAAAAAGATGCTACTAGTATATCTAGTTTTTTACACTGAAGGTAGTACTAAATCTATATATCTCTCATCAAAATAAATATATGAACTGTAGTGAATAGAATAATTTTCACTCACCAAAAATAAGCCAGATTAAATGATGGAGGGAAGGAGAGAAACTTCAAAAACATATTAACATAAAGATACTAATGAATTTTAAAATGATGCATTGTGAACTTACCCTATGAGACTATCTGCTAGTCATAGTAATAATATTCTGTGTGCCAAATGGCATATATGAGGGTCAGAACAAAGTTTACATTAAAGCAGTCAATATTTCATTATTACTTTTACTTTTATCCCTTAATTTTTCAAATTTTTTTTGAAAAGTCTCATCAATCAGACTTAAGGTATCTTGATAGAATGCATAAAAGTAGCAGACCGAACATAAATTACAATTCTATAACACTAACTCTTTGGCTTTAAAATATTCTCTACTTAAATGAAAATTTGGTACTAATTCATTTCTACTTCCCCCTCTTACTCTCCTCTCACCACTCTCTTTGGAATTAACTCTTTAGCTTTCAAAATATAGACATTTTATAGAGTTTAAAGGGAATCTTATGTATTTTAAAATTATGAAGTAAAAAAGATTTTTATTCTCTCTTCAACTATATTTTCTCTTATGATTTTTACATAAACCTTCACTGCAAAAAAAAGGGGTGAATTTGTTTCTTCATAAATGTATCTAATCAAGAGAAAAATCCCTGGAAATGTAAAAATTTTAAGTACCTTTGTGATCATCACTTCAAAATACTCAAATTTTTACCATGGAAGAAATAAGGAAAGGTGAAAAGATACCTGTAAAATTGAATTTGTCATTTAAAAAAAAATTGATCTGGAGACAAACTATTGAACTGAATTAGAGTTTATACTTATATTTATCTGGTTATCTTCTGAATCTAACATTATTAAAATGTCTTAAAATGGTTGCACTAAAAATTCACTCTAGTACATTATTTTTTATTGTAAACCAGCTATTTGTTTTGTAATTTGTTTCCAGTTGGCATGACATACTAATTTGTTAAAATTAAAATATATGTTTATCCAACATAAGTACTAAATATTATCCAGGCAAGGCACACTAAAAATTCTATTCATAATTATATTTTGTCTAATACACATAGAATTTACATTGTTTAAACAGAAAAGATGTGCAATGTGCATATCTAATAGACAACATCATGCCTAATGGCAAAAATTCTCTTTGCTGTGGTTTCATTTGATGTGGTTTGCATTTCCTGTGTATACTGATTTTTAAAAAATTATAAGAATAACTAGCTTAAACTAATCAATAAGCCAAAGTGTCATATTTTAGAGTGGCAAAAATCTGCTCATTTTCAATTCTTAGGGATTACCAATGCAATTGTATATTTGTTATTTTATGAAAATTTGCAAGAAATATTTATTCATAAACTGGATCTTCTTTTCACACCATTGGTATAAATTTAAGATTACTTGATTTATTATCCTTGGTTATATAATTTTAGTATATTTCTGGTGTGAGACTACGAAGTGATAAAATTATTTCTGTGAATGACCCCTATTTGTTTCATCAAGACTAGACTTGAGGGTTTTCGCAGATCAGTGCCTACAATTATTATATCGTAACACAATTAACAGGAGTGTGGCAAGCCTAGACTTCCTAAAAGGTAGGATCTAGTGATGGTAATATTGGTACCTGTACTTTCTACTCCAGTCTTCCTCAGATACTGGTTTATTTATATTTTTAATTCCCATAGGAAAATGTTGTATTATACATTATGCACCACTAGAAATTATGTTAAGTCAATCAAAATAGAACATGAAGCAATGAATACAAGTACTTAAGAATCCTACTATTAAAATGTAATTGATCTGGAGGGCACCTGGCTGGCTCAGTCAGTGGAGCATACAACTCTTGATCTTGGGGTCATGAGTTCAAGCCCCACATTGGGCCTAGAATTTAAAATAAATATTTTTGTAAAGAAAAAAAATGAGATTGATCTGGGTTTTAATTCTATTCAAGTGCTCACTTAGGCAGTACATATAATAATTCTATTCAAGAACTCCTTACCTCTAACTTAAGTAAATTGCTTACATTCTGATTTTTCACTTGCCTCATCTCTAAAATGGGTATTATGATCTCTGTGTCACCACTTTTTGTGAGAATTTAAAAAAATAATGGATGCAAAGTGCTTAAAATAATACCTGCTAAGTAGTAAATTCTTAATAAATAATACATATTGTTATTGATTGAATATTACTAGCTAACTAATGAAAGTGTTGGTGAAGAATAATTTTTTTCTACCCTTCAAGATCCTTCTACTTTGACTAACAATCAAATTGACATGAGACAGACTAACAGGAGAAAATATAATTTAATAGCCTACATACTGGCAATACACAAAGACATGGAAATTTCAAAAATATTGAAGAAACATGATACTTACAAGAACTAAGAAGAGGGGAGAAATCTGATGATACAATTGAGAGAAAGACCATTAACAGGATGGTGAAAAAAAAATGTTTGGAAAACAAAGGTTCCTTTATTTATGTAGATAAGTTTCTTAGCTAAAGAATCTCTGTTATTAGCTCTCTTCCTGTTATAATCAGGCAGTTGAAAGGAAGGTAAAGAGATTTTCTTGAATCTTCTGGGGTTTTATTGCTTTTAACTCAAAATAAGTTCATACCAAAGTGGCCCATCTTGGGGCTGCCTGCCCTTGGCCCTTACAAAAGCATATCAGTGGCAGTAGTTTAATATGTGGATTATTGGAACACTGGGGTGGCAAGGGAGAGGGAGCTCAATCAGTTAAGCATCTGCTTCAGCTCAGGTCATGATGCCAGGGTTCTAGAATCAAACCCAGAATTTTTGAATCAGAAAGATTCTGCTTTGCCAGTTTTCAGCTCTATAATCCTGGGCAACTCACTGCAATTTTCTGTACCTCATTTTTTTTCATGTAAGAAATGAAAATAATAATATTAATTATATCATAGGGTATTGAGCAGATTTAAATGAGATAATTTATGTAAATTTTTAAAGTAGCAGCTGAGACATGGTAAACACTAAATAACTTATTTTTCTGTAATTTTATTTTTTTACTTTATTTTTTATTTTATTTTTTATTAGAGTTCAATTTGCCAACATATACCATGTCACCCAGTGCTCATCCTGTCAAGTGTCCCCCTTAGTCCCCATCACCCAGTCACCCCAACACTACATCAACCTCCCCTATCACTACCCCTTGTTCATTTCCCAGAGTTACAAGTCTCTCATGTTCTGTAATCCTCACTGATGTTATTACTAATTTTCTCTCCTTTCACCTTTATTCCCTTTCACTATTTTTTATATTCCCCAAATGAATGAGACAATACAATGTTTGTCCTTCGATTGACTTAATTCACTCCACATAATATCATCCAGCTCCATCCATGTAAAAGCAAATAGTGGGTATTCCTCATTTCTAATGGCTGAGTAATATTCCATTCTATACATATATCACATCTTCTTTATTCATTCACCTTTCGATGGACACCGAGGCTCCTTCCTCTGTTTGACTATTGTGGATATGGCTGCGATAAACATTGGAGTGCAGGTGTTCCGGCGTTTCACTGCATCTGTATCTTTCAGGTAAACCCCAGCAGTGCAATTGCTGGGTCATAGGGCAGTTCAATTTTTAACTCATTGAGGAACCTCCACACAGTTTTCTAGAGTGGCTGTACCAGTTCACATACCCACCAACAGTGCAAGAGGGTTCCCCCCCTTCTCCACATCATCTTCTAACATTTGTTGTTCATCATCATCTTCTAACATTTGTTGTTTCATGTCATGTTAATGTTTGTATTTCCCTGATGGCAAGTAATGCAGAGCATTTTCTCATGTCCTTGGCCATGTCTATGTCTTCCTCTGTGAAATTTCTGTTCATGTCTTTTCCCATTTCTTTTTTTTTTAATTTTTTTTTATTGGAGTTCAATTTGCCAACATATACCATAACACAAGTGCTCATCCCGACAAGTGCTCCCGACAAGTGCCCCCCTCAGGGCCCATCCCGACAAATGCCCCCCTCAGGGCCCATCACCCAGTCACCTCAGCCTCCAGCCCACTTCCCCTTCCACTACGCCTTGATCATTTCCTAGAGTTAGGTGTCTCATGTTTTGTCACACTCACTGATATTTTCACTCATTTTCTCTCCTTTCCTTTTATTCCCTTTCACTAATTTTTATATTCCCCAAATGAATGAGACCATATAATCTTAGTCCTTCTCCGATTGACTTATTTCACTCATCATGACACCCTCCAGGTCCCTCCACGTCAAAGCAAAGAGTGGGTATTTGTCGTTTCTAATGGTTGAGTAATATTCCATTGTATACATAGACCACATCTTCTTTATCCATTCACTTTCGATGGACACCGAAGCTCCTTGCACAGTTTGGCTATTGTGGACATTGCTGCTAGAAACATTGGGGTGCAGGTGTCCCGGCGTTTCATTGCATCTGTATCTTTGGGGTAAATCCCCAGCAGTGCAATTGCTGGGTCGTAGGGCAGATCTATTTTTAACTCTTTGAGGAACTTCCATACAGTTTTCCAGAGTGGCTGTACCAGTTCACATTCCCACCAAAAGTGCAAGAGGGTTCCCCTTTCTCCACATCCTCTCCAGCATTTGTTGTTTCCTCTCTTGTTAATTTTCCCCATTCTCAAAGGTGTGAGGTGGTATCTCATTGTGCTTTTGATTTGTATTTCCCTGATAGCCAGTGATGCAGAGCATTTTCACATGTCCTTCTTGGCCATGTCTATGTCTTCTTTGGTGACATTTCTGTTCATGTCTTTTGCCCATTTCATGATTTTAGATTATTTGTTTCTTTGCTGTTGAGTTTCATAAGTTCTTTATAGATCTTGGAAACTAGCCCTTTATCTGATAGGTCATTTGCAAATATCTTCTCCCATTCTGTAAGTTGTCTCTTAGTTTTGTTGATTGTATCTTTTGGTATGCAAAAGCTTCTTATCTTGATGAAGTCCCAAAAATTCATTTTTGCTTTTGTTTCTCTTGCCTTCAAGGATGTATCTTCCAAGAAGCTGCTGTGGGAAAGTGCAAAAAGGGTGTTGCCTTTGTTCTCCTCTACGACTTTGATGGGATCTTGTCTCACATTTAGATCTTTCATCCATTTTGAGTTTATCTTTGTGTATGGTGTAAAAGATTGGTCTAGTTTCATTCTTCTGCATGTGAATGTCCAATTTTACGAGCACCATTTATTGAAGAGACTGTCTTTTTTCCAGTGGATAGTCTTTCATTCTTTGTCGAGTATTAGTTGGCCATAAAGTTGAGGGTCCACTTCTAGATTCTTTATTCTGTTCCATTGATCTCTGTGTCTGCTTTGGTGCCAGTACCACAATGTCTTGATGACCAGAGCATTGTAGTAAAACCTGAAATCTAGCATTGTGAAAACCCCTGCTATGGTTTTCTTTTTTTAATGTTCCCTGGGCTATTCGGGGTATTTTCTGATTCCACACAAATCTTAAGATGATTTGTTCCAACTCTCTGAAGAAAGTCCATGGGATTTTGAAAAGGATTGCATGAAATGTGTAAATTGCACTGGGTAACATTCACATTTTCACAATATTAATTCTACAAATCCATGATCATGGAATATTTTTCCATCTCTTTGTGTCTTCCTCAATTTCTTTCAGAAGTGTTCTGTAGTTTTCAGGGTAGAGAACCTTTACCACTTTGGTTAGGTATATCCTAGGTATCTTATGCTTTGGGGTGCAATTGTAAATGAGACTGTCTCCTTAATTTCTCATTCTTCAGTCTCATTCTTAGTGTAGAGAAATGCCACTAATTTCCGGGCATTGATTTTGTATCCTGCCACACTACTGACTTGCTGTATGAGTTCTAGCAATCTTGGGGTCGACTCTTTTGGGTTTTCAATGTATAGTATAATGTCATCAGTGAAGAAAGAGATTTTGACTTCTTCTTTCCAATTTGGATGGCTTTCATTTATTTTTGTTGCCTGATTGCTAAGGCTAGGACATCTAGTACTATGTTGAATAGCAGTGGTGTGAGTGGACATCCCTGTCTTGTTCCTGATCTTAGGGGAAAGGTTCTCAGTTTTTCTCCATTGAGAATGTTACTTGCTGTGGGCTTTTTGTACTTGGCTTTGAAGATGCTGAGGAATGTGCCCTCTATCCCTACGCTCTGAAGAGTTTTGATCAAGAATCGATGCTGTATTTTGTCAAATGCTCTCTGAATCTATTGAGAGGATCCTATGGTTCTTGTTTTTTCTTTTGCTGATATGATCAATCACATTGATTGCTTTCTGAGTGTTGAACCAGCCTTGCATCCCAGGGATAAATCCCACTTGTTCATGGTGAATAATCTTCTTAATGTATTATTGGATCCTATTGGCTAGTATCTTGTTGAGAAGTTTTGCATCCCTGTTTATCAAGGATATTGGCCTATAATTCTCCTTTTTGGTGGGGTCTTTATCTGGTTTTGGAATTAAGGTGATGCTGGCTTCTTAGAACGAGTTTGGAAGTACTCCATCTCTTTCTATCTTTCAGCTTTAGTAGAATAGGTATGTTTCTTCTTTAAACGTTTGATAGAATTCCCCTGGGAAGCCATCTGGCTCTGGACTTTTGTGTCTTGGGAGGTTTTTGATGACTGCTTCAATTTCCTCCCTGGCTATTGGCCTGTTCAGGTTTTCTATTTCTTCCTGTTCCAGTTTTGGTAGTTTGTGGTTTTCCAGAAATGCATCCATTTCTTCTACATTGCCTAATGAGCGTATAGCTGCTCATAATAAGTTTTTAAAATCGTTTATATTTCCTCAGTATTGGTGGTAAAATCTCCTTTTCCTGATTTTATTAACTTGAGTCTTTTCTCTCTTCTTTTTAATAGGGCTGGCTAATGGTTTATCTATCTTATTAATTCTTTCAAAGAACCAACTCCTGGTTTTGTTGATCTGTTTCATAGTTCTTCTGGTCTCTATTTCATTGAGTTCTGCTCGAAGCTTTATTAATTCTCTTCTTCTCCTGGGTGTGGGATCTATTTGTTCTTCCTTCTCCAGCTCTGTTAGGTGCAAGGTTAGCTTTTGTATTTGAGTTCTTTCCAGTTTTTGGATGGATGCTTGTATTGCGATGTATTTCCCCCTCAGGACTGGTTTTGCTGTATCCCAAAGATTTTGAATGGTTGTATCTTCATTTTCAGTAGTTTCCATGAATTTTTTAATTTCTTCCCTAATTTCCTGGTTGACCCTTTTATCTGTTAGCAGGATGGTCCTTATCTCCATATGTTTGAAATCCTTCCAAGCTTCTTCTTGTGATTTAGTTCTAATTAAAAGCATTATGGTCTGAAAATATGCAGGGGACAATCCCATTCTTTTGGTATAGGTTAAGAGCTGATTAGTGTCCCAGTATGTGGTCTCTTCTGGAGAAAGTTCCATGTGCACTTGAGAAGAATGTGTATTCAGTTGCTTTTGGATGTAAAGTTCTGTAAATATCTGTGAAATCCATCTGGTCCAGTGTAACATTTCAAGCTCTTATTTCTTTGGAGATATTGTGCTTAGAAGACCTGTCATTTACAGGAAGTGCTGTGTTAAAGTGTCCCAGTAGAAGTGTATAATTATCTAAGTCTTTACTTTGGTTCTTAATTGATTGCAGCTCCCACATTCGGGGCATATATATTAAGGATTGTTAAGTCCTCTTGTTGGATAGATCCTTGAAGTATGATATAGTGGCCCTCTTCATCTCTTACTACTGTCTTTGGGATAAACTTTAATTCATCTGATATAAGGTTGGCTACCCCTGCTTTCTTTTGAGGACCATTTGAATGGTTAATGGTTCTCCAACCTTTTATTTTCAGGCTGTAGGTGTCCTTCTGTCTCAAATGAGTCTCTTGTTGACAGCAAATAGATGGTTCTTGCATTTTTTATCCAGTCTGAAACCCTGCGCCTTATGATGGGATCATTATGCCCATTCACATTCAGAGTTACTATTGAAAGATATAAATTTAGTGTCATCTTAATACCTATTCAGTTCCTGTTTTTGTGGATTATTTCTTTGGACTTCCTCTTTCTTTTAAAGAATACCCCTTAATATTTCTTGGACAGCTCGTTTGGTGGTCCCAAATTCTTTCAGTTTCTACCTATCTTGGAAGCTCTTTATCTCTCCTCTTCGGAGTGAGAGCCTTGCTGGATAAAGTATTCTTGGTGGCAGGTTCTTCTCATTTGGGACCCTGAATATATCCTGCTAGCCCTTTCTGGCCTGCCAGGTCTCTGTGGAGACATCTGCTGTCAACCTAATATTTCTCCCCTTATATGTTGGGGATCTCTTGTCTCTTGCTGCTTTAAGGATCTTCTCTTTATCTTTGGAATTTGCAAGTTTCACTATTAAAAATTCGAGGTTTTGAATAGATTTTATTGACTTTGGGGGGGGAACCTCTCTATCTCCTGGATCTGAATGCCTGTTTCCCTCCCCAAATTAGGGACGTTCTCAGCTATGATTTGTTTAAATATACTTTCTGATCCTCGGTCTCTTTCAGTGCCCTCTGGAACCCCAATTAAACAGATTTTTCCTTCTGAGGCTGTCATTTATTTCCCTTAACCTTTCCCCATGGTATTTTAATTGTTTTTCTCTTTTTTCCTCAGCTTCCTTCCTTGCCATCAACTTATATGTCATTCACTTGTTCTTCTACTTCATTAACCCTCATCGTTAGGATCTCCAGTGTGGATTACATCTCATTTAATTGATTTTTAATTTCGGCCTGATTAGATCTAAATCCTGCAGTCATGAAGTCTCTTGCATTCTTTATGCTTTTTTCCAGAGCTACCAGTAGCTTTATAATTGTGCTTCTGAATTGGCTTTCTGACATTGAATTGTAATCCAAATTCTGTAATTCTGTCAGAGAGAGTACTATCTCTGACTCTTTCTCTTGTGGTGAGTTCTTCCTTTTAGTCATTTTGCTCAGTGCAGAGTGGCTAAAAACAAGTTGTACTGGAAAAATTAAGGAGAAAATAAAGGAGAAGGAAAAAAAGGGAAAAAAAAGCAAAGAACTAAAAACAAAAAAACAAAAAACAAAAACAAGAAAAACCAAGGAGGGGTATTCTCTGATTCTATATACTGCCAAGTCCCTCAACTTCCCCTGGAGCTTTTCAGTTCTGCTTAGTCAATAACTTGCTCTCCTCCTGTCATTCCAGCTGGTCTTCTGGTGGAGGGGCCTCGTGTTCTGTTTCTCATGTGTGTGCACATGGGGGAGCTGCCCCATTCCCTGCCAGGTGCATGGCTCAGTGGGAACTGTTTATCCTATGAGGCCCCTGCTCCCTGGTGGCCCTGCTCCATCCCAGTCACAAGGTGACACAGGGAGGAACAAGAAGACTGGCAGCAGCCAGCTCTCCATCTCTGGAGTCAGCTCCCACAGTAACACCCGCAGCTCCCAGTCCACAGGGGCCTGGATGATCCGGGGGCGGAGGGTGCTGATCTGCACAGCTCAGGGTGACCCGGGGCCAGGAGCCTCCTCGCTGTTCTGTGTCCTCCCACCTCTGCCTGTCCCTGGGAGAACGCTGGATCCTAGGCTGTGTCTCCCAGCACCCTGGGCTCCAGGGCCTGCGCCGCGGGAATCTCGCCCCCTGGGGCTACGCAGCCCCCTCCACGTGAAGCCCCCACCTGAGCCGCCACCTGAGCTGCTACCGAGGCCCCACCAGGCATGCGCTCCAGCCTTTTATGGAGCTTGGCCTGTGGTGTGTGGCACACTTTCCCCCGGGGCGTCCTTCCTCTGTTAGTGACCCCGGGAACCTGGGGCTCCACTGCCCCTCCTGGGATCCTGCCCGAGTTCCCTGTCAGTGCCTTTCTGTCTGGGAAGATTGGTAAAGTTCCTGCTTCTCCAGGACTGGACTTTCCTGTCCTGGAGGCTCTCACCACCCGGCCTCAGCCCGGCTCCTAGCGGGGGCTCCTCCCCCACTGGATGCTTTTTTATTTATTTTTTTTCCATCTTCCTACCTTGATGGAATTGTGAATCCTTCTCACTGTAGCATTCCAGCTGTTCTCTCTTTAAATCACAGGCCGAATTCTTAGGCTTTCAGGATGATTTTTTAAGGTATAGCTCTCGGACCCACAGCCTCCACCGCCTCCCCAAACACTTCTTCAAGAGGTTCTGGGGTCGAGAAGCTGCCGTTTTTTATTTTAATTCTTACTGTCTTTCTGTCTCTACCCAGTCAAATAACATGGAAAAACCCTCATTGCAATAAATCAATTAGTTAACATTTTTAAGAAAAATTAGAGTGTGTGTAACTCATAGGGATTATTCTTCATGAAAAGTTTTCAAATTAAAATTTAATAAATAGGAAAAAATGAACAAATAACAAGATCAAAGAGTGCTGACATTGTCCTGTTACAATAGCTTTATTAATAGAGTAATTGGCGTACATTTCAATAGTCCAACTTTACTTGTAAGCCTAAATGATTCTAATACCATTTCATTAGAAATGTACAATTGAAAATATTCATTTGCAATATATGCATAGAATACCATAGCATCAATAGCTCTGACAAAGCTTTTATACCTGAAATGCCCTTTATTCACTGTCATCTAACAAAAGTTCATCCATTCTTCAAGACTTAGATAAAAAGCCAATTCCTTATTGAAGCTTTCCCAGATTCCCTCACAAAAAAGCCATCAGGTATCAATTGTCATGGTTCTTTCATTATTCATATTTTAGTCATTTATTATACTCTACCTCTTTCTATAGGTTTGTATGTAAGTGTGTGTTTCTTTACTTCCCATACTACTTTATAAAGATCTCATGAAATTCATAGATTATATATTTCTATTTCTTTGCACAAATACTCTAGGTCAGTCTTGTATCTAAGGGACAGTCACAAATGTTTTGTATAATTACAAAATATTGGAATTACAAAATGTCATAAGTATTCATATCATCCAAGGAACTAATAATCTGATTATAGTATCATGGAAAATAATATTAAAGCTACCTCCTTTTCTTTTGTCCTCAAAAACAAACTCTATTCAAGTTAAATTCCTCCCTTCATATCATAGAATAGGTTTCACCATCTATGAGAACTTGTGGTATTTTGGTTTGAAAATGCCTATGTACTTTGTTCTCTCTACTTTTTAATTCAATTTTCAAAAATGCTTCCTTCTTCACTTTCATTGTTGACTATGATTATAAATTTAATATCTTCTTTATACATTTTTTCACTTTTAAATTGTATCATCAAGAGTTGTAGAGAGAAATCTTAATATATTAAGCCTTGAACTTCAACTTTGAAACATGATGTTTTTCTTCATAGCAAAGGGCTCCAACACAGGTCAAAAGCATATGAAAAATATCTGTTTCTAGCCATGATGAAATAAATAGAACCATAGTTGCCCTCGTAACATAAACAACTAGAAAACTGAAGAATATATATATTATGAGAGACACATAGAGCGAGGTTGGTAGATAGAGGGAGAAGTAGGCTTCTCACAGGGAGCCTGATGTGGGACTCAATACCTGGACCAGGATCACTCCCTGAGCCAAAGGCAAATTCTCAACCACTGTGCCACCCAGGTGTCCTGGAAATGGATATTTTAATTATTGTGATGGCTACACAGGCATACACATATGTTAAAACTCATTAAATTGAAACTTAAAATGGGCATATCTGCAGAATTCCAGGGAATTCAGGGAAGAGGAAGATCATAAGCTCAACTCATCCAACAGATACATATAGATAACACCCACTTCAGTGCAACTAATCTAGGAAATGAACTGAAGACAGGAAGAACTGGCTTTCCACAGTTCATCTTAGAGAGGAGACCACATCAAAATTAATAGGAAAGGCAGAGACACAGTTGGAAATCAAACTAATCTGCAAGACTAACCAAAAGAGGAAGAAGAAGAAGAAGAAGAAGAAGAAGAAGAAGAAGAAGAAGAAAAGAAAAGAGAAAAAAAAGAAAAGAAAATAAAAGAAAGAAGGGAAGAGAAAAGAAAAGAAAGAAGGGAAGAGAAAAAAGAAAAGAAAAAAGTCATCATGACATGGAAAAGGAAGAGGAACAGGCCCTACAAAAAGCACTCCAGACACAGGGGAGCTATACTGGGAAGACAAATCTCCATAATACTTGGTTTTGAAAACAAGAGGGGTTTAATGTCATGAGTTTTTACAATCAGTGTTCTTAACGCCAGGTATTTTAAAAATCAGTGGACTCAACTCTGGGAGAGCCAGTGGGTGATAGGAAAGAGTAGCCTCTCTTAAAATGATAGCACAACAAATAACCCTATAGAGATACAACATAAAGGCACCAATTTGAAAAGCATCTCGGGTATAGAGAAGAAGATTTATTCACTAATCTCAGAACATGTACTGAAGGGACAGGAATCTTTAGGAGACCTCGCCAAGAACAAAAGAACTGGCAGGCGCCATTTCTCTACCCTGCCCCACAGCCTACCAAGACACCTGCAGAAACCAGCACAAACACTTTGTTACCTGGCTTGCTAACACTCTGTCAACAGATTCTTCTGAAGACTCACTCCATCTAACTTACTCCACTCCCCACTTGGCAGGAGTCCATCCAAAGCAGTGCCACAAGCATCTCATTGTGCAAGCAGCTACAACAGTGGTCAGCACCACACTAAATTGACTCTTGCTGTGGGGAGATAAGAAGATAAGCATATGCATCAGTTCTACTGCAGCCCAAGCAATGGTTCAGGAACATACATCTGATCTGACTGCTGGTCCTGCCCACAACAAACCCTCTTGGGAGGCAAACACAAAAGAGTACCCAGTACTTTGGGGTAACTGTAACTCCAACAGACAGACTGGTGGCAGACATCTGCTCTGAGTGCAGGCCTCATCCCCTAACAAAAGCAACTCAGGGTACAGTATAGAGACAGCACCCTGCAATTCAGTGTCATCACAGCCCCAGCAGAGGTCAGACCCGACTCAAGCAAAAGGCAGTCCCAGATGGGACCCTTAACATCAGAGGTACCAAACACTGCCCACAACAAGCATAAGGCCACTGTAGCCACTTGACTGAAGGCAAACACAGCTTAAACACAATAGTAGGGCACACACAACACATACAGGAAACACTCTTGAAGTTCCATGTTCTGGAGAACAAGGGATATTGCACTATAGGGTCTCCTCATAAGGACACTACTTTCAAGATCAGGAGATATTCCTAACTTTCCTGATACATAGGAATAGACACAGAGTGACACAGAGGAATATTTCCCAAATGAAATAACAGGAAAAAAGCACAGCAAAAGAGCTCAACAAAACAGAGACAAGCAATATGCCTCGTAGGGAATTCAAAGTAAAGGGTCATAAAGATATATACTGGAGAAAAGAATGGAGGATCTTAGTGAGACTTTTATCAAAGACATAAAACTTAACAAATAACCAATCAGAGATGAAAAATTCAATAACTTAGATTAGGAATACACTAAAAGGAACAAATAGTAGACCAGAAGAAGAAGAGTAGATCAATAAGCTAGGGGGCAGAGTAATAGAAAGCAACCAAGCAGAACAGAAAAAGAAAATAATAATAGTAATAATAATAATAATAATAATAAACAACTGAGAATAGGTTAAATAAATTAACTCAGCAACATCATCAATTATAAAAACATTCGTATTATAGGAGCCCCAAAAGTTAAAAACAGACACTAAGGGACAGAAATTTATTTGAAAAAATCATAGCTGGAAACATCCCAAATATGTGGAAGGAAACAAATATCCAGATATAGGAGGAACAGAGAGCCCCAACAAAATGAACTCAAGAAGGCCCATACAAAGACACATAATACCTGAAACTACAAAAAAGTCCTGATAAGGAAAGAATTTTCAACACAGCCAAAGAAGTTCAAAGCAGTTACATGCAAAGGAAACACCATGAGAATATCAGCTGATTTTTCAGTAAAAATTTGAGGGACAGAAGAAAGTGGCAGGATATACTCAAAGTGATGAAAGAAAAAACCTTTTATTTTAAATATTTTATTTATTCATGAGAGACACAGCAAGAGAGGCAGAGACATAGACAGAAGGAGAAGCAGGATTCCTACCAGGACTCTGGAATCACACCCTGAGCCAAAGGCAGACGTTCAACTACTGAGCCACCCAGGCATCTCTGAAAGAAAAAGCCTTAAGCCAAGAATACTTTATCCAGCAAGATGATCGTTGAGAATGGGAAAGATAAAGATTTTTAAAGACAAACAAAAGTTAATTTACTTCATGACAACTAAACCAAAGTTACAGGAAATGTTAAAGGGAATTCTTTGAGTGAAAAGAAAGGCCATAATCAGGAGTAAGAAAAATTAGGAAAGAAAAACTTTTACATGTATATACAAACATAATGAAAGTAGATCAATCCCTTATAAAATCAGTATAAAGAGGGATGCCTGGTTGGCTCAGTTGGTTAACCATCTGACTTGATTTCAGCTTAGGTCATGATCTTGGGGATGTGAGATTGAGCTCCTCATGGGGCTCGATGCTGAGTGTGGAGCCTGTTTGAAATTCTCTCCCTCTGCCCCTCCCCACCCCAGGTTGTTTTTTCTCTCTCTCTCTCAAAAGAAAAAGAAAAACAGTACAAAGATTAAAGCACAAAGCAATAAAAATCAATTATACCAGTAAAAATCAGTCAAGTGGGACAGGTGGAGAAAAGGACCCTAGACTCATCTCATCCCACAAATACAACTGTAAACTGCCAAAGGATTCTAAATGTCTCAGAAACCAACCTGAAAACTGACAGAATAAACTCTACAACTAAAGGGAGAGAAGAAGCCACATTAAAAAAGGAAGGAAGTATGGGGAGATGGCCCTGGAGAGAAATGGATCAAACATAGTGCAGAGGAGAGTGTGTCATGGTCATAGAGAGGGCCAAAGAGGGTAGAGAACACAAGGGAACACACAATAACATTTCCCCAAAGCCCTGGGGGAAGACAAGAAGGGCTGAGTTTTATGAATTCTTGCAAAAATCAGAGCATAATTCCTGCAGTTTAAAGGTTGGAAGGTTTGGCTGGGATGGAGTCAAGAAGGCACTGCCCTCCTCCTGGAGAGAAGGCAGGCAAACAAAATGGGGGCAGGTGGCATGAAAACTATGATTTGAAGAACACCTGTGGCACAGAATGGAAAGATTATTGACTCTTCTTGGACACATTCCTGAGAGACAGCATTCAAGGAAATACCTCTCCAGGGACAAAGGCTGACACAATTTCCTTCATCTCCCCTTAGCATAAACACAGAACCACCTGCAAGAAGCAGAGCAGTGCCAACACTAGCTGCCTAAAGTGCTTGCACCAAGTCCTACAACTCAACACTGTGGTGGAACTGCCCTTCTCAGTTAAGTTTGTCTCAGTCCCACTATGGTAGATCTCTTCCCCAGAAAGCCAACAGAAACATCTGCCCCCAAAACATCCCCTGACCAGAGAATTGTGAAGAGATTCGGTTCTAGTGGAAGTAGTATCAGATCTCATTTAACAAGCAAAACAGAGCACACCTAGTTAAAACTCATCACTTTCTGGCCAAAGACTAAACACTGCCCACTACAGGCAAGAAGAGGCCCTGCAGATGATAGCCTCAAGAATAGAGCAGCTAAAACACAAGAACAGAGCACAAATAGCACACACAGAGCACCCCCTTGTCCCTGAAGGGACAGGCCTGGGACACTACATGTCTCTTCTTCAAAGGCCATCACGTTCAGGAGCAAGAAATACAATGGGCTTCTTAAACACAGAAAAAGGCAGAGACTTTCAAAAATTAAAAGATGGAGGAATTCATACCAAATGAAAGAACAAGATAAGGCCACAGTCAAAGATCTAAGTGAAAAAGATATAAGTTACATGCCTGATGGGGAATTTAAAGCAACAATAATAAGAATACTTCACCTGGCTTGAGAAAATAATGGAAGACTTCAGGAAGACCCTCACCAAAGAGATTAAAAAACTTAAAATAGAATCAGAAATGAAGAATGAAAAACTGAGATTGGAAACAGGCTTGATGCAATGAACAAAAGCCTGGAAGAAGTAGATAAATGAATAATTAATACAGCAGGCAAAATTATGGAGGATAATGAAGCTCAACAAACAGAGAAAGAAGAACTATGGAACATGAGACTAGACTGAGGTAAATTAGTGACTCCATCAAGCATAATAACATTCTTTTTTATAGGAGTCCCAGAAGGAAACAAAAGAGAAAGGAGACAGAAGGTTTATTTTAGGAAATTATAGCTGACAACTTTCCTAATCTGGGAGAAAGAAACAGACATCCAGTCAAGGAGGCAGAGAAGTCCCATTAAAAGCAGCAAAAAGCAGGTCAACACCAAGATATACTGTAATTAAATTTACAAAACATAGTGGTAAAGAAAATAAAATTTAAAGCAGCAAGACAAAAGAAGTCTTAACTTACAAAGGAAGACCATAGGCTGACTGCAGATTTCCCATTGAAGTTGTCAAGCCAGAAGGGAGTGGTATGATATATTCAACCTGCTGAATGGAAAAAAATCTACAACCAAGATTTTTTTTCTATCCAGAAAGGCTATAATTCAGAATAGAAGTAGAGATAAAGAGTTTCCCAGGCAAGCGAAAACTGAAGGAGTTCATAACTACTAAAACAACCCTGCAAGAAATATTAAAGGGGAATCTTTAAGTGATAAAGAAAGACCAAAATGATTAACACAAATGAGAAAGGAACAGAGAAAATTTCCAAAACCAATGACAAGTAATAAAATGGCACTAGATACATATCTATTAATAATTACTCTGCATGTATATGGCCTAAATTCTCCAATCGAGAGACATAGAGTGTCAGAATGGATTAAAAAAAAATACAAGATACACCTATATGCTACCTATAGAGACTCTTTTTAGACTTAAATACATCTGCAGATTGAAAGTGAGGGGTTGGAGAATCATTTATCATGCAAATAGATATCAAAAGAAAGCTAAGGTAAGAATACTTATATCAGACAAACTAGACCTTAAAACACAGTGTAATGAGAGATTAAGAACACTATAATAAAAGGGATAATCCAACAAGATCTGACAATTATAAATATTTATGCACCAAAAATGAGAGCGCCCAATATATATAAAACAAATAACAATGAACATAAAGGAACTAATTGATAATAATACAATAATAGTAGGGGCCTTTAACATCCCACTTACATCAATAGGCACAACAGACAAGCAGAAAATCAACAAGGAAACAATGGCTTTGAATGACGTACTATACCAAATGGACTTAACTGATATATACAGGCACTTCCATCCTTTTTTTTTTCAAGTTTTAATGTCTAGTTAGTTAATGTATACTGTATTATATTAGTTTTAGGTGTAGAATTTAGTGATTCATCACACACATACAATACCCAGTGACCAACACAAGTGCCCTCCTTAATACCTATCACATTTAATATGTCCCCCCACCCATCACCCCTCCAGTATCCCAAATTTGTTTTCTATATGTAGGAGTCTGTTTTCTGGTTTGACTCTTTTTTTCTCCATATGTTCGCCTGTTTTGTTTCTAAAATTTTACATATGAGTGAAATATAATATTTGTCTTTCTCTGACTGACTTGTTTCACTCAGCAAAATACTCTCCAGTTTCACCCACATCTTTAAAATGGCAGGATTTCATACTTTTTAAAAATTAGTTTCAGAGGTAGAATATGGTGATTCATGAGTTGCATATAACACCTAGTGCTCATTACATCAAGTGCACTTCTTAATGTCCATTACCCAATTTTCTCTTCTTGCCACCCATCTCCCCTCCAGCAAACCCTCAGTTTGTTACCTATAGTTGAGTCCTATAGTTGAGTCTTTTATGGTTTGTCTCCCTGTTTTCATCTTATTATATATTTCCTTCCCTTCCCCTATGTTCATCTGTTTTCTTTCTTTCTTTTTTTTTTAAAGATTTTTATTGGGGCACCTGGGTGGCTCAGTGGTTGAGAATCTGTCTTTGGCTCAGGTCGTGATCTCAGGGTTCTGGGATCGAGTTCTACGTCAGGCTCCTCACAGGGAGCCTGCTTCTCTCTCTGCCTATGTCTCTGCCTCTCTCTCTGTGTCTCTCATGAATAAATATTTTTTTATTTAAAAACTTAAAAAAATAAAGAAATATAATGGAATACCATTATATATATAATATATAATTGCATACACACACACACACACACAATGGAGATATATCAGTTGAAGGACTTTTGAGCTCTTTCCATAATTTAGGTATTGTTGATAATACTACTATAAATATTAGGGGGTATTACTTGGAATTAGTGTTTTTGTATCTTTGGATAAATATCTGTAGTTCAATTGCTAGATCATAGGGTAGTTCCACTATTCAGGTTTGAGGAAATTCCATACTATTTTCCACAATGGCTGCACCAGTTTACATTCCCACCAATAGTGTGAGAAGGTTCTCCTTTCTCTGCATCTTTGATAAAAACCTGTAGTTTCTTGTGTTGTTAAATTTAGCCATTCTGACAGGTGTACATCTACACATCTACATCTCATTGTAGTTTTGATTTGCATTCCAATGATGATAAGTGATGTTCAGCATCTCTTCATGTGTCTGTTATCATCTGTATGTCTTCTTTGGAAAAATGTCTATTCATGTCTTCTACCGATGTTTTAACAGGATTATTTGGGTTTTTTGGGGTGTTGACTTTTATAAATTCTTTACATATTTTGGATACTAATCCTTTTTAAAAAAATTTTTATTTATTTATGATAGTCACACAGAGAGAGAGAGAGAGAGAGAGGCAGAGACATAGGCAGAGGGAGAAGCAGGCTCCATGCACCGGGAGCCCGACGTGGGATTCGATCCTGGGTCTTCAGGATCGCGCCCTGGGCCAAAGGCAGGCGCCAAACCGCTGCACCACCCAGAGATCCCAGGATACTAATCCTTTATCAGATATATTCTTTGAAAATATATCATCTAATTAATTAGATTGCCTTTTAGTTTTGTTGATTGCTTCCTTCACTGTGCAGAAGCTTTTTATCTTGATGACATCTCAATAATGATTTTTACTTTTGTTCTCTTGCCTCAAGAGACGTTTCTGGTAAGTTGCTATACCTATATCAAAGAGCTTAATGCCTGTGTTATCCTCTAGGATTTTGATGGTTTCCTGTATCATATTTAGGTCTTTCATCCATTTTGAATTTTTGCGTATGATGTAAGAAAGTGGTCCATTTTCATTCCTTTGCATGTTACTGTACTTTTCTCAACATTTGTTGAAAAGACTATTTTCCATTAAATATTCCTTCCTGCTTTGTTGAAGATTAGTTGAACATAGAGCTGAGGGTCCATTTCTGGGTTTTCTATTCTGCTCCATTGATCTAAGGGTCTGTTTTCATTCCAGTACCATACTGCCTGCATCACCACAACTTTGTAATATAAATCGAAATAAGGAATCATTTGCCTCCAGATTTTCTTTCCTTTTTCAAGATTCTTTTCACTATTCAGGGTGTCTTCTGGTTCTATATAAATTGTAGGATTGTTTCTGCTAGCTCTGTGAAAAAGACTGCTGGTATCTTGACCAGGGCTGCACTAAATGCCTAGATTGCTTTGGGTAGTATAGACATTTTAACAATATGTGTTCTTCCAATCCACGAGCATGGATTATTTTTCTATTTCATTGTGTCATCTTCAATTTCTTTCATCACCGCTTTATGGTTTTCAAAGTATAAATCTTTAACTGTATTGAGTAGGCTTATTTCTAGGTATCTTATGGCTTCTGGTGCAATTGCAAATGGAGTAAATTCCTCGATTTCTCTTTCTGCCCCTTCATTATTGGAGGATAGAGATGAAACAGGTTTCTGAATGTTGATTCTGTATCCTGTGACTCTACTGAATTTGTGTATCATTTTTAACAAATTTTTGGTAGAGTCCTTTTCGTTTTCCATATAGACTTCCATGTTGTCTACAAATTGTGAGTTTGATGTCTTTCTTGTCAATTTGGGTTATCTTTTATTTCTTTCTATTGTCTTATTCCTGAGTGTAGGACTTACAGGACTATGTTAAATAACTGGTAAAACTGGGCATCCTTGTCTGGTTCCTAACCATAAAGTAAAATTTCTCAGATTTCCCTTATTGATGATGCTATTAGCTGTAGGTTTTTAATATATGGCCTATATGATATTGAGATATGTTCTATCTCTACTTTGTTGAGTGTTTTTAATCATTGTACTTTGTCAAATGCTTTTTCTGCATTTATTGAGGGTATCAAATGTTTCCTAACCTTTCTTTTATTAATGTGTTATATCATGTTGATTGATTTGAGAATAATATTCTCAATCCCACTTGATCATGGTGAACAATTCTCTTAATGAACTGTTGGATTCAATTTGCTAGTATTTTATTCAGAGTTTTGCATCCATATTCATCTGAGATATTGGCAGTAGTTCTCTTTATAGTAGTAGAGTGATTCATTTTTGAATCAAGGCAATCCTGGCCTCATAGAAAGAATTTGTATTTTTTCCCCCTCCAATTCTATTACTTTGGAATAGTTTGAGAAGAATAGGTACTGATTCTTTTTAACTGTCTGGTAGAATTGCCATGGGAAGTCATCTGGCCCTGGACATTTTTGGGGGAGATTTTGATAATTGATTCAACTATCTTACTTCCGGGATGCCTTGGTGGCTCAGTTAGGCATCTGCCTTTGGCTCAGGTCATGATCCCAGGGTCCTAGGATCAAGCCCCAAGTCAGGCTTTCTGTTTAGTGGGAAGCTTGCTTCTCCCACTTCCTCTGTCTGCCAGTACCCTTGCTTGTGTGCGCTCTCTCTCTCTCTTTCTCTGTCAAATAAATAAATAAAAATCTTCTTAAAAAAGAAAACAATTACTTTGCTTCTTTTGTCCAATTTAATAAGTATAACTTGTGATTTTCTTTTAAAAGAAATGCTATAGAAATATAAATATTCTTGTATTATAATCAGTGTTACATTGTATTGAATGTTTAATTTAGACATCATTCTAAAGGATTAATATTTAAATTCACCAAGAATATCCTTACACTTCAAATATTTTATTAATTTCATTGAAGTTAAGTCAAAAGTAAAATATTTCAGAGAAAGTTTAATAAACTTTTATTTCAGAAAATACCAATAAACATAGACATATCTAACAAAAATACAGGTGGAAATGGAAAAATTCAGTCTATTATTCAGATATTTGCGACAGAAACAAAAAAGGTCAGGCATTTGTAAAGGATTTTCTGAAATATATGGCTTAATTTAAATCCAATTAATTAACATATAGTGTATTATTAATTTCAGAGGTAGAGTTCAGTGATTCCTCAGTCTTATATAATCCCCAGTGCTTATTAAATCACATGGCATTTTTTTCTTGTCTTTTAAGATTTTATTTATTTATTCATGAGAGACAGAGAGAGAGAGAGAGAGAGAGGCAGAGACACAGGCAGAGGGAGAAGCAGGCTCCATGCAGGGAACCTGACATGGGACTTGATCCCGGGTCTCCAGGATCACACCTTGGGCTGAAGGTAGTGCTAAACTGCTGGGCCACCAGGGCTGCCCCATCACATGGCATTATTAATGTCCATCACCCAGTTACTCTGTCCTCCAAACTCCATCCCTTCTGGCAACCTTCATTTTTTTTTTTTTTTTTTTTTTTTTTTTTTGCTATGATTAAGAGTTTTTTCTGGTTTGTTTCCCTCTCTGATTTCATTTTATTTTATTTTTCTCTCCTTTCCTCTATGATCCTCTGTTTTGTTTCTTGAATTCCACATATGAGAGAGATCATATGATAATTGTCTTTCTCTGATTGACTTATTTGCCTTAGCATAATACTCTCTAGTTCCATTCATGTCATTGCAAATGGCAATATTTCATTTTTTTGATGGCTGAGTATTCCATTATACATATATATCATATCTTTATCCATTCATCTGTTGATGTATATTGGGGCTCTCTCCATAGTTTGGCTAATGTAGACATTGCTGCTATAAACATTGAGGTGCAGGTGCCCCTTCGGTTTAGTACATTTGTATCTTTAAGGTAAATACCTAGTAGTGCAATTACTGGGTTGGAGGGTAACTCTATTTTCAACTTCTAAAGGAACCTGCATGATGTATTCCAAAGTGGCTGCACCAGCTTGCATTCACCAAACATGTAAAAGTGTCCCCCATTCTCCACATCCTTGCCAACATCTGTTGTTTCCTGACTTGCTAATTTTAGTCATTCTGACTGGTATGAGGTGGCATCTCATTGTGGTTTTGATTTGTATTTCCCTGATGCCAGTGATGTTGAGCATTTTTTTCATGTGTCTGTTGGCCATTTTTATGTCTTCTTAGGAGAAATGTCTGTGCATGTCTTTTGTCCATTTCTTGAATGGGTTATTTGTTCTTTGGGTTGAGTTTGATAAGCTTGTTATGGATTTTGGATACTAGCCCTTTATCTGAAATGTCATTTGCAAATACCTTCTCCCATTCTGTTGGTTGTCTTTTGGTTTTGTTGGCTGTTTCCTTTCTCTGCAAAAGTGTTTTATCTTGATTAAGTATCAATAGCTCAATTTTGTTTCCATTGCCTTTGGAGATGTGTCTAGAAAGAAGTTGCTGTAGCTGAGGCCACAGAGGTTGTTGCCTGTGTTAACCTCTAGAATTGTGATGGATTCTTGACTCACATTTAGATATTTAAACCATTTCGAATTTATCTTTTTGTGTAGTATAAGAGAATAGCCCAGTTTCATTCTTCTGTATGAGGCTGTCCAATTGTCCCAGATCCATTTATTGAAGACACTGTCTTTTTTCCAGTGGATATTATTTCCTGCTTTGTCAAAGATGATTGACCATAGAGTTGAGGGTCCATTTCTGGATTCTCTAATATGTTTCATTGATCCATGTGTTTGTTTTTGTGCCAGTACCATACTGTCTTGATGATTACAGCTTTGTAATACAGCTTGAAGTCAGGCATTGTGATGCCCCCAGCTTTGATTTTTTTTCAATATTCCTCTGTTATTTGGGGTCTTTTCTGATTCCATATAAATCTTAGAATTATTTGTTCCAACTCTGTGAAGAAAGTCCATATTTTGATAGGGATTGCATTGAATGTGTAAATTGCTCTAGGTAGCATAGACATTTTCCTAATATTTATTCTTCTAATCCATGTGCATGGAATGTTTTTCCATCTCTTTGTGTCTTCCTAGGTTTATTTTGTAAGTGTTCTGTAGTTTTTAGAGTGCAGATTCTTTACCCTTTTGGTTAGGTTTATTCGTAGATACCTTATGGTTTTGGGTGCAATTGTAAATGAGATTGATTCCTTAATTTCTCTTTCTTCAGTCTCATTATTTATGTATAGAAATGCAATTGATATCTGTGCACTGATTTTATATACTGCCACTTTGCTGAATTCCTGTGTCAGTTCTAGCAATTTTTTTAGTGATGTCTTTTGGGTTTTTCACATTGACTATCATGTCATCTGTGGAGAGTGAGAGTTTGATTTCATCTTTAGAATTTGGATGACTTTTATTTCTTTTTGTTGTCTGATTGCTGAGTCTATGACTTTGAGAATTACATTGAACAACAATGGTGAGAGTGAACATCCCTGTCGTGTTCCTGATTGTAGGGGAAAAGCTCTTAGTATTTCCGCATTGAAAATGATATTTGCTGTGAGCTTTTCTAATATGACTTATATGATACTGAAGTGTGTTCCCTCTATCCCTACACTGTGAAGTTTTAGTAAAGAAAGTTTGCTATACTTTGTCAAATGCTTTTTCTGCATCTATTGAGAGGATCATATGATTCTTGTCCTGTTTTTTATTATGTGATGTATTACATTGATTGATTTGTGGATATTGAACTAGTCTGGCAGCCTAGGAATAAATCCCACTTGGTCATGGTGAATAATCCTTTTAATATACTGTTGTATTCTATTGGCTAGTATTTTGGTGAGAATTTTGACTTCCAGGTTTATCAGAGATTTTGGTCTGTAATTCTACTTTTTGATGGAGACTTTGGTTTCAGGATCAAGTCAATGCTTGTCTCATAGAACGAATTTGAATTTCTTTCCATTTCTATCTTTTGAAACAGTTTCATAAAAATAGTTATTAGTTCTTCTTTAAATGTTTGGTAGAACTTCCCTGTGAAGCCATCTAGCCCTGGACTCCTGTTGATGAGATATTTTTTATTACAGCTTCAATTTCCTTGCTAGTAATGGGTTTTCCTTGCTAGTTCAGGTTTTCTATTTCTTCCTGTTTCAGTTTTGGTAGTTTATACATTTCTAGGAGCATATCCATTTCTTCCAAATTGTCCAATTTGTTGGCATATAATTTTTCATAATATCTCTTAAAATTTGTTTGTATTTCTGTGATTTTGGTTGTGAATTCTCCTCTCCTGTTTTTGATCTTGTTTATTTGAGTTCTTTACCTTTTCTTTTTAATAAGTCTGTCCAGGAGCTTATCACTGTTTTTTTGTTTTTTTTTTCAAAAAATTATTTCCTGATTTCATTTATCTCTTCTGTTTTTTTCTTTTGTTGTTTGTGTACCACTTACCTCTGCTCTAATTGTGATTATTTCCCCTTCTTCTTCTGATTTTAGACTTCATTTATCTCTTACTGTTTGATTTAGGTTTAAGGTGAGGTTACCTATTTCAAATTTTCCTTGCTTCTTGAGGTAGGACTATATTACTATATAACTTCTCTCTTAGGATTGCTTTCGCTGCATCCCAAGGATTTGGACCACCATGTTTCATTTTCATTTGTTTCATGTATTTTATTAGTTTCTTCTTTAATTTCCTGTTTGATCCATTCCTTCATTTGTATCAAGGTCTTTAACCACCATATACTTATAGTCTTTCCAAAATTTTTTCCTGTACTTTTCATATTTCATAAC
This sequence comes from Canis lupus familiaris, assembly GCF_011100685.1. NCBI lineage: Eukaryota > Metazoa > Chordata > Mammalia > Carnivora > Canidae > Canis > Canis lupus. The sequence continues at coordinate 69,907,538 of NC_049260.1, forward strand.
ATTGTTGCTCAGCAAAAATGCATGGTATGGTCTCAACCTTTTTGTACTTGTTGAGGTCTGATTTGTGACCTATTATGTGATCTTTCTGGAGAATGTCCCATGTGTGCTTCAAAAGAATGTGTATTCTGCTGCTTTAGAATGAAATGTTCTAAATGTATCTTAAAGTCCATCTGGTTAAGTATGTCATTCAAAGCCATTGTTTCTCCATTGATCTTCTGCTTAGATTATATATGTAGTGATGTAAGTTGGGTGTTAAAGTCCCATAGTACTGGGGCTCCCAAGTGGCTCAGTCAGTTAAGCCTCTGTCTTCAGCTCAGGTCATGATCCCAGGGTCCTGGGATTAAGCACATGTTGGGCTCCCTGCTCAGTGAGGAGTTCACTTCTCCCTTTCTTTCTCTGTGTCCCCCTCATGTTCTCTCTCTCTCTAAAATAAATTAATAAAATATGTTTTAAAAAATAAAAATCTTCTACTATTATTGTATTATTATCAATGAGTTATTTAATGTTTGTTATTAATTTTTTTATATATTTGGGTGCTACCAAGTCAACTTCATAAATATTTACAATTGTTAGATCTTCCTGTTGGATAGTCCTCTTTATCTGATGTAGTGCCCTTCTTCATCTCTTGTTACAGTCTTTGCTTTAAAATCTATTTTGTTTGATTTTAAGTATTGATACTGAAGCTTTCTTTTGACATTAATTTGCATCCATTCCCTCACTTTCAATCTGCAGGTGTCCTTAGGTGTCAAAAGAATCACTTGGAGGCAGTATATAGATGGTTCCTGTTTTTCTATTCATTCTGGTACCCTATGTCTTTTGAATGTAACATTTAGGTCATTTACATCCAGAGTAATTATTGATAAATATGAATTTAATGCCATTTTATTAATTGTTTTGTCATTGTTTCTGGAAATTTTCTGTTCCTTTCTAGTCTTTGTTGCTTCTTGTCTTTCTTTCCCACTCAAAGAGGCCCTTTTACTATTTCTTGCAGGGTGGGTTTAGTGTCACAAAATCCTTTTCTTTGTGTTTATCTGGAAAACATATCTCTCCTTCTATTCTGAATGTATGTTTACTGGATAGAGTATTCTTGGCTGTATGTTTTTGCCATTCAAGAGGTTGAATATATCATACCTCTCTTTTCTGGCTTACTAATTTTTTGTAATGTTCTGCTGCTAACCCTATGGGCCTACCCTTTTAAAGACTTTTGTTTTGCTCCTTTTAGGATTTTTTCTTTATCTCTATATTTTGCAAATTTAACTAAGTATGTCTTTGTGTTCGTCTGCTTTTCTTAATTTTAATGGGAGTTCTCTGTGCTTCCTTGATCTGTGTGTCTATTTCCTTTACCAGATATGGGAAGTTTTCAGCTATAATTTCCTCAAATAATTTTTCTGCCCCCTTTTCTCTCTTCTTCTTCTTCTGGGAGTCCTTTTTAATTTTAAAGATTTTATTTATTTATTCATGAGAGACAGAGAGGCAGAGACAAGGGAGAGGGAGAAGCCGGCTCCATGCAGGGAGCCTGATGTGGGACTCAATCCAGGGGCCCCAGGATAACACCCTGGGCTGAAGACGGTGCTAAACTGGTGAGCCACCCAGGCTGCCCTTCTTCTGGGAGTCCTATGATACAAATGTTATTACACTTGGTGGAGTCACTGAGTTCACTACGTCTACTTTTGTGATCCAATATTTTTCTTTCCCTCTTTTTTTCAGCTTCATGATTCTCCATAATTCCATCTTCCATATCACTTATTCATTCCTCGGTTTCTTCCATCCTTGTTTTCATTACCTCCAGTCTGTATTGAATCTCAGTTATTATAGCTTTCATTTGGCCTGATTGGTTTTTTAGTTCTTTTATCACTGTGGTAATGTTCTATCTGATATTTCCATACTTTTCTCAAACCCAGCTAGTATCCTTGATTGTTGCTTCTGGATCAGGCATGTTACTTATACCCGTTTTAATTTGATCTCTGGCCATGATCATTATTTTGGGATGAATTGCTCCATCTTGTATTTTGTCTAGGTCCCTGTTTTCTTTTCTTGTTAAGAGATTGTTATATTTCTTGCTCCTGAGAGTAATAAAAAACAGGCTTCATGAACAATAGGTCATATAATTCCAGGGACTGGCACTTCAAGACGTGTCTCTATTGTGTGCTGTGTACACTTTGATGCTGTGTTATGGTTGCTCTATCCCTCAGGTCAGTCCTCTGAAGAGTTTCTTGTTTGCAGTATGGAGTGTTTGGACCTTGGCCAAAATGTGGCAAGTTTTAACTAGGTATGCTCTAGTCTGTTTGTGAAAATAGACCTGATGCTATTTCCAACAGAATGGAAACTTTGCAGAACTCTCTTATCAGTAGACATGGTGCATACACAGGTGTGTGTTGGTCTTCTGTGGGAGAAGACCACTGTGTTGGTCCTTAGACATACTTTCCTTAGAAAAGCAGTGCCAACAGAGGGCAGGGCAGCAGGACTAGGTGTAAGCAGGTGAGGTAGACAGTATTGGTGCTATGCTGTTTCCTGAAGGTGGCTTTTGGTGAGAGGTGGGGAGGTAAATGGTACCATCCTGCTCCTTTGTCCCTGGAGAGAGGAGTCTGTGCTTGTTGCTCTCAGTGAAGCACTGCAGAGGAGCAAATAATTTCTCCTCATGCATCATAGTTTTTCAGATCACTGATTTCACATGTCTGTCTCTGAGCCATCTGCCTAACTGGAGCAGCATGGTATATGTTGGGCTCTATACTAGCCATGCTACTGACCTTTAAAATTGTAAACTTCATGAATCTGGTGTAGTGGGGACCTGTGCTGGTCCTCTGGGATAGGGCCTTGCCATGCTGGGGCTTATGTAAGTATAACTCAGATGGGCACTTATGCCAGGTTTCAGGGGCATGGGATTTGCAGTAAGCAGGCTAAACAGGAGTCCCTTGTTTAGCTGCCCTCACCAGGTGTCCCTGTGCCTATACTGACTGGTGGGGGGGGACACACCCATTGCTTCTTTTATACCCATAGAGTCAATGCCACTTCTCAAAGATATGCTCCAAAAATTATAAATAGTACCTCCCTGTGCCCCTAAGGTGATCTTTAGATCATACAATCAGCCTCAGGGTTGTTTGCCAGCCTCTGTTCCAGGTGTACTGCAGTGTCCTCAGGTCTCTATTATAGCCAAGCCTGGGGACCTCCAAAACTCTAGTGTTTGAACCCCACTGGTTGCAAAAACTCATGAAATTCAATCTTCCTCTTTGCCTATCCAGTGGCTTTGGGGGAAGTGTTCTCCTTTTGTGTATCCCTGTGAGAGCCACTCTCTCTTGCCTTTCTCTGCCCCCAAGGGCTCTAACCCTTCCAGAGCATCTACACTCTGTTCCTCTCCAAACAATGTCTCTATTCTTCCTAATTTCCTCAATAGTCCTCTTCAACCCCTCTAGTTTTGCAGTTTGTTCTATCAATCTTCGGTTAATTTCTTGAGTATTCAGAATGATTTGGTAGTTATGTAGCTGTGCTGGAGGGATGAGGCAAGCTCCGGGTCTGCTTTCTATGTAGCTTTCCCCCAGAACATTCCATCTGAAAACAAAAGAATACACATTTTTTTCTTGTGCACACAGGAACCATTCAACACCATCAAGTGAGATTTATTCTGGGGTTGCCAGGGTTGTACCATATTCACAAATCTATCAACGTGACACACCACATTATTGATAGAAAGGATAAGAACCATATGAATCTCTCAGTAGATGAAGGAAAAGCATTTGACAAACTATTATTTATAAAAACCCTCAACAAAGTAGGGACATAGGAAACATACTTCAACATAATAAAGGCCATATATGCAAAACCCACAGATAATATCCTCAGTGAGGAAAACTAAGCTTTAAGTCTATGATCAGGAATAAGACAGAGATATCTACACTCACCATGTGTTTAACATAGTACTGGATGTCCTGGCCACAGTAATCAGACAGTAAAAAAGTAAAAGACATTCAAAACTTCAAGGAAAAAGTACAACATTCACTATCTGCAGATGATATGATACTCTATGTGGACAACCAGAAATAATCAACTAAAATATTGCTAGAATTGATGCAGAATTCAGTAAACTTTCAGGTTACAAAATCAACATACAGAAATCTGCATTTCTATATACCAATAATGAAGCAGAAGAGTGAGTAATAAAAGAATCAATCCCATTGCCAATTTCACCAAAAGATACCTAGGAATAAGCCTAACCAAAGAGATGAAAGATTTGTAATATGACAACTACTAAACTCTGGTGAAAGAAACTAATGATGACACAAATGGAAAGACATCCCATGCTTATAGATCAGAAGAACAAATATTGTTAAAATTTCGATACTATCCAAAGGAATCCACACATTTAATGCAATCCCTATCAAAATACCAACAGTATATTTTTACAGAGATAGAAGAAATTATCTTAAGATTTGTATGAAACCACGAGAGACCCTGAATAGCCAGAACAACCTTGGAAAAGCAAAGCAAAGCTGGAGACATCAAAATTCTGGATTTCAAGCTATATTATAGTGCTATAATGATCAAGACAGTATGATACTGGTACAAAAGTATTGACAAAGATCAATAGAAAATAATGCAAAATCCAGAAATGAACCCACACCTGTATTTTCAATTAATCTCTAACAAAGCCGGAAAGAATATCCAATAGAAAAAAAGGACAGTCTCTTCAAAAAATGGTGTTGGAAAAAATGGAAAGCAACATGGAAAAGAAAGAAACTAGACCATTTTCTTACACCATACACAAAAATAAATTTAAAATGGATGAAAGACATATATGTGAGATAGGAAACCATTAAAATTGTAGAGGACTGCACAGGCAGTAAACCTTTTGACATTGGCCCCTGGAACTTCTTCTTAGATATGTCTACTGAGGCAAGGGAATCAAAAGCAAAAATAAGCTATTGGAACTTCATCAAAACAAAAAGCTTCTATATATTTAAGGAAACAATCAACAAAACTAAAACGCAACCTACCGAATGGGAGATATTTGCAAATGACATATCTGATAAAGGGTTAGTAAAATGTATAAAGAGCACTGGGTGTTATACTATATGTTGGCAAACCAAACTCCAATAAAAATACATATAAAATAAATAAAAATAAATAAATAAAATTATGAAAGACAAAAAAAACTTTATAAGCTCAACATTCAAAAATCAAATAGTACAATTAAATAAATGGGCAGAAGATATTAATAGATATTTTTCAAAGAAGACATACAGCTGACTGACAGATACATGAACTGATGCTCAACATCACTGATCATCAGGGAAATGAAAATTAAAACTACAATAAGATAGCACCTCACACCTGTCTAAATGGCTAAAATCAACAACATAAGAGACAAATATTGATGAGGCTGTGGAAGAATGGAAACCTTCTTACACTTTTGGTGCTAAAGCAAACTGGTATGGCCACTGTGGGAAGCAATATGGATATTCCAGAAAAAGTAAAAAATGGAACTCCCCTATGGTCCAGCAACTTCATTACTAGGCATTTACCAAAGAATACAAAAATACATGCACCCTGATGTTTATAGTAGCATTATCAACAACAGCCAAATTATGGAAAGAGCCCAAATGTCCATCGACTGATGAATGGATAAAGAAGATGCAGTATATATATGATGGAACTAGAGATTATTATTCTAATGAAATAAGTCAGTCAGAGAAGGACGTATACCATATGATTTTGCTCATATGTGGAATTTTAGAAACAAAACAAATGATCATAGGGAAAAAATGAGATATACACAAACCATGAAGCAGATTCTTAACTATAGAGAACAAAGTGATGGCTACCAGAAGGGAGGTATGTTGGGGGTGATGGGGATTAAGGAGTGAAGTTTTTGTGATCAGCATGGGATGTTGTAAGTGTTGCATCACTAAACTGTAGACCTGAAACTGATATTACACTGTATGTTAATTATGTAGAATTTAAATAAATAATTTTAATAAAAAACCTACTGAATTTTATGCTTAAAAGTATAAATTTATGGAATATGAATTCTATCAATAAAGCCGTGTTTTAAAAAAGAATATTTAACAAAGAGAAATAAATAAGGAATGTGATACTGAATTAATTAATGGTTTCTTAGATAAGCTACTTAAGTACAAGCAACAGAATTTTTAAAAATAGATAAATTGAATTTCATCAAAATTTAAAAAGTTGTGCAAAAGACACCATAAAGAAAATGAAAAAAAAAAAAAACCCCACAGATTGGGTAAAAAAATATTTGTAAATCATATATCTGAAAAAAGTTTAGTATCTAGAATACATAAAGAAATCTTACAACTAAATGATTAAAATATAACCCAGTTGGGGCAGCCCAGGTGGCTCAGCGGTTTAGCGCTGCTTCAGCCCAGGGCATGATCCTGGAGACCCAGGATTGAGTCCCATGTCAGGCTTCCTTCCCTGCATGGAGCCTGCTTATCCCTCTGCCTGTGTCTCTGCCTCTTTCTCTCTCTGTGTGTCTCTCATGAATAAATAAAATCTTAAAAAAGATAATCCAATTGAAAATATAGGCAAAGGATCTGAATAGTTATTTCTTTAAAAATTTAAATATGACCAATAAGCACCAGAAAATATGTTTAGCAGAATTTATTAATTAATAAATATTAATATATTAATAAAACAAAGTGGTTTACTGTACTGGCTCATCCTGTAAGATTATATTCCCCCTCATTATCATTCTGTACCCTACTTTTATCTCATTTATGTTTTGGTGGGCAATGAGGGTTCTGGTTTATATAAATTTGGGACTGAGCATCTTCTACAATACAGGACTTAAAACACTCAGAACCAAGAGGATCACCCTCTAGGACCCCTCAGGTACACTACATTCTCCCTCCACTACAAGTTCTTCACCACCACCAGAATGCAATTAATTGCAAATCCAAGTCACAACAAGATGTCATTTCACACCCACTAGGATGCTTATCATAAAAAAGAAAAACAACAAAAAATGTTCATGAGGATGTGGAGAACTTGAAACCTCATATGTTGCAGATAGTAATATGAAAGGGTGCAGCCACTATGGAAAACTGTTTGGCAGTTCCTCAAAATATTAACAGGAAATTCTCACATGATCCAACAATTCCCTTTTTAGGTATATTTTCTAGAGAAATGAAAACATATGTCCACACAAAAATGTGCACACAAATATTTATTGCACCATTATGCATAATAGTCCCAAAGTGGAAACAACCCAAATCACCTTCAACTGATAAATAGGTAAACAAAATATGGTATAACCTTTTAATGGAATGTTATTGTTCAATAAAAATGAAGTAGTGATACATGAAATGACACTGAAAATCACTGAAAATATTATGATAAGTAAAAGAAGCCAATCACAGAGGAAAACATATTGCTTACTTCCATTTATATGAAATGCTACTAAACAATGAATGGGTCAACCAAAAAAATAAAAGAATTAAAAAAAAAAACTACAGGGAAACAAATGAAAATGAAAACACAGAAGTCCAAAATATTTGAGATTCAGCAAAAGCAGTTCTAAGAGGGAAATTTGTGGCAATATAGGCTTATATGAAAAACAAGAAAAATCTCAAATAAACAGCCTAAACTTATAATAAGGAGACAGAAAAAGAACAAACAAGATAAAAAATCAACAGAAAGAAGGAAATAATAAAAATAGGAACATAAATAAATGATATAAAAACTAAAAAAATAGAGCAGATCAATGAAAGAAGGAGCTGGTTGAAAAAGATCAATAAAATTGATAACCTTCTAGCCAGACTCCTCAGAAAAAGAGAAATGACTCAGATTAAGAAAATGGAGGGATAGGGAGACGGTGCAAGATGTCAGAGTAGTAGGGGTCCTCAACTCACCCGGTCCCACAAACTTACCTAGATAACTTTGAAACCAACCAGAACATCTACAAATTTGACCTGAGATTTAAAGAGAGAACAGCCAGAATGCTACAGAGAAGGGTTTTTGCTTCTAACAAGGTAGGAAGGTGGAAAGAAATATAAAAAAATAAAATAAAATAAATAAAATAATAAAAATGAAATAAAATAAATAAAATAATAAAATAAAATAAAATAATAAAATAAAATAAAATAAAATAAAATAAAATAAAATAAAATAAAATAAAATAAAATAAAAATCAAGTTGGGGAGGGGCTCCACGAGGAGCAATAAGCCAAACTCCGGGTCGGGAAAACCCAGCCCTAGAGAAGCATGAGCTTTCAAAATCCGCACCAGATTTTTCCTGGACAGAAAAGTGCTCAGCAGAGAAATTGGGCAGAATCACAGGAGGGGCAGTGAAGCCTCCAGTTTCCCGGAGTCACTAAGAGAGGAAGTGCACCCAGGGGAAAGCGAGCCACAAACTGTGGGCCAATCTCAAAGGGCTGGACATGCCCGACAGGGCATGTGGGAGAAGCCATTCGGTCAGGCGAGGGGCTCCAGACAGAGGTGTCTGAACCCTGTTGCCTTCAGGGACCCCGCAGCCCAGGAGCACAATTCCACCAGCACAGGGCTCCAGAACCCAGGGGGGCGGAGTGAACAAAGCCCACAATCCTGCACTCCCACTAGGACAGGTGGAAGCTGGGAGGGCACAGGACAGTCAGAACTCTCCTGCCGCTGGGCGCCCCCAGCTGTGCAGATCAGGACACCTGCCAGCCCAGGAGCATCTAAGTCCAGTGAGGACTGGGAGACTGTGTTAGTTACTAGCCGGGAGCTGACTCCAGAGCTGAAGACCTGGCTGCCGCCAGTGTTGTTGTTCCTCCTTATTTCACCATGTGCCTGGGAGAGGCAGGGCCAACAGGGAACACAGGCCTCACAGGATAAACAGCTCTTATTGAACCTGGCAGCCAGGAGGCGGCAGGCAGCTCCGTCCAAGCACAGACACCTGAGAATCAGCACAGCAGGCCCCCTCCCCAGGAAGACCAGCTGGAAGAACAGTAGAAGAGCAAGTTCTTGAACAAGCGACTCTGGGAAGCTCCAGGGGAAGTCGAGGGATTTAAAGTATATGAAACTAGAGGGTACCCATCCGTTCTTTTTTTTTTCCTTTTTCCAGTACAACTCGTTTGTATATCAAACTATAAATTTCCAATTTTTTCTCCCACCTTAACTAGAATATTTTCCCACCTCCTCAATTTAAATTTGTTCCTTTTTGATTTTCATATTTCTATAATTACAGGTCTTAGATATATTTTCCCACTTCTAGATTCCCTTCAACATACTCGACTTAATTTTGGGAAATATACAAGATATGTTTTTGTTTGTTTGTTTAGTGTTTTTTGTTTTCTCTGCCTCATTGTTTTACAAAGGAGGAAGTTAATACCTTCTAAACCTTGACCACCAACATGCACCCAGAACAAAGTGGTTTACTATACTGGCTCATCCTGTAAGATTATATTCTCTCTTCATTATCATTCTGTACCCTACTTTTATCTCATTTATGTTTTGGTGGGCAATGAGGGTTCTAGTTTATATAAATTTGGGACTGAGCATCTTCTACAATACAGGACTTAAAACACTCAGAACCAAGAGGATCACCCTCTAGGACCCCTCAGGTACACTACATTCTCCCTCCACTACAAGTTCTTCACCACCACCAACTCCCAGTGCAACCCTTTTTTTTTCCTTCTCCGTTTTTTCTCTTTACTTTTGCTTTCATCTCTTCTTTTTTTCAATTTTCATCTTTTTCTTTCTACTGTGGGATTCTAGGCCTTTTATTTTTTACTACTTTGTTTTAAAATTTGTTTTTCACTTTAGTGGTCCTTTTGTTGTATTTTGTTCTGATTTCTCTTTACAATTTCTGGTCTCTAACCTAGTCAGAATCATCCAGGATGAAATTTACTTAGGTCATGGTTGATATTCTTGACTCATGCACTCATACAGCCATTCTGCACTGAGCAAAATGAAGCCAAACTCTACCACTTCGCAGATAATATGATACTGTACTTAAAAAACCCAAAAGTCTCCACCCCAAGATTGCTAGAACTCATACAGCAATTCAGCAGTGTGGCAGGATACATAATCAATGCCCAGAAATCAGTGGCATTTCTCTACACTAAAGATGAGACTGAAGAAAGAGAAATTAAGGCGTCAATCCCATTGACAATTGCACCAAAAAGCCTAAGATACCTAGGAATAAGCCTAACCAAAGAGGTAAAGGATCTATACCCCTAAAACTACAGAACAATTCTGAAAGAAATTGAGAAAGACAGAAAGAGATGGAAAGATATTCCATGCTCATGGATTGGAAGAATTAATACTGTGAAAATGTCTTTGCTACCCAGAGCAATTTTACACATTCAATGCAATTCTGTATCAAAATACTATGGACTTTCTTCAGAGAGTTGGAACAAATCATCTTAAGATTTGTGTGCAATCAGAAAAGACCCCAAATAGTCAGGGGAATATTGAAAAAAAAAAAAAAAAACAGAGCCAGGGGCATCACAATGCCAGATTTTAAGTGATACTACAAAGCTGTGGTCATCAAGACAGTATGGTACGGGCACTAAAACAGACACATAGATCAAAGGAACAGAATAGACAACCCAGAAATGGGTCCTCAACTCTATGGTCAACTAATATTCGACAAAGCAGTTAAGACTATCCCTAGAAAAAGGACAGTCTCTTCAATAAATAGTGCTGGGAAAATTGGACAGCCACATGCAGAAGAATGAAACTAGACCATTCTCTTACACAATACACAAAGATAAACTCAAAATGGATGAAAGATCTCAATGTGAGACAAGAATCCTCAAAATTCTAGAGGAGAACACAAGCAACACCCTTTTTGCACTTGGCCACAGCAACTTCTTGCAAGATACGTCTATGAAGACAAGGGAAACAAAAGCCAAAATGAACTTTGGTACTTCATCAATTTAAAAAGCTTCTGCTCAGCAAAGGAAACAGTCGACAAAACTAAAAGTCAACCTACAGAATGGGAGACGATATTTGCAAATGACCTATCAGATAAAGGGCTAGTATCCAAGATATGTAAAGAACTTATGAAACTTCACAGCAAAGAAACAATCCAATCATGAAATGGGTAAAAGACATGAACAGAAATGTCACCAAAGAAGACATACATATGGCTGACAAGCACATGAGAAAATGCTCCGCATGACTTGCCATCAGGAAAATACAAATCAAAACCACTATGAGATACCCTCTCTCACCAGTGAGAATGTTGAAAATTAACAAGACAGGAAACAACAAATGTTGGAGAGGTTGTGGAGAAAGGGGAACCCTCTTGCACTGTTGGTGGGAATATTAACTGGTACAGCCACTCTGGAAACTGTGTGGAGGCCCCTCAGAAAGTTAAAAACAGAAATGCCCTATGACCCAGCAATTGCACTGCTGGGGATTTACCCCAAAGATACAGATGCAGTGAAACGCTGGGACACCTGCACCCTGATGTTTATAGCAGCAATGTCCACAATAGCTAAATTGTGGAAGGAGCTTCCACCTTAAATCACTTTAACTATTTGAAAACCACTACCTTCTACCATTAATTCTTTTTTTTAAAATGAAGTGTCTCCTGATGAAAAAATGAACATTCCCTATGAAGCATTCCTTCAAAAAAACTAAACCTAATCTGACCAATACTCAAGATCCAACTACTATTCATAGAAATTGTAGAGGTCAGTATGGAGGGAAAAAGCTATACCACAAGAATTCTCAGCTTTTGCACATGAAATATTATTATAATTGCTTAAAACAACACCAAGGACGTATTTGTGTCCAGTAAGATACCTGGTTGAACCAAAGATTGAAAAGAGCTCAGCTATATCAAAGAATTAAAAAATCAAATCTGTTTTCTGTTTTTTATTCATTTATTTGTTCATTTGTTCATTCATTCAAAGGCACTTATTGAACAATTATGTGAGTTTTTTGAGATAAAAAAAAATGTTTCTTTTCCCCCAGAAACTTACAATCTAGTCAATGAGACAGAATGTGAACAACTGTGATAAAAACAAAAAAGTAATAAACACTAAAATAGGAATGCAGCTAAAATATATTCTAAATACAGAGAATAAACAAAAAAGAATTAAAAATTGAGACTCTTCCCTGGGCAAGGTTTTCATTAGGTACTATTATATGTATTAATTTGAATGTTCCATACAACTTGATGATCTAGGTATTATTTACCACATTTTACAGATGAGAAACCTGAGGCTCATAAAGGATGGGTAACTTCCTCAAGACTACACAGCTAATAAGTGGCAAAACTGCATCATAAATATAGCAATGCTTTATTCTATAGTTTGCACTTTTTATACTATACAATATCAGGTGAGGAAGGATTCTTAAAGGCTGCTGAAGTGCACACTGCTTACACATCTGAAACGGTATCAACATATCTGCATTTTGCAGGATGGTAGTGCAAGAAACGCAATCTGTTTACATGAAGTCAGATAGTGATGGCAACCCAAGTTGTATTAGGAAAGCATCCAGAAGTCCAAAAGGGGGTAATGTAGGTACAATTTTAATCTTATATTCAACAAATATTTGAGTATCTAGTGAGTTCAATTTTGAGCTCTTTGAGATTTAGGTACTTGAGCGACTTCCAAATGGATGTAAAGAGAAGCCAGCTGGATTTGTGTGTCTATAGGTCATCTGAAATGTCTCAGTTGGAAATATTATTTTAGAAGTGTATAGCATAATTGAAGCCAATGATGTGAATAAGGTTACTTCCAGAGAGAATAAATAAAAAGGCTTGGAACTAATGTTTAAGGAACACTGCACCCCTCATTATTTTGTGAAGTGCTTTAAAATGATCTGTTTTTATTTATTTATTTTTAATTTTTATTTATTTATGATAGTAATCACAAAGAGAGAGAGAGAGAGGCAGAGAGAGAAGCAGGCTCCATGCACCGGGAGCCGACGTGGGATTCGATTCCGGGTCTCCAGGATCGCGCTCTGGGCCAAAGGCAGGTGCCAAACCGCTGCGCCACCCAGAGATTCCCAAAATGATCTGTTTTTAAACTGTGGCAATGCTGAATAAAGGGAGTCAGAGAGGACTTTATGTAAACTTTGAATAGATATTTGTGCTAAACTTTGAATTATGAGTATTATTTCTCTACCTTGTGAATATGGACAATTAACTCTTGAGGAAAGAGCATGAGCAAAGACACACAGAAGCATCAAATGAAATGGTTATTTGAAAAAAAAAGAAATGGTTATTTGGAGAAAAATAAGCAAGTCTTGTTGCAGCTATAAAATGATTAATGAAAAAAGTCTACAAAGATCTCAGTCTACAACTGAGATCAATTGTGGAGAAATTTAATCTATGCGCAATGGGGATTTGTTGTTGAAGTCTTTAAGAAAAGTAACAGCCATATTTATATTTCAGGAAAAGAATTCCAATATTATTATGAAGGATTGATTGAAAATAAGATTGTAGTTTTTATTTCTCTGTGTTAGGATACTCTTAAGATATTAAATTAATTTTTCTGTATTTTCTTATTTATTTTGAATTTCCCTTCTCCCCAGTTCATGCAGTGCTTTTCACTGCATTGGTAAACAACAGAAGATTCAAATCAAGGTTTTGAATTTTAAAATTTTATTTGAGTAACAGAAGTCTGAGCTTCCAAAACCTCTACCCTAAAAAATTTGAAACTTAAAGTCTATGCTACAAATGGTAGATCTGGAATAAAAACCAGTTTTTCCACTTCAAACCAAAGATTACAAAATCTAGGAAAGAAAATCAGAAGTGAAACAAAAAGTGAGATGCTAATAGGACCCTGAAAAAATGACTCTGATCAATACTTTCCACTAGATGAGATTTTATGATTTAAGAATATGAAACACCAGAAGGGTTTTAGGAATAGTAGAGCAGAAATGTTCTGTGTCTTCTTTTCTGAGATGCCTTTCTATGCCTTCTAACCCTAGCAGGAAATAGGAGAAGAAAATAGACATGGCTGTATTTGAACAATAGGTTTCCAACAGCTTCAGAGTTCCCCATTGTTCTGCAAGATATGAGAAAGGCCATATGTTCACCATGTTTTCTTTTTTTTTTTAAAGATTCTATTTATTTATTCATGAGAGGCACACAGATAGAGAGAGAGAGAGAGAGAGAGAGAGGCAGAGACATAGGCAGAGAAAGTAGTAGGCTGCATGCAGGGAGCCTGATGTGGGACTTGATCCCGTGTCTCCAGGATCATGCCCTGGGCTGAAGGCTGACGTTCAACCGCTGAGCCACCCAGGCATCCCATTGACCATATTTTCAAGAAGAACAGGAAAGTATCTGATCAGTCCTTGTTATAGGGATGAAAAGGACATAATAATGGACCATGGCCAGGGTTTAGACAGGAGTGAAGATATATCAACATGGATAGACAATGATGGCAGAGAAACATGATTTGAAAAAAAAAATAAGGAGAGAGATAGAGACTGAAATGACTGAGGAAAGCTTGAATTGTTGAGATTATTTCTACAACTCAGCTTATTGGAACCACAGAATTTAAGTTCATATGTAAAGAAAAAAATGACATTAACTACTCATCGAAGTTTATAAACTGAGAATTTATATCCACTATATCTTGGTCTCCAATATACAAATCAAAGTCAGAATACTAAACATTCAAATTTTCTCTACACCTAAAACAAGATCTGTATTTTAAAAATACATCAATACAGATAAAAGAAAATAGGAAGGAACCATAATTCCCTTATTCACTTATAATTACCATCAACATTGTGTTATATTTAAATTCAGTCCATTACTTTCTGTAAAATAGATACTGTAGAAAACATTTGCATTTGACATTATATTGTCAACATCTTCCTATGGTGTTAAATATTCCATAAAATACCACTTAAGTGACCAATAATATTTCACTACATGAATATAGGTGAATTGTTTTATCATTTTCTTGATTTAGATCAACTCTTACTTTTGGAAATAGGGATGCCTGGATGGCTCAGTGGTTGAGCATCTGCCTTCAGCTCAGGCCATGATCCTGGGGTCCATGATAGAGTTCCACATTGGGCTTCTTGTGGGGGTCCTGCTTCTCTTTCTGCCTATGTCTCTGTCTCTCATGAACAAATAAATAAAATCTTTTTAAAAAGGAAATGTAAATAATTTTGTGATTAATATCCTTACACATAAATCTCTGTGCCCATTGTGATCAGTATCTTTGGATAGATTTTTACAAGAGTCAAAAAGCACTTTTGGTTCAAAATAGCAAGTTGAAGAAATGCTGAAACCTCCCTCTCTCAAACATAGGCAAAGATAATAGAAATTTTATTCACACATATATCACTGCACTCACAAACAAGGGAACTCTGAAGAGCAGAAATGGAAATACTTAGGCTCATGAAATATATCTGAGTCATTTGGAAATAATGATTTCCTTTACAATTTGCCAAGTATAAACTGAAAATACATGTTTAGCGAAAAAACAATAGAAACATGACATGTATCTTCAAAAAAGTAGGGAAAATATCCGACAAAAAAAACTGTTTATTCAAATAAGACTGAAAAAAATGAAAAAATAACAAAGAAAAAGAGAAAAAAACACACAAAGAAAATGATTGCAAATAGAGAACATACATAATGAAAAATATGATGGCTGAAATAAACATAAATATTTTATTAATCATATGAAATGTTAAGTAAGTATATTTGATCATTAGAAAACAGATTCTGAGTTTGTATTTTAAAATATAAAACAATGTTATTCATAAGGTTCAAAACTAGAACAAAGTAATATAGTTATGTTGAATATAATAATATAACAAAAGATATTCCAGGCAAATGTCAATAGAAATAAAACTAGTAGAGCAATAATAATATCAAACAAAGTAAAACAAAGCAAAGCACATTAAAAGGTAAAATCAGGTTTAGCTCATATTAAAGGACCAATTTACTAAGATTAACAGTCATAAACTAAGGTTCCTTAAAAAAACAGAATTTTTCATGTAAAATTTCAGCTTATAACAAAAATAGAAAACTTCCAAATTCATTTTATGAGACTAATATTTTTTTTCTATTAAGCAAGTACCCCAGGATAAAGATAGCATGTCTGAGTAAATATAACTCACAAAGAAGGATCTAGGTTAGGTTAGAGTTTCTCAGCTTCAGTACTAATTGATGAATAATAATTATCACTTTTGTTTAATAATATTTAATAATACTTAAGTAAACATGTAAATAAAAATTATTATTATTATTATTATTATTATTATTTAGTTGGATAATTCTTTGTTGGGGGATTGGCTTGTGCATTGAAGGATGTTTAACAGCATCCCTGACAACTGCCTACAAGATGCCAGTAGTCCTTCCCTACCCTACCCACTACCCAGTTGTAACAATCAAAACTGTTTCCAGATATTGTCAACTGTTTGCTGGAGGTAATAATCATTTCTACCTAGATGAGCCAATAAATTTCCTTACTATTTAAAACATTTTAAGACTAACTTTCAGTTATCTTCAGCCAAAATCATCAAAAAAGTAACACTCTGTCCCTATGCCAGGTTCCCTTATTTTTTCTCAGATATTATTTACTGTTCTTTATAATTTTTCCCATTGAGCTTTAGAACATCTGTAATGTAAAAACTAAGTTCAGCTGGAATTTCTTTAAAATTATGATGTATTTGGAGAGAGTTTGCCTCATAACAACATATAGGTTTTCCATCAGAAATCATGGCTTTGCATTTTTTATGTGGTCCTTTTTTGCTGCTAAATATTTTTTTTAATTTTTGCTATAATGGTCTTGAACATATCCTGTTGTTCATGCTTGGACATTTTGTTGTTGTTGTTGCTCAATAGCAAAAATAAATGGTATTATTTCCCTAATGTGAGTTCTGATAGATAATAAAATTAGGAGAAATTGTCTATTTCATAGATGAGAAAATTAAATCCTTTGAGACAAATCTGACCTACAGTATGCTCTTGTAAATACAGCTTTATTAGCACATATTCAGGCTCATTTATCCACTTATAGTCTGGGTGCTTTCACACTACAATTGCACAATTGAATAATTATAAAGAAATCTTATGGTAGTCAAAGCCTAAAATAGTTACCATCTGATCCATTATAGAAAAAGATTACCAGCTTCTGGTCTACTTCAGTGAACTCTTACTAGCTTCAAGCATTTTTCATTTCCTAACAGGAGATAATAGTGGACTAGGAGAACCCTAGGCTCACTTGTCCCATGAATGCAACTAGATAACTATCAAATAATCCTAAATACCCCAGAAATCAACCTGAAAATGGACAGAACAAACTCTACAACTAAAGGGAAAGAAGAGGCCACAACAAAGAAGGTAGAAAGTGCAGACACATACTTTAGGAGGGGAACAGATCATGTGTATTGTGGAGGGGCAGGAAGCTATGGTCACAGAGAAAGGTGAGAGAGAGAGAGAGAATGTGTACATTCTTGAATTGGACACCAGAGGGATTGAATTTCATCTGTTCTTGTAAACAGAAGGGCTTAAAGCCTGGAGTCTTAAAGGCCAGATGGTTTGGGCAGCATAGAATCTGGAGGGCACTGTGCTGCTCCAGGAGAAAAGGCAGGCAAATAACCTGGCAGTATACAGTATGGAGACAGTTATCTGAAGAGTGCCTGGGGAACACAGTGGGGAGATTATTTGGTCTTCTCAGAGCATATTGCTGAAAAGCAGCATTCAAAACACCTCTCCAGGAAAAAAGGAACTGACCAGTGCCATGTCCCTCCCCTGCCCTGCAGCATCAACACAGAACCACCTGCAGGAAGTAGCACAGCATTCACACTAGTTGCTAAATTTGCTTATGCCAAGACCCATCCACTGCACTCTGGTGGGGCTGCTTTTCTCAGTCACAGCACAGTATACCTCTCCCCCAGAAGACTACTGCAAACTTCTGTCCATACCATGTCTCCCAATTAGGCAGTTATGCAGGGCCTCAGTTCTGAAGGAGATGGTGTCAGGTTTCATTTCATAAGCACACCAGAGCACATCCACTTCAAACTTACCACATTCAGGCCAGGGACCATACACTCCTAACAGCAGACAAAGATAGACTCTGCATATGACTGCCTAAAAGATAGAGCAGCCAGAACACAAAAGCAGAACACAAATAGCACATACTTCAGACACTCCCTGAAGCACCAGGCCCTGGGCACTATATGGCCTCTTTGTCATAAGTCCATTACTATCAGGAGCAAAAGACATAACTGGCTATTCTAACACAGAGAAGATGAGAAGATAGAGAAATTTATCCCAAATGAAAGAACATGATAAGGTCACAGAGAGATTTAAGGGAAACAGATATAAGTAACATGCCTGATGAAGAATGTAAAGCAACCATAATAAAGATACTAACTGAGCTAGAGAAAATAATAGAAGACATCAGAGACCCTTACCACAGAGACAAATGAGTAAAAAAAGAATCAATCAGAAATAATGAATGCAATAAATGAGATTGAAAACAGGCTTGATGTAATGAACAGCAGGTTGGAAGCAGTTTATGTGATAAAGAAGACGAATTAATGGAAAACAACAAAGCTGAATAAAAGAGAAAAGGAAGAATTATGCAACATGATAATAGACTTGGGAACTCAGTGACTTCATCAAACATAATAACATTCATATCATAGGACTCCCAGAAGAAGAAGAAAGAGAAAAGGGGGTAAAAGATTTATTTAAAGAAATAATAGCTGGGGTGCCTGGGTGGCTCAGTCAGTTAAGCATCTGCCTTCAGCTCTGGACATAAACCAAAGGTCCTAGGATTGAGCCCCACATTCTCTCAGCAGGTAGCCCACTTTTCCCTCTCCCTCTACCACTCCCCTACTTGTACTCTCTCACAGGTGTTTTCTCTCTCTCTCAAATCAATAAAACTAAAATCTTTAAAAAAAGAAGTAATAGCTAAAATTTTGTCTAAACTAGGGAAGGAAACTGCCATCTGGATCCAGGAGGCAAAGGGAACTTCTATTAAAATCAACCAAAGCAAAAAAAATTATAATAAAAAAATCAAAAAACAAAAATAAATAAATAAAATAAAATAAACAAAAGCAGGGCAACACCAAGACATGTCGAAATGAAATTTACAATCTATAGTGATAAAGAAAAAAAACCTTAAAAGCCGAAAGATGAAGTCTTTAGCTTACAAGGGAAAAAACATGAAACTACCAGTAGATTTTTTGACCAAAACTTGGCAAGCCAGAATGGAGTGGCATGATATTTTCAATGTGCTCATTGGGAAAAATCTGCAGTGAAGAATACTCTATCCAGCAAGGCTATTATTCTGAATAGAATGAAATAAAGGGTTTCCCAGAAAAATAAAAACTAAAAGAATTCATTACCAAGAAAGAATCCCTATAAGAAATATTAAAGGGGCTCCCTGAATGTACAGAAGTCACCAAAATTGATAGTATAAAGTCAGGAAACACAAACAGAAAAAATGAATATTTCTATAAAAATTAGTCAAAGAACTCACACAACAAAAGTATATAAAATGCAATAGCACATACCAAAAACATGAAGAGAAAAGGAAAAAAAGAATGGTTTCAAACTTGAATAACTATCAACTTAATGTAGAAATTATATATAAATCTAATACTAGCCATATATCAAAAACCACTAATAAAAATGCAAAGAATATAAAGATAGAAATCCAAATATATCACTAAAGAAAATCAGCAAAACATGAAAAAGAGAAAAAAAAGTGTCAGAGAAAATCTCCAGAAAAAACAATAAGCAAGTAATAAAATGGCAATAAATACATATCTATCAATAATTATTTTGAATGTAAATGGACTAAATTCTCCAATAAAAAATAGGGCTTCAGAATGAATAAAAAGCAAGACCCATCTCTATGTTTTCTACAAGAGACTCATTTTAGACCTAAAAACACCAGTAGATTGGAAGTGAAGGGAGAAACATTTATCATGCAAATGAATGTCAAAAGAAAGTCAGAGAAGTAATATTTATATCAGAGAAACAAGACTTCAGAAAAAGACTATAAAAAAAGATAAAGAAGAGCATTATATAGTCATAAAAGGGACACTCCAAGAAGAAAAGATCATATTTGTAAATATTTATGCACTCAACATATGATCACCCAAATATATAAATCAATTAATAACAAACATAAACGAACTAACTGATAGTAACATAATAGTAGTAGGGGGATTTAACACCCCACTTACATCAGTGGACAGATTATCTGAACAGAAAATCAACAAGGAAACAATGGCTTTGAATAACACACTAGAGCAGATGGACTTAACAGATATATTCAGACCATTATATCCTAAAACAGCAAAATACACATTCTTTTCAAGTGGACATGGAACTTTTTCCAGAGTAGATCACATATGAAGTCACAAAACAAGCCTCAACAAACATAAAAAGATTGAAGTCCTACCATGCAACTTTTCTGACCACAATGCTATGAAACTAGAAACCAACCACATGAAAAAATTTGGAAAGACCACAAATACATGGAGATTAAACAACATGGTACTAAAAAGTGAATGGGTGAACCACAAAATCAAAGGAGAAATTTTAAGAATACATAGAAGTGAGTGAAAATGAAGACACAATGATCTAAAATATTTGGGACGCAGCAAAAGCAGTCATAAAAGGGAAACATTAGCAAGATAGTCCTATCTCAAGAAGGAAGAAAAAACAAATAAACAACCTAAACTTACACCTAAGGGAGCTAGAAAAATAACAACAAATGAAGCCAAAATCCAGCAGAGGAAGGAAATAATATTAGAGCAGAAATAAATGATATAGAAAGTAAAAACATGATAGAACAGGTCAATGAAACCAGCTACTAATTCTTTGAAAAAGTTAATAAAATTGACAATCTTTTAGCAAGACTTATCAAAAAGAAAAGAGAAAGGACTCAAATAAATAAAATCACAAATGACAGAGGAGAAATAACAACCAACACTACAGAAACACAAACAATTATGAGAGAATATTATGAAAAGCTATATAGCAAATATTGGACAACATAGAAGTTAATAAATTCCCAAAACTGAAACAGAAAGAGATAGAAAACTTGAACAGGCTGATAACTAGAAAAGAAACTCAATTAGTAATTAACAAACCAAACAAACAGAAGTCCAGGGCCAGAAGGCTTCACAAGTGAAGAATAGTTAATACCTTTTCTACTTGAAGTACTGAAAAAAAAAAAAGAACAGAAAGGTAAATTACCAAAATTATTCTATGAGGCCAGCATTACCCTGAAACCCAAAGCAGATACAGACTCCACTAAAAAAGAGATATACAGGCCAATATCCCTAATGAAGAGAGATGCAAACTTTCTCAATAAAATACTAGCAACTGAATCCAACAGTGCATTAAGCAATTCATTCACTAAGTTCCAGTGGAGTTTATTACAGGGTAGAAAGGGTGCTTCAATATTTGTAAATCAATGAGATATATTACATCAATAACAGAAAGAATAAAATCATATGATTTTTATCATTTGATTAGATCATTTCAATAGATGCAGGGAAAGCATTTAATAAAATAAAACTCTCATTCATGATAAAAGTAGGTTTAGAGGGATCATATCTCAACATAATAAAAGCCAAATGCAAAAAAAACCAATTCACCCTAAATGGGAAAAATCTGAGTTTTGCCTCTATGGTCAGGAACAAGACAGGGATAACCATTCTCACCACTTTTATTCAATATAGCACTGGAAGACCTAGCCACAGCAATCAGAAAACAAAGAGAAATAAAAGGCATCCAAAACAACAAGCAAAAGTGAAACTTTTGCTATTTGCAGATAATGTGATACTCTAATTAAAAAACCTGAAAGACTCCATTAAAAAATTGCTAGAACTAATAAGCAAGTTCCGTAATGTCACAGGATACAAAATCAATGTACAGAAATCTGTTCCATTTCTATACAGCAACAATGAAGCAGCAGAAAGAGAAATTAATAAAACAATTCCACTTACACCAAAACAATAAGATACCTAGGAATACCTAGGATACCATTTGCACCAAAAACAATAAGATACCTAGGAATAAACCCAAGCAAAGAGATGAAAAGACCTGTACTCTGAAAACTATAGAACATGGATGAAAGAAATTGAGCATGACTCAAAGAAATGGAAAAACATTCCATTCCCATGGGTAGGAAGAATGGTTTTAAAATATCTATACTATCCAAAGCAATGTACACATTTATTGCAATGCCTATTGAAATGCCAACAGTAATTTTTAACAGAGCTAGAATAAATAATCCTAAAATGTGTATGGAACCACAAAAGACCATAAATAGACAAAGCAACGTTGAAAAAGAAATGGAAAGTGGGAGACATCACAATTCTGGACTTCTAGTTATATTACAAAGTTGTTGTGATTAAAACTGTATGGTACTGGTGCAAGAATAGACACATAGATCATTGGAAAAGAATGGAAAACCCAGAAATGAACCCACAGTTATATGGTCAATCAATCATCAACAAAGTATGAAAGAATATCCAACGGTAAAAGGACAGTCTCTTCAACAAATGATGTTGGCAAAAGTAGACAGCCGCATGCAGAATAATGAAACTGGACCATGTTTTCACACCATACACAAAAATAAATTCAAAATGTATTAAAGACCTAAAAGTGAGAGAGACCTGATACCATAAACATCCTAGAGGAGAACACAGTAACCTCTTTGACATCAGTCATAGCAACTTCTTTCTAGATATATCTCCTGAGATATTTACCCAAAGAATAAAAAAATACTAATTCTAAGGCATACAAGTACCCTGATGTTTATAGCAGCATTTATCTACAATAGCCAAATTATAGAAACAGCCCAAGTGTCCATTGACTGATGAATGGATAAAAATAAGAGGTGTATATATACAATGGAATATTAGACATAAAAAGAATAAGATCTTGCCACTTACATCAACATGGTTGGAGCTAGAGAGTATTATACCAAGTGAAATAAGTCAAAGAAAGGAAAATATCATATGATTTAATTCATATGCAGAACTTAAGAAACAAAACAACCAAGCAAAGGGGACAAGTAAGAGAGGCAAACCAAGAAACAGACTCTTAACTATAGGAAACAAACTGATGGTTACCAGAAGGGAAATGGGTTGGGGGTTGGGTTAAATAGGTGATGGGAATTATGGAGTGTACTTGCTGTGATGAGCCATGGATAAAGTATGGAAGTGTTTTATCACTATATTGTGTACTCGAATGAATATTCCACTTTGTTAACTAAATACAATTTAAATATCCATCACTGGTGATAGGCATTAAGTAGGGCACATGATGTAATGATAACTGGGCATTATATGCAACTGATAAATTATTGAACACTACATCTGAAACTAATGATGCCCTCTATGTTGGCTAATTGAATTTAAATTAAAATTTTTATAAATAAATGCAACTTAAATAGAAATTTCTTAAAAACTAAAAAATGAAATATAGTAGACCCATAAACAAAATTTTCAGTTAAGTATCTGACATTATCTAGATTAGCAATCTTCAGGTAAGCAGATTTTATCTCTTCATTTCCAAAATTCATTTCTCCTATTTCGTGGTTTGTTTGGTTGGTTATTTGGTTGGCTGGCTTTTATTAATCAATGTCCTATAACTACTCTGATATTAACAAAAATGGTTTGATTTATGAGTTTATGGTTTGATTATTGAGTATAATCTAACTTTGAAATTACTTTTTCTTTTTTAAAAAAAAATATTTTATTTTTTATTCATGGGAGACACACAGAGAGGCAGAGACATAGGCAGACGGAGAAGCAGGATTGCCTTGCAGGAGTCCATCCCAAAACCCAGGGATTACAACCTGAGCCAAAGGCAGACACTCAACCACTGAGCCACCCAGATGCCTCTATTTTCTCCTTTTATATTATGAAAATATCTCTACATCTCTCTTACTCTTTTAATCATAAATAAATGTTAAATTATATTAATTACCTTTTTATGATTAAATATCTTATCTATTCATCTATTAATGTGGTAATTATTTTGTTACTTTACTCAATCATATTGCCTTCCTGGAATAAATTATACTTTTAAATTATATGTCATCTTTTCAGTTTATTCCTACCTTTTTCAGGAACATTTTATAGAGAACTATTTGCATCAATATTTAGAAGTATAATCAATCTTTTTACTTTATGTGCTATCTTTGTCAGGTTTTATCTGAATTCGGTTATTTTAATGACATGAATAGGGAAGATTTTCTTTTGAATCTGAACTCTGGAATAGTTTCTATAGAAACTAAATTCTTTGTACTTGAAATATTTACAAAATTCTAACATAAAACTATCTGTTGTAAGGAGAGACTTCTTAGACCTAATCCTTTGGGTTTCTTCCACACCCACTGATCTCTTTACATTTTTACATCTTTAGACAATTTAACCATTTGAATTTTTCAAGAAAGTCAAAATCTTGAGTTTTTCAAATCTATTAGAAAAGAACTGCATATTGAGTTGTTTTTTAAAACCTGTTTCCGTTTTTAAAATTTTAATTTAAATTCAATTTATATTATTTCTTATTTATTTATTTACTTACTTACTTTTTTTTAATTGGAGTTCAATTTGCCAACATATAGCAAAACACCCAGTGCTCATCCAATCAAGTGCTCCCCTCAATGCCAGTCTCCCAGTCACCCCCACCCCCACGCCCGCCTCCCTTTCCACAACCCCTTGTTTTCCAGAGTTAGGAGACTCTAATGTTCTGTCTCCCTTTCTGATATTTCCCACTCATTTGTTCTTCTTTCCCCTTTATTCCCTTTCACAATTTTTTATATTCCCCAAATGAATGAGACCATATAATGTCTGTCCTTCTCCGATTGACTTATTTCACTCAGCATAATACCCTCCAGTTCGAACCACGTCGAAGCAAATGGTGGGTATTTGTCATTTCTAATGGCTGAGTAATATTCCATTGTATACATAAACCACATCTTCTTTATCCATTCATCTTTCGATGGACACCGAGGCTCCTTCCACAGTTTGCCTACTGTGGACATTGCTGCTAGAAACATCGGGGTGCAGGTGTCCCGGCGTTTCACTGCATCTGTAATTTTGTGGTAAATCCCCAGCAGTGCAATTGCTGGGTCATAGGGCAGGTATATTTTTAACTCTTTGATGAACCGCCACACAGTTTTCCAGAGTGGCTGCACCAGTTCACATTCCCACCAACAGTGCAGGAGGGTTCCTTTTTCTCCACATCCTCTCCAACATTTGTTGTTTCCTGTCCTGTTAATTTCCCCCATTCTCACTGGTGTGAGGTGGTATCTCATTGTGGTTTTGATTTGTATTTCCCTGATGGCAAGTGATGCAGAGCATTTTCTCATGTGCATGTTGGCCATGTCTATGTCTTCCTCTGTGAGATTTCTCTTCATATCTTTTGCCCATTTCATGATTGGATTGTTTCTTTGCTGTTGAGTTTAATAAGTCCTTGATAGATTTTAGATACTAGTCCTTTATCTGATACATCATTTGCAAATATCTTCTCCCATTCCGTAGGTTGTCTTTTAGTACTGTTGACTGTTTCTTTTGCTGTGTAAAAGCTTCTTATCTTGAGGAAGCCCAAATATTCATTTTTGCTTTTGTTTCTCTGGCCTTCATGGATGTATCTTGCAAGAAGTTGCTGTGGCTAAGTTCAAAAAAGGTGTTGCCTGTGTTCTCCTCTAGGATTTTGATGGAATCTTGTCTCACATTTAGATCTTTCATCCATTTTGAGTTTATCTTTGCATATGGTGTAAGAGAGTGGTCTAGCTTCATTTTTCTGCATGTGGATGTCCAATATTCCCAGCACCATTTATTGAAGAGACTTTTTTCCAGTGGATAATCTTTCCTGCTTTGTCGAATATTAGCTGACCATAAAGTTGAGGGTCCACTTCTGGATTCTCTATTCTGTTCCATTGATTTATGTGTCTGTTTTTGTGCCAGTACCACACTGTCTTGACGACCACAGCTTTGTAGCATAACCTGAAATCTGGCATTGTGATGCCCCCAGCTATGGTTTTCTTTTTTAATATTCCTCTGGCTTTTTGGGGTCTTTTCTAATTCCACATAAATATTAAGATAATTTGTTCCAACTCTCTGAAGAAAGTCCATGGTATTTTTAAGGGATTGCATTAAACATGTAAATTGCCTTGGGTAACATTGACATTTTCACAATATTAATTCTTCCAATCCATGAGCATGGAATATTTTTCCATCTTTTTGTGTCTTCCTCAATTTCTGAAGTGTTCTGTAGTTTTTAGGGTAAATATCCTTTACCTCTTTGGTTAGCTTTATTCCTAGGTATCTTATGCTTTTGGGTGCAATTGTCAATGGGATTGATGCCTTAATTTCTCTTTCTTCAGTCTCATTGTTAGTGTGTAGAAATGCCACTGACATCTGGGCCTTGATTTTTTATCCTGTCACACTTCCAATTTGCTGTATGAGTTCTAGCAATCTTGGGGTGGTGTCTTTTGGTTTTTCTATGTAGAGTATCACGTCATCTGCGAAAAGGAAGAGTTTGACTTCTTCTTTGCCCATTTGAATGCCTTTTATTTCTTTTTGTGGTCTGATTGTTGAGGCTAGGACTTCTAATACTATGTTGAATAGCAGTGGTGAGAGTGGACATCCCTGTCTTGCTCCTGATCTTAGGGGAAAGGCTCCCAGTGCTTCCCCATTGAGAATGATATTTGCTGTGGGCTTTTCATAGATGCCTTTTAAGATGCTGAGGAATGTGCCCTCTATACCTACACTTTGAAGAGTTTTCATCAAGAATGGATGCTGTATTTTGTCAAATGCTTTCTCCATATATTGAGAGGATCCTATGGTTCTTGTTTTTTCTCTTGCTGATATTATCAATTGTATTGATTGTTTTATGAGTGTTGAACCAGCCTTGCATCCCGGGGATAAATCCCACTTGGTCATGGTGAATAATCTTCTTAATGTACTGTTGGATCATATTGACTAGTATCTTGTTGAGATTTTTGCATCTGTATTCATCAGGGTATTGGTCTATAATTCTCCTTTTTGGTGACATCTTTGTCTGGTTTTGGAATTAAGGTGATGCTGGCCTCATAAAACGAGTTTGGAAGTGTTCCATCTCTTTCTACCTTTCCGAACTGCTTTAGTAGAATAGGTTCAGTTTCCTCTTTAAATGTTTGATAGAATTCCCCAGGGAGGCCGTCTGGCCCTGGACTTTTGTGTCTTGGGAGGTTTTTGATGACTGCTTCAATTTCCTCCCTGGTTATTGGCCTGTTCAGGTTTTCTATTTCTTCCTGTTCCAGTTTTCATAGTTCGTAGTTCGCATTTCGTAGAAATGCGTCCATTTCTTCCAGATTGCCTAATTGATTGCTGTATAGCTGTTCATAATATGTTTTTAAAATCGTTTGTATTTCCTTGTTGTTGGTAGTGATCTCTCCTTTCTCATTCATGATTTTATTAATTTGAGTCTTTTCTCTCTTCTTTTTAATAAGGCTGGCTAATGGTTTATCTATCTTACTAATTCTTTCAAAGAACCAACTCCGTGATCCTGGGCTGTGTCCTGGCGCCCTGTGCTCCTGGTCTGCGCTGTTGGATTCCCGCTCCCGGCCGCGCAGCCCCCTCCGCGGAGCCGCCGCCCGAGCCCCTTCAGCTGCTCCGGGTCCCGCCGGGTCCCGCCGTGCGCGCTGCAGCCCTTAGGGAGCTCGGCGCACTCTCCTGGGCGCGCAGTTGCTGTTACTGTCCCCGGGAGCCCGAGGGCATCCCCGCCCTCCTGGGGTCCTGCTCCAACTCCCTGCGAGCCCCTTTCCGCCCGGGAAGGTTGGTGCAGCTCCTGCGTCTCCGGGACGGGGCTCTCCTGTCCTGGGGACACTCGCCCAGGCCTTAGCCTGGCTCCTCGTGGGGCCCCTCCCCCTTGGAGGCCTTTTGTTTCTTTATTTCTTTTTCCCCGTCTTCCTACCTTGATAGAAGCGCGAACTCTTCTCACTGTAGCATTCCAGCTGGTCTCTGTTTAAATCTCAGGCCGAATTCATAGATTTTCAGGATGATTTGAAGGTTATCTAGGTAATTTGGTGGGGACAGGTGACTTGGGGACCCTACGCTTCCGCCATCTTGCCCCTCCCTCTCATTACTTGTTTTATATAATTTTGTATCCTTAAAATATGTTATTTCTATTTTTTCTGTTTATCTTTTATTTTTCTTAATTAGATTTTCCAAGGAAGTTTTCTTCACTTATCCCAATTATTTGCCCCTGAATTTATTTTTAATTCTGTGTATTCAATTTTCTGCTTTATAAATTTCCCTTTTTAATTGTCATCAGAGACTGACTAGTAATTCTTCAAAACAAAATTTCTCTCTTTCAACAATAATGTGATTTTCCTTCTCTCTAATTTCTAACTGAAACACAAATATTTGCAGGTAGTTTCAAGTCTTTAAAACTATGCTTCTATATTTTGGAAATAACATAATGGAAAATAGTATCAACATTTTTATATGAGAAAGCAGAGTTATGATAGAAACTTCCAAAAATAAAAAATACTATTTTTTTTTACAAAACACACAAACCCACTGTATAAAATGCAATGAACAATCAACTAGATAAAAAAAATGTTCACTCTCTCTAGCAACAAATTATATGAAATTTTTGTACTTTGCTTTATTTATAAATTGGTAAAATGGAGTTTGTTATGCTGATAGAACAAAGTGCTATAAAATGTTTAAATGGCTCTTTTCTTCCAGTAGTGTAAATTTATATACTATTTCAGGAAATAATTTACAAGTATGAAACAAAAGTTTTAAAGGGGTTATAATGGACAAATTCACTTCTCGAATTTGATTTTAGGGAAAAAAGTTCATCATGGTATTATATATAAAGAGAAAATTTCAGATATAACCTAAAAAATTTCAAAAAAGGTTAAAGTATGACTGATTCACTTGATAAAATTGGAAGGTTTAAAATGTTTATAACAAGTATGTGATGATTTGAAAAACATTTGTGCATCACTGTTAAGTAAAAAGGCAGAATTTTACAATTGTGTAAATAACACATTTACAACTGTTTCCTTTTCTATTTTTTAAGTGTGAAAATTGTATATATATATGTTTCTAGGGCTGCCGTAACAAAATATCACAGACTGGGAGGTCTAAATAATATAAATGTATTTTCTCACCGGTTTGAAGATCCAAAGCACAAGATAAAAATGTTGACAGGCTTGGTTTCCTCCATGGATTCTTTCTGTGGCTTGCAGATGAACACCCTTGCACTGTGTCCTCAACTGGTCTTTTCTGTGTGTTTGTGAACCCCTGACATCTTTCCGTGTGTCCAAATTTCCTTTTCCTATAAGAACAACAGTTATATTGGATTAGGGTCTTCCCTAAAGACCTCGTTTTAAATTAATCACCTATTTAAAGTCTTCATCTCCAAATATAGCAACAACCTAAAGTACTGAGGAATTCGACATATGATTTGGAGGGGGAAGGACAGAAATTAGTCCATAACACTTTCCAACATGGATGCCTTTTATTTATTTTTGTTGCCTAACTGATCTAGTAAGAACCTCCAGTACAATGTTGAGTAGAACTGGTAAAAATGACATCCTAGTCTTATTCCAAATCTTAGAATGAGTTTTTAGTATTTCACCATTAAGTATGATGTTATTGACTGGTTTGACTGATGTTTTTTACTAGTTTTAAAAAGTTCCCTTCTATTCTGAGAATATTGAATATTTTTATCATGAGAGGATGTGGACTTTATCAAATGTTTTTGTCACTTGAAAATGTGGGTTTTTTGTCTTTATTATATGGTGTATTACACATATTGATTTTTGTATGTTGAAAACTAGGAATAATATTAATTTTATTTTTCATTTGCATTTTCCTTTATTAGAGATATTTATTTCTTTGTATGGTTTTGAGTTACCATCCGGCATCCTTTCATTCTAGCCTCAGGACTCCCTTTAACATTTCTTATAGGGCATATCTATAAGGAATGGACTTACTTAACTTTGTTTCTCTGGAAATTTCTTAATATCTTCTTCATTTTTGAAGGATTGTTTTACTACATATAGAATTCTTGGTTGACGGTTTTGTTTTTCTTTCAACATTTTGAATATGTCATCCACTGCCATCTGGCCTCCACGGTTTCTGACCATACGTCAGTTATTAATCTTTTTGAAGAGTTGTTCTTGGTGATGAGTCATTTCTCTCTTGCTACTTTAAAGTTTCTCTCTGCCTTTATCTTGCAACAGTTTGATTATAATATTTCTAGGGTCTCTGAGTTTATGTTCTTGGAATTCATTTCGATTGTTGAGTTTAGAGATTTTTTCATCAAATTTAGGAAGTTTGTAGCCATTGTTTCTTTAAATGTTTTCTACCCATTTATCTTTCTTCTCTCCTTAAATTCTTAAAATGCATGTATGTTTGATGATGCTTTACAAGTCTCTGAATCTCTATTGATTGACTTTCATTCTTTTTCTCTTTTTATTCCTTAACCTGAATAATCTCAATTGATCTATCTCCAGTTAATTGATTCTTTTTTCTCCTCGCCTGTTTTTGAGCTCCTCTTGTGAAACTTTTGTTTTGGTTTTTGTCCTTTTCAACTCTAAAATTTCCATTTTCTTCCTTTTTATAATTACTATCTCTTTATTGATATATTCTATTTGATGAGTCATTGGTTTCCTATTTTCTCTTATTTCTTTAGACATATTTTCCCTTAGCTTGCTGATTGTAATGAAAACAGCTGGTTTAAAATCATTGTCTTAGAATGTCCATAGTCTTGGCTTCAAGCAAAGTTTCTATTGATTATTTTTATTCCTTTTTATGGGCCATAGTTTCTTCTTTCTTTGTATATCTTTCATTTGCATGTTGAAAACTGGACATTTGAATATTGTAATGTGACAACTCTGGAAACCAGATTCTCCTAGCCATTACTTGCTGTTGCTACTTGTAGCTGTTGTTCATCTAGATGACTTGTTGAGGTAACCCTGTAATGTCTATAATCATTGTCATGTTTGGTCCCTGAAATCTCCTTTCCACTATTTTAGTTATCACCAAATAATTGAACAGAGATTTACTTAAACACCCATAACCAAAAATCTTTCAGTCTTTGCCAAGGGGCTCTGTATATGTTGGCTACACCTTCAATACTCAGGTAGCTTAAAATTCTACCTTAGTCCTTACTTCCCACTTACACAAAGCTTCAAGGTCAGCAGGATATGAGAGCTTAGGACCTTCTGAGATATTTCCTTAGCATGCAGACAGCCCTTACCATGTACATGAAATTCTAGATTCCTAGGAATGCTTTGGAACTTTCAAAGACATTAAAGATTTTTCATTCCTCCAGTTTTTTTTTTCTCCCAAGCATTCTGATTAGTCTCTTATCTTTCCCAACTCCAATTTATGGCCTCTGACAGAAGCAACTAACAAGTCAGCCATTAAATATTTTCAATAAATGGTTCCTAGGAAGCAGTATTAGTGCTAGACTAACTCTGAATAAAAAGGAAATAAAAGCAAGCTTTTTGAGCCAGGTTTTTAGGGAATCATCAGAGAGTTAAGAACAAATAATTACAATTCTTCTGAAAGAAAAGAATGAATTAATTATAATTCTTCTGATGTGGTCTGTTCTGTTCCCTCAAGTACTAAAAATGTAGACTGTTATTTCCACAGCTACTAATCTTGAAAGAAGAAGCTAGAGCCAGGGTAAATTAAAATTCCACAGAATCTACTATTCTGCCTTAAAATCCACCATTTTTCTTTAGTAAGCATTCTCAAGTTTGCTGCAAAACTTTAATTTCCAAAGTTCTGCAAAAGTTGATTCTGACAATTATTGCCCATTTATTTCATGGTTTTCATGGAGAAGCTACATTTATTCTTCCTCACTCTGCAATTTTTGCTAATATCCCTCCATATTTTTTATATTAATATAACACTTTTCTTGTATTTTTAAAAATTTTAATACAATAGCCGGGCTAAAAGAGCTTTTTTTCCTAGTTTAATTTTTTTTAATTTTATTTATTCATGAGAGACATAGAGATTGAGAGAGAGAGAGGCAGAGACACAGGCAGAGGGAGAAGCAGACTCCATGCAGGGAGCCGGACGTGGGACTCGATCCCGAGTCTCCAGGATCAGGCCCTGGACTGAGGGTGGCGCTAAACCGCTGAGCCACCCTGGTTGCCCCCTAGTTTAATTATATAATATGTTAAATATGCCCAAGACATGAGGGGAAAGTAAGCCTTTTGAAAAAGGGCATAAAATACAGGCTTTTCTTGTTTGAACATTATGTTACTATTAATGATGTTCTACACATCACATAAAATCTTTAGAGTAAAATATAAAAGATATACTTCTTCATTGTACTGTTCAAGAAATCCTTTCATCATTACTATTATCTTTATATAAATAATTTAGGGAACACCTAGTACAATATAAAATAGGTAAATCCAATATAAAATAAGTAAAACAGATTTATTATATCTAAGACTTAGCATAAAAGGTGATGTCTGATGAAAAAATACTGACATGAAAAATAAGTTTATTTAAAAATATTAATGATGCTATTAACACCACCAATTCACTAGAAATTGTATACAATAGCTTTTGGCCAATTGTAAGGAAAAAGGAGAGGAGTCAGCAATAGTTATGATCCAACTTAAAAATGATTGTTTTTTTTGTCAGGGACAGTAATCAAACATATACACTTTAACAAAATTTTGAAACATACATTATCTTAAGTAGGCAAATGTGTGAATTGCAGTAGTAAAAAATTTATATTTAGTAAGGTACTAAGGTCAAATTACTTGTCAATTTATTTTTACCATTTTAAAAAGGCTTCCTGGACTTCTTGACTCTCTTGATGACATGGGGTAGCAAACTTACTGAAATCAGTAGGCTTTTGTTGGAGAAGAGTGAAATGTTTCAGATAGAGACAATAACTTGGGAGAATGGACACTGAATACATTTTCTAGAGGAAAGAAGACAAGATAGACCAAAGATAACCAAAGAAGTAAGACCTCCAAAACACAGGATGACAAACAAATAAGTCCCCATATGGTCACAAATAAAGCTTGAGAATTCAAAACAGCACCCTATATACCAAGCTCATTCACATTTACTTATTTAAAATTATTTATAATGTTTATTTTTTTGTTTTTGTACTTTAGTACTAAAACTATTTGCCAGTATATCTCAATTCTAAAATAAATAAAATTTGTGCTTAATATGAAAAAGCATTTGTCAGCTAAGCCTGCTATAACAAAATATCACAAACTTAGTGACTTGAACAACACAAATTTATGTTCTCACAGTTCTGGAGGCTGGAAATCCAAGTTGAGGGTGCCAGAATGGTTGGATTCTAGTAAGAGCTCTTTTCCTGGATTGTTGACAATTGCCTTCTCAATGTGTCCTCATATGCCAAACAGGGAGAACAAGCTTCCTGGTAGCTCTTCTAAAGGCACCAATCCCATAACAAGTGCCCTAACCTCATTATTTCAACTAGACCTAATTATCTCCAAAGACCTTATCTTCAAATACTGTCATGCTGGGGGCTTAAGGTTTCAACATATAAATTTTGGGTGGACACAATTCAATACATATCATAAAAAATTTATCAGTTATGTTTCATTCTTCTCCTAAGACTTCTATTAAAATAAATATTAAGGAAATATATATATATATATATAATTTCTGTATGTATATATATGCCACATATATTTCTATATGTATATATAGAAAATATAACTTATACATATAATATATATATTTCTTCATGTCAGTTTACTTTACACATTGAGCCAAGAGGCACAATTGTTAACTAAACAGAACACATTAATATCAAAACCATAAGAAATTATATGCCTTGGGGCACCTGGGTGGCTCAATCTGTTAAGGGTCTGCCTTCTGCTCAGGCTGTGGTTTCAGAGTCCTGGGATTGAGCCCAAAGTTTGGTTCCCTGCTCAATCCCAGGACTCAGTGGGGAGTTTGTTTCTCCCTCTCTCTCTCTCTCCCCTCCTCGCTGCTCATGTTTTTCTCTCTCAAATAAATAAATAAATAAAATCTTTTTTTAAAAAAATTATGTCTTTTTACTTAAGGCAAAGATGCTCTAAGAAGCAGATAACAGCAAAAATGATGTTCTACAACATGACTAGAGCATGCAATGCAGATATTCAAATAGCGTTTCTTTGAGCAAGTTTAGTGATCTATGTCATCTTAGCTGAGTTGTATGGAGAGGTTTACTGAAGCACTCTTATTTCTAAAGATCACACTTTTAATGAGCCAGCCATTTCATTTTTATCCTAATTCATTTTTATCTTAATTCACTAATTGTTCCACTATAATGGTCATCAGAAAGCTAAAGGAGGGACACCTAGGTGGCTCAGTGGTTGAGCATCTGGCTTCAGCTCTGAGCATGATCCCGGGATTCTGAGATCAAGTCCTGCATCAGGCTCCCCACAGGGAGCCTGTTTATCCCTCGGACTATGTAGCTGCCTTTCTGTCTGTGTCCTTCATGAATAAATAAATAAAATCTTTTAAAAAAGAAAGCTGAAGGATTCTGTGAACTACAAAGATTTTGACATACGCATACTTTTTCATGATAAAAGAAAAATCTCTTACATCCATCTTGGGTGTTGCCAGAAACATCTTTTAAAACAGAATAATTAAAAAAAATAAAATAAAATAAAACAGAATAATTAATGTGAAATTACTTTGATCAGGGCTTCATCGTTCCCAGTATCACAAGATGATAGTCACATTTATATTTAAAAACTATTTGGTGAAGATTAAATATCTAGAGACTTTGTTAACCTTAAGGTTGAAATACTTAAACTTTGATTTCTTATTTTCATCATTTTGTACATTGAAGGGAATTGAAGAAAATTGATCTAGTAAAACTACTGGTGTGAATCTTAATTATGATATGTTTGAATAAATTGTTTTCCTTAGTTTATTAAAAGCCTATCTCTAAAAAAAAAAAAAAAACAAATGAAACTGATTAGTGAGTGTGGAAATCAAATATTTCTAAAGATAATTCAGCCCTCTCTGTCCTCTTAGGAATACTTAGTTTAGAAAGGGGAAGGGAAAACCTAACCAATGCCTCCAGCAAGAAAGATTTTATTTGAGAGAAGTTACCATGTGATAGTGGGCAGGACTTAGAATTCTCCTTGTATTTTCAGAAACATTTGACATTTCATTTTTTAAAGATTTTATTTTATTTTATTTTATTTTATTTTATTTTATTTTATTTTATTTTATTTTATTTTATTTTATATTTGACAGAGAAAGAGAGAGAGCATGGGCAGTGGACGGGCAGAGGGACAAGCAGACTCCCACTGAGCACAGAGCCTCACACAGACTTGATCCCAGGACCCTGAGATCATGACCTGAGCTTAAGTCAGATGCTTAACTGACTGAGCTACTCAGGTGCCCTTGACATTTCATTTTTTTAAGGTTTTATTTAAATTGCTTTTGGTTAATATACAATGTAATATTGATTTCAAGAGTACAGTATAGTGATTCAAAACTTCCATACAACACCTGGTGCTCATCACAGCAAGGGCATTCCTTAATCCCCATCACTTATTGTACCCATTCCCCAGCCAAGTCCCTTCTGGATACCACCAGTTTGTTCTCTATAGTTAAAAGTTGATTTTTTGGTTTGCCTCTTTGCCTCTTCATCTCTTTTTTTTTTCCCCTTTGCTCCTTTCCTTTGCTTCTTAAATTACACATATGAGTGAAATCGTATGGCTATTTGTCTTTCTCAGACTGACTTAATTTGGTTAGCATTCTATTCTCCAGCCCCATCCTTGTCCTTGCAAATGGCAAGACTTCATTCATTTTAATGTTAATATTAACGCAATAGTAATATTCCATTGTGTGTGTGTATGTATGTATGTATGCTGATATATATATATCACTTCTTTATCCATTCATCAGTTGACAGAAACTTGGGATGTTTCCATAATGTGGCTGTTGTAGATAATGCTGCTATAAACCATGGGATACATGTATCCCTTTGGATCCCATGTATATTTGTATTCTCTGGGTAAATACCTATTACTGCAATTGCTGGATCATAAGGTGCATCTATTTTTAAATTTTTATGAAGGCCCATAGTGTTTGCCACATTGGTTGTACCAGTTTACATTCCCACCCACACTACAAGAGGGTTTCCTTTTCTCTACATCCTTGCCAGAGTATGTTGTTTCTTGTGTTTTTGATTTTAGCTATTTTGACAGATGTGAGGTGATAACTCAAAGTAGTTTTAATTTCTATTTCCCTGATTATCATTTTTACTGAGAATCTTTTCATGTATGTGTTGGGCATTTGAATGTCTTCTTTGGAAAAATGCCCATTCATATCTTCTCTACAATTTTAATTAGATTATTTGGTTTTTAGAAGGTTGACTTTTTAAGTTCTTTATATATTTTGGATACTAACTCTTTATCAGTTTTCATTTGCAAATATCTTCTCCCTTACCACAGTTTCCATTAAGTTTTGCTGTTTTCTTTGCTGTGCAGAAGGTGTTTTTTTTTTGTTTGTTTTGTTTTATGAAATCCCAATAGTTTATTCTTGCTTTTGTTTCACTTTCTTCAGGAGACTTATCTAGTAAGAAGTTGCTACAGCTGATGTCAAAGAGGTTATTGCCTGTGTTATCCTCTAGGATTTTAATGGTTTACAGTCTCACGTTTAGGTCTTTCATTCATTTTCTATTTATTTTTGCATATGGTGCAAGAGATTGGTCCAGTGTCATTCTTTGGCATGTTGCTGTTCAGTTTTCCCAATGCCATTTGTTGAAGAGATTGTCTCTTTTTCCTTTGGATATTCTTTCCTGCTTTGTCAAAGATTAATTGACCATATAGCTGTGGGTCCACTTCTGGATTTTCTATTCTGTTCTATTCTGTTCCGTTGATATATGTGTCTATTTTTGTGCTAGTACCTTACTGCTTTGATTACTATAGTTTTGTATTATAACTCAAGTCCAGAATTGTGATGCCTCCAGCTGTGCTTTTCATTTTCAAGGTTGCTTTGGCTATTCAGGATCCTTTGTGTTTCCACACAATTTGTATGATTGTTTGTTCTAGCTCTTCAAACAAAATGCTGGTGGTGTTTTGATAGGGAATGCATTAAATGTGTAGATTGCCTTGGGTAGTACAGACATTTTAACAATATTTGTTCTTCCAATGCATGAGGAGGGAATATTTTTCCATTTCTTTGTGTCATCTTCGATTTCTTTCTTCAATGTTTCATACCTTTCAGGATACAGGTCTGTCACCTCTGTGGTTAAGTTTATTCCCAAGTATCTTATGGTTTTTGGTGCAATTGCAAATGAGATTGATTCCTTAATTTCTCATCATCTTGCCCTGTTATTTGTGTATAGAAATGCAACAGATTTCTGTACACTGATTTTGTATCCAGTGACTTTACTGAATTTGCATATCGATGCTCTACCAATTTTTTGGTGGTCTTTTCAGTTTTTCTATGTAGAGTGCCATGTCATCTGCAAATAGTGAAAATTTGACTCCTACCTTGCTGATTTTGAATGCTTATCTATTCTTTTTCTGGTCTGATTGCTGGGACTAGTACTTCCAATACTATGTTAAATTACAATGGTGAGACTAGACCTCTCTGTTTTGTTCCTAATGGTAGAGGAAATGCTCTCAGTTATCCTCATTGATGATATTAATGCTGTTTTTTTTTTGTATGTGGCCTTTATTAGATTGAGATATGTTTCTTCTAACCCTACATTGTTGAGGGTTTATCATGAATGGATGTTGTACTTGTCAAATTATTTTTCTGCATCTATTAAAAGGATCATATAGTTCTTATCCTTTTTTATTAATATTCTGTATCATGTTGATTGATTCATGAATACTAAATCACCCTTGCTGCCCAGGAATAAATCTCACTTGATCATGGTGAATGTTTCTTTTAGTGTACTCTTGGATTCAGTTTGTTAATATTTTATTGAGAATTTTTGCATTTGTATTCATCAGGGATATTGGCTTATAGTACTCTTTTTAAATGAATTCTTTGTCTGGTTTTGGTATCAGGGTAGTGCTGGTCCCATAGAATGAGTTTGAAAGTTTTCCTTCCTTTTCTTTTTTTTGGAATAGTTTGAGAAGAATGCATATTAACTCTTCTTTAGAAATTTGGTAGAATTCCCCTCTGAAGTCACCTGGCCCTGGAATATTTTTAGCTGGTAGAATTTTAATTACTGATTTAATTTCTTTGCAGTTTTTAGTCTGCTCCAGTTTTCTATTTTATTTCTGTTTCACCTTTGGTAATTTATATGTTACTGAGAATTTATCCATTTATTCTAGGCTGTCCAATTTGTTGGCATATTTTTTCTTAATATTCTTTTATAATTGTTTGCATTTCTGTGGTGTTGGTAATTATTTCTCCTCTCTCATTTATGATTTTATTTATTTGGGTCCTCTCTCTTTTCGTTTTGATAAGATCAGCATGGGGTTTATCAACTTCATTAACTTTTTTCAAAGAACCAGCTGCTGGTTTCATTGATCTCTTCTATTGGTTTTGTTTGTTTGTTTCTATATCATTTACTTCTGCTCTAATCTTTATTATTTCCCTTCTTATACTGGCTTTAGGCTTCCTTTGTTTTTCTTTTTCTATTTCTTTATGTGAGATTTTTGTTGCTTTGTGAGGTATGCTGGTACTGCCATATACTTCGCTTTTGCTGCAGCCCAAAGATTTTGGATCATTGTGTTTTCATTTTCATTTGTTTCTATATGTTTTGTTTTCTTTGATTTCCTGGCTGACCCATTCATTGCCTAGTAGTATGTTTAACCTCCATGTATTTGTGGTCTTTCGATATTTTTTCTTGTGGTTGACTTCAAGTTTCCTAGATTTGTGGTCAGAAAATATGCATGGTATGATCTCAATCTATCTGTACTTGTTGAGGCCTAATTTCTGAGCTAGTATGTGGTCTCTTCTGGGAAATGTCTCATGTGCACATAAAAAGAATGTGTATTTTTCTGCTTTATGATGAACTGTTCTGTGTATATCTGTAAAATCCATCTGGTCCAATGTATCATTCAAAGACATTGTTTCCTTGTTTATTTTCTGCTTAAATAATCTGTCCTTTGATGTAGGTGGAGTGTTAAAATCTCCTATTATTGTTGTATTATTATCAATTTGTTCCTTTATACTGATTATTAATTGCTTAATATATTTGGGTGCTCCCATGTTTAGCACATAAATATTTACAATTGTTATATTTTTATGGTTATATCATGTCCTTATTTATCTATTTTTAAGTCTTTATTTTATGTGGTGAATTTTAACTATGTGTGCTTTAGTCTACTTATGAAATAAGACCTGATATCAACTCCACCAGAACTGAAGCCCTGCATAACTCTCTGGTTGGGAGAAATGGTGTGGCAGAAGTTAGTCCCGGTCTTCTGGGTAAGGGGCCTGGTGATCTGGGACAGAGGCAAACTTGACTGAGAAGGGTAGTCCTGCCAGAGGACAGGGAATTGGGGCTTGGTGTAAACAAGTTAGGCAGTCAGTGTCTAAACTAAGATGCTTCTCTCATGTTGAGGGGTAGTAGAGGGAAATGGCACCAGCAAGATCCTGGAGAGGCATCTAAGTGAATGCCACCCCTTAAGGAGAAGAGTGAATAATCTACCCCACTGTGTTCCCCAAGCTTTTTCCAGATAGCTGTTTTCATGCTGTCTGCTCCCAGATTGTTTGCCTGCCTTCTCTCCAGGAGCCCCTTAGGGCTCTATTCCAGCCAAGATGGCTGATCTTTAAAACTCCAGGCCTTAAGCCACACTGGTTGCCAAGAACTCAAAAAATTCAGCCTCTCTCAATTTTTAAGCCAATGGCTTTGAGGAAAGTTCTTGTGTTCATTTCTAACCCATTGTCTGCAACTGTGGCTCCCTCCTCTCCACAGCATCCATGATCCATTTCTCCCCTAAATCCACATCTTAGCACTTTCTGCCTTCTTTGATGTAGCCTCTTCTCTCCTTTAGTTGTAGAGTTCATTCTGTCAGTTTTCAGGTCACTACCCGGGGTATTTAGGATGATTTGATTATTATATAGTTGTGTTCATGGGACATGATGAGCCTAGGATCCTCCTACTCCATTGCCATGTTATAAATCTCAGTGTTTGACATTTCAAATTGATTTTCTCTGGTAAGTACTATATTCTCTTCTGTAAATGTTAATAGTAATAGTAATACTTCATTTTTTCATAAAATATCAAGTTCTTAGGGTAGGAGGGAATAAAAACCTTAATCATAAGAACCAACATAATCCAATGAGGCATCTTTATATAAATCTCACACTAACACACTTCGACAATTAGTAGTGCAATGGAGGCTGGGCAAAGGAAATCTTATTTAATTAAAGGTTCTTCCTCCACTGCTGTATGTAATCACTATAGATGAAAAATAAACCTGAAATTAAGTTAATTGAGTTAGTTCATACAGCTAACTTTTCCAACTGCGTGGTTTGTCTATGTTATATGCAATGATTCAATTAAGTGACAAAATTATTTCAAGCAACAGACACTATCTCATCTTTCAAAAGACTCACTTTTGCAACCTAGATAAATGCCAAATAAGTATTCTGATATGGTTTCATAGAACTTTAACACTATAATATCATTTTACCCCCAAATGAAAATTGTTGAACCAACAGCAGCATTTAAGCAAATGCTGACCCACTTCACAAGTATCTTAAAAAGTTAAAAAAACAAGTCTTGTTTTGGTTTTGTTTAAATAAATCACTTATTTGGCTGTGTTTTAAAAGTAGAGTTTCATTAGAATTGGACTTTCCTTCTTTCCTTCAGACAATGTGTCCATATCAATGAAAGATAGTACATTGTAGTAAATGGAACAAAGACATTAAAAAAGATAATTGAGTGTATCAAAAATAAAAATTAGCAGATTTAAAAATTAGCAGATTTTCTTTAATGCTGTGTAGTAAGTTAACTAAACTCTACCAATTAATAAACATGCACTCTGGTAGTACAGGAAATCAAACTGAGTCTAAATGTCAAGTAGAATTCCATAAGAGAATTTGATATAGAATCATGCAGACTGAGGCTGTCAACAGAATTCAATGTTTCCAAATGTCTGTTTAAAGGTTTGCCCATTAGACTAAGAGCATCAATTGTATATTATTTATTTTTATCCTTTATTTTGTATTTTGTATTTCTTCACTTTGTGTATATTATTTATTTTCTAACACAATATCTGGTTCATAGTGAAATGGTCTACACACTTCTTAAGTGAATGGCTTAATAGAGCCAAAACACCTGGTAGAGAAAATAAAATTTTAGCTAAGGTTGCAGTATGCATGTATAGGGTAATGTTTTAAAATAATAATGCCCACCAACAAGATTATATATCACTGAAACATATGTCTGTTGATGAACTACTATTTGATTGAACTTCCCATGGTATGCTGGCTATGTTAACACTCCAAATGGTAGAGTCACAATAGAATGGTTTCCAACATATTGATCCAATCAGCCACATTATCTACATGGCAATAGAATTGGCATAGACCTAAAGGCATCAATGTCTCTATGTCATCTATAACTAGATGATAGTTATACCTTTAATTCTTTTAAACATTTATTTATGAGAGAGAGAGTGGAGGGGAGGAGCAGAGGGGAAGGACAAGCAAACTCCGTGCTGAGCATGTAGCCCTATGTGGACCTTGATACCACAACCTTGAGATCAGGACCTGGACTGAAATCAAGTCAGACACTCAACCGACTGAGCAATCCAGGTGCCCCTTTATTTTTTATTCTTTGAGGAACCCCCATACTGTTTTCCACCATGGCTATACCAATTTACATTCTCATTAAGAAACAAATGAATAAACAAGCAAAAAAAAACAGAATCAGACTTACAAATACAGAGAACAAACTGATGGTTGCCAGAGGGAAGGGGCATGAAGGAATAGACAAAATGGATGGAGAGTAGGAGATAGAGTCTTCATGTTAGGGAATGAATAAGTCACAGGAATAAAAGGTATACCTTTCAGTTAAATACTTGTTAAATAAGGATATATAAAAGGTATCTATATACACCTATATATTTCCTATGGAAATATAGTCAATGGTATTGTAATAGCATTGCATGGTGACATTTGTGGTAAGTATAGGATACCATAATGTATAGCCGTTGAACCATTTTGAGTTTATCTTTGTGTATGGTGTAAAAAAAAGTTGTCCAGTTTGTCACTCCTGCATGTTGCTGTCAAATTATCCCAACACCATTTATTGAAGAGACTGTTTTTTTTTTCCCATTGGATAGTCTTTCCTGCTTTGTCAAATATTAGTTGACTATAGAGTTAAGGGTCCATTTCAGGATTCTCTATTCTGTTCCACTGATATGTGTGTCTGTTTTTGTGCCAGTATCATACTGTCTTGATGATTACAGCTTTGTAATACAGTTTGAAATCTGGAATTGTGATACCTCCAGCTTTGGTATAGATTTTAACATTCCTTTGGCTATTCTGGGTCTTTTTCTGGTTTCCATACAAATTTAGGATTGTTTATTCCAGATCTGTGAAAAATACTGGTGGTATTTTGATAGATATTGCAGTAAATGTGTTGATTGCTTTGGGTAGCATAGGCATTTTAAATATATTTGTTCTTCCAATCCATGAGCATGGAATATTTTTCCATTTCTTTATGTGTTCCCCAATCTCTTCATAAGTGTTCTACAGTTTTCACAGAACAGATTCTTTACTTTTTGCTTAGGTATAATCCTAGATATCATGTGAGTTTTGGTGAAAATGTAAATGGTATAGATTCTTTGATTTCTCTTTCTTCTGCCTCATTGTTAGAAATGCAACTGACTTCTGTGCATTGATTTTATATCCTGCAACTTTGCTGAATTCCTGTATCAATTATAGCAAATTTTACTGGGGTCTTTTGTGTTTTCTACATATAGTATCAAATCATCAGTGAAGAATGAATGTTTGATTTCTTCTTTTCTGATTTAGATGCCTATTATTTTTCTGTTGTATGATTGCTGAAGCTAGGACTTCCAGTACTATATTGAACAACAAGGTGGGAGTGGGCAATCCCACCATGTTCCTGACCTTAGGAAAAAACTCTTAATTTTTCCCCATTGTGAGGATAATATTCAAGATATGTTTTCATATATGGCTTTTATGAAGCTGAAGTATGTTCCCTCTATCTCTACATGCTGGAGAGTTTCAATC
Source organism: Canis lupus familiaris (assembly GCF_011100685.1). Lineage (NCBI taxonomy): Eukaryota > Metazoa > Chordata > Mammalia > Carnivora > Canidae > Canis > Canis lupus. The sequence goes on from NC_049260.1 coordinate 69,950,641, forward strand.
AAGAAAGGATGCTTTATTTTGACAAATGCTTTTTCTGCATTTATGGAGAGCATCATATGGTTCTTGTCCTTTCTTTTATTACTGTGGTGTCTTGTATTGATTGTTTTGTGGATGTTGAAGCAACCCTGCAGACCAGAAATAAATCACACTCGATTATGGTGAATAATCCTTTTAATGTACTGCTGGAGCCTCTTAGCTTGTATCTTGGTGAGAATTTTGGCATCCATGTTCATCAGGGATATTGATCTGTAATTCTTTTTAGTGGAGTCCTTGTATGGTTTTGGGATTAAGGTAATGCTGGACTCATAGAATAAGTTCAGAAGTTTTCCTTCCATTTCTACTTTTTGAAACAGCTTCAGAAGAATAGGTATTAATTCTTCTTTAAATGTTTGTTAGAATTCCACTGGGAAGCCATCCAGTCCCAGAATCTTGTTTGTTGAGTGATTTTTAATTAATGCTTCAATTTCTTTCCTGATTATGGATCTGTTCAGGTTTTCTATTACTTCTTGTTCCAGTTTTGGTCACTTATATGTTTCTAGGAATGCATCCCTTTCTTCCAGATTGCCTAATTTGTTGGCACATAATTGCTTATAATATTCTCTTACAATTGTATTTCTTCAGTGTTAGTTGTGATCTCTCCTCTTTCATTCGTGATTTCATATACCTGCATCCTTTATCTTTTCTTTTTGACAAGTCTCGTTAGGGGATTATTGATCTTATTAATTCTTTCAAAGAACCAGCTTCTAGAATCAGTGATATTTTCTACTGTTTTTTTTATTCCTAAATCATTGATGTCTCCTCTCTATTTTTTTTCTCTTCTTCTGTATTTAGTCTTTATTTGCTGTTCTTTTTCCAGCTCCTATAGGTATAAGGTTAGGTTGTATATTTGAGACTTTTCTTGTTTCTTGAGGAAGGCCTATCTTGCTATATACTTCTGCCTTAAGTCTGCCTTTGCTGCATCCCAAAGTTTCTGAACTGTCATGTTTTTATTTTCATTTGTATCCGTGTATTTTTATAATTCTTCTTTAATTTCCTGTTTGACCCATTCATTCTTTAGTAGGATGCTCCTTAACCTCCATGTATTTTTGGTCCTTCCAAATTTTTTCTTGTGGTTGACTTCAAGTTTCATGGTGTTGTGGTCTGAAAATATGCATGATAAGATCTCAATCTTTTTGTACTTGTTGTGGCCTGATTTGTGACAGTATGTGACCTATTCTGGAGAATGTTCCATGTACACTCTAAAAGAATGTGTATTTTGCTGCTTTAGGATGAAATGTGCTGAATATATGTGTAAAGTAAATCTGGTCCAGTGTGTCATTCAAAGCCCTTGTTTCCTTGTTGATCTTCTGCTTCAATGATCTGTCCAAAGCTCTGAGTAAGGTGTTAAATTCCTCTACTATTATTGTATTATTATCAGTGAGTTTCTTTATCTTTGTTATTAATCGGTTTATATATTTGTCTGACCTCAAGTTAGGGGCATAAATACTTACAATTTTTAGATCTTGCTGGATATTCCCAATAAGAATATGATATAGTGTCCATCTTCATATCTTATTCTGTTCTTTTGTTTAAGATATAGTTTGTCTGATATAAGGATGGGAACTCCAGCTTTTTAAATGTCCATTAGCATGTTAAATTATTCTCCACTCTCACTTTCAATCTGGAAGTGTCATTGGGTCTAAAATGAGTCTCTTGTATACAGCATATCAATGGGTCTTGTTTTTTTTTATACTTTCTGACACCCTATGTCTTTTAATTGGAGTATTTAGTCCACTTACATTAAGACTAATTATTGAAAGGTATGGATATATAGTGCCATTTTATTACCGGTAAAGTAATTGTTCCTCTAGATTGTCTCTATTCCTTTCTGGTCTTTGTTACTTTGGGCTCTCTTCACTCAATGCACCCCTTTAATATTTCTTGCAGGGCTAGTTTTGTGTTCATAAATTAGTTTTTGTTTGTCCTGGAAACTCTCTCTCCTTCTATTCTGAATTACAGTCTTTTTGAATAAAGTATTTTTGGTTGCATATTTTTCCCATTTAGCATATTGAATATATTACTCCCATAATTTCTGGCCTGCCAGGGCTCCTTGGACACATCTCCTGCCAGCCTATGTTTCTACCCTTGCATTTTAAGGACCTCTTGTCCCAAGCTTTTTTCAGGATTTTCTCTTTATCTTTGAAATTTGCCAGCCTCACTATTGTATGTCAAAATGTTGACCCATTTTTATTGATTTTGACTTTGAGAGGGATTCTCTGTGCCTCCTGAACCTGAAAGCCTGTTTCCATTCCCAGATTAGCAAAGTCCTCAGCTATAATTTGTTCTAATAAACCTTCTGCCCCTCTCTCCCTCTCTTCATCTTCTGGGACCGCTATTATCCAGATATTATTTAACTTTATGTAATCACTGAATTCTCCCTCTGCCTGTGTCTCTGCCTCTCATTCTCAATCTGTGTATCTATGAATAAATAAAAATCTTTTAAAAAATATTAGATTAACAGCAGACTTCTTCACAGAGACCTGGCAGTCCAGAAACGTCTGGCAGGATATATCCAGGGTACTAAATGAGAAGAACATGCAGCCAAGAATACTTTATCCAGCAAGGATCTCATTCAGATTAGAAGGAGACATAAACTCTTTGAGGAACCTCCACACAGTTTTCCAGAGTGGCTGCACCAGTTCACATTCCCACCAACAGTGAAAGAGGGTTCCCTTTTCTCTGCATTCTCTCCAACATTTGTGGTTTCCTGCCTTGGTAATTTTCCCCATTCTCACTGGTGTGAGGTGGTATCTCATGTGGTTTTGATTTGTATTTCCTTGATGGCAAGTGATGCAGAGCATTTTCTCATGTGCTTCTTGGCCATGTCTATGTCTTCCTCTGTGAGATCTCTTTTCATGTCTTTTGCCAATTTCATGATGGGATTGTTTGTTTCTTTGTTGTTGAGTTTAATAAGTTCTTTATAGATCTTGGAAACTAGCCCTTTATCTGATATATCATTTGCAAATATCTTCTCCCATTCTGTAGGTTGTCTTTTAGTTTTGTTGACTGTATCCTTTGCTGTGCAAAAGCTTCTTATCTTGATGAAGTCCCAATAGTTCATTTTTGTTTTTGTTTCTTTTGCTTTCGTGGATATATCTTGCAAGAAATTACTGTGGCCGAGTTCAAAAAGAGTGTTGCCTGTGTTCTCCTCTAGGATTTTGATGGAATCTTGTCTCGTATTAAGATCTTTCATCCATTTTGAGTTTATCGTTGTGTATGGTGAGGGTGGTCTAGTTTCATTCTTCTGCTGGGGATTTACCCCAAAGATACAGATGCAATGAAATGCCGGGACACCTGCACCCCAATGTTTCTAGCAGCAATGTCCACAATAGCCAAACTGTGGAAGGAGCCTCAGTGTCCATCGAAACATGAGTGGATAACGAAGATGTGGTTTATGTATACAATGGAATATTACTCAGCCATTAGAAACGACAAATACCCATCATTTGCTTCAATGTGGATGGACCTGGAGGGTATTATGCTGAGTGAAGTAAGTCAGTTGGAGAAGGACAAACTTTATATGGTCTCATTCATTTGGGGAATATAAATAATAGTGAAAGGGAATAGAGGGGAAGGGAGAAGAAATGGGTAGGAAATATCAGAAAGGGACACAGAACGTGGAAGGCTCCTAACTCTGGGAAATGAGCTAGGGTTGGTGGAAGGGGAGGAGGGCAGGGGGTGGGGGTGACTGGGTGGCGGGCACTGAGGGGGGCACTTGACGGGATGAGCACTGGGTGTTATTCTGTATGCTGGCAAATTGAACACCAATAAAAATAAATTTATTATTAAAAAAAGGAGAGATAAAGAGCTTCCAAGAAAGGCAGAAACTGAAAGAATATGTGACCACCAAACCACCTGTGCAAGAAAACGTAAGGGGAACCATTTAAAAGAAAAAGGAAGGCCAAAGAAATGATCCACAAAAACAGTGATTGAATATGTATTACAATGACACTAAATTCATATCTTTCAATAGTTACTCTGAATGTGAATGGGCTAAATGATCCCATCAAAAGATGCTGGGTTTATCCTGAAGACTGTAGTAGGAGATGAAGAGGGACACTATATCATACTTAAAGGATCTATCCAACAAGAAGACCTAACAATTATGAATATTTAAGCCTCTAATGTGGGAGCTGCCAAGTATATCAATCAAATAATAACCAAAGTAAAGACATACATAATAATACATTAATAGTAGAAGACTTCAACACAGTACTTTCTGCAAATGACAGATCCTCTAAGCACAATATGGCCAAGGAAACATGAGCTTTAAATGATACATTGGACCAAATAAATTTAACAGATAGATACAGAACTTTGCATGCAAACATAACTGAATACACATTCTTCTCAAGTGCATATGGAACTTTCTCCAGAATAGACCACATACTGGGTCACAAATCAGGTCTCAACCAATACCAAACACGGGGATTGTCCCCTCCATGTTTTCAGACCATAATGAGTTGAAACTAGACATAGTCACAAGAAGAAATTTGGAAGAAACACAAACACGTGAAGGTTAAAGGGCATCCTGCAAAAAGATGAATGGGTCAACCAGGAAATCAGAGAATTAAAAATATTAATGGAAACTATACATCGCAACTCAAGCATGTCTCAAAAAATTGGAAAAAGAAAACTCAAATACACAAGCTAACCTCGCACCTAAAGAACTGGAGAAAGAAGAGCAAATAAAACCTACACTAAGGAGAAGAGAGTTAATGAAGGTTTGAGCAGAACTCAATGAAATAGAGACCAGAAGCAGTGTAGAACAGATCAACAAAACCAAGAGTTGGTTCTTTGAAAGAATTAATAAGATATATAAACCATTAGCCAGCCTTATTAAACACAAAAGAGAAAAGACTCAAATTAACAAGATCATGAATGAAAGAGGAGAGATCACAATAAATACCAAGGAAATACAAACTTTTTTAAAAACGTATTATCAGCAGCTATACGCCAACAAATTAGGCAATCTAGAAGAAATGGTTGCAGTTCTGGAAACTCACAAATTACCAAAACTGGATGAAGGAAGAAGTAGAACACGTGAACAGACCAATAACCAGGGAGGAAATTGAAGCAGTCATCAAAAACCTCCCAAGATACAAAAGTCCAGGGCCAGATGGCTTCCCTGGGGAATTCTATCAAAACTTCAAAGAAGAATTCTATCAAACCTTCTATCAATACCTATTCTACTAAAGCTGTTCCAAAAGATAGAAAGGGATGGAATACTTCCAAACTCATTTTATGAGGCCAGCATCTCCTTAATTCCAAAAGAGAAGACCCCATCAAAACGGAGAATTAGAGACGAATATCCCTGATGAACACGGACGGAAAAATTCTGAACAAGATACTACTCAATAGGATCCAACACTACATTAAGAAGATTATTCACCATGACCAAGTGGGATATATCCCCAGGTTGCAAGGCTGGTGCAACACTCGTAAAACAATCAATGCTATTGATCATATCAACAAGAGAAAAAACGAGAACCATATGATCCTCTCAATAGATGCAGAGAAAGCATTTGACAAAATACAGCATCCATTCCTGATCAAAATTCTTCAGAGTGTTGAGATAGAGGGAACATTCCTCAGCATCTTAAAAGCCATCTACAAAACGCCCACAGCAAATATCATTCTCAATGGTAAAAATTGACAGCCTTTCCCTTAAGATCAGGACCATGACAGGGATGTCCACTCTCCCCACTGCTATTTAACATAGTACTAGAAGTTCTAGCCTCAGCAATCAGGCAACAAAAAGAAATAAAAGGCGTTCAAATGGGCAATGAAGAAATCAAACACTCCCTCTTCACCAATGACATGATACTGTACATGGAAAACTGAAATGACTCTACCCAAAGGTTGCTAGAACTCATACAGCAGTTCAGCAATGTAGCAGGGTATAAAATAAATGCCCAGAAATCAGTGTCATTTCTAAACACTAACAATGGGATTGTAGAAAGAGAAATTAAGGAGTCAATCCCATTTACAATTGCACCCCACAGTATAAGATACCTAGGAATAAACCTAACCAAAGAGGTAAAGAATCTATACCCTAAAAACTACAGAACACTTCTGAAAGAAATTGATGAAGACACAAAGAGATGGAAAAATATTCCATGCTCATAGATTGGAAGAATTAATATTATTAAAATATCAATGCTGCCCAGGGAAATTTACACATTCAATGCAATACCTATCAAAATCCCACGGACTTCCTTAACAGAGTTGGAACAAATAATATTAAGATTTGTGTGGAATCAGCAAAGACCCCAAATAGCCAGGGGAATATTGAAAAAGAAAACCAGAGCCCGGGCATCACAATGCAATATTTCAAGTTGTACTACAAACCTGTGATCATCAGCACAGTGTGGTAATGGAAGAAAAACAGACAAGTAGATCAATGGAACATAATAAAGAACTCAGAAATGGGCCCTTAATTCTATGGTCAATTAATATTCTACAAAGCAGTAAAGACTATCCACTGGAAAAAGAACAGTCTCTTTAATAAATGGTGCCGGGATAATTGGACAGCCACTTGCAGAAGAATTAAACTGGACCATTCTCTTACACTACTCAAAGATAAACTCAAAATGGATGAAAGATCTAAATATGAGACAAGAATCCATCAGAATCCTAGAAGAGAACATAGGCAACATCCTTTTTCAACTTGGCCACAGCAACATCTTGCAAGATACATCTATGAAGGCAAGGGAAACAAAGGCAAAAATGAACTATTGGGACTTCATCAAGATAAAAAGCTTTTGCACAGCAAAAGAAACAGTCAACAAAACTAAAAGACAACCTACACAGTGAGAGAAGATATTTGCAAATGACATATCAGATAAAGGGCTAGTTTCCAAGATCTATAAAGAACTTAAGAAACTCAACAACAAAGAAACAAACAATCCAATCATGAAATGGGCCAAAGTCATGAACAGAAAGGTCACCAACGAAGACATACACATGGCTGACAAGCACATGAGAAAATGCTCTGCATCTCTTACCATGCCATGAGGGAAACACAATCAAAACCACAATGAGATACCACCTCACACCAGTGAGAATGGTGAAATTTAAGAGACAGGAAACAACAAATGTTGGAGAGGATGTGGAGAAAGGGGCACCCTCTTGCACTTTGTTGGGAGTGTGAACTGATACAGCCACTGTGGAAAACTGTGTGGGGGTTCCTCAAAGAGTTATAAAGAGAGCTACCCTATGACCCAGCAATTTCACTACTGGGGATTTACCCCAAAGATACAGATTCAGTAAAACACTGGGACACCTGCACCCCATGTTTATAGCAGCAGTATCCACAATAGACAAACTGTGGAAGGAGCCTTAGTGTTCATCGAAAGATGAATAGATAAAGAAGATGTTTGCTCCTTTAATTAGTATATATATATATATATATATATATATATATATATATACATATATATATATATATATGGCAAAAAAATACAGATAAAAAATAATTTTAAGCGTGCCTGGGTGGGTCAGTTGGCCAGGCATCTGAATCTTGATCTCAGCACAGGTCTTGATCTCAGAATCATGAGGTCAAGCCCTGCATTAGGCTCCATGCCCAGCAAAGAGCCAAAAATAATTAACTAGTTAATAATTAATTAATTAGTGGGTCCCTGGGTAGCTTAGTTGGTTAAGCATCTGCCTTGATCTCAGGTCATGATCTTAGAGTCCTGGAATCAAGACCCACATCAGACTCCCTGCTCTGCAGGAAGCCTGCTTCTCCCTCTCCTTCTGCCTGTAATTCCCACTGCTTATGCACTCTCTTTCTGTCAATTAAATAAATAAAATCTTTAAAAAAGAAATGATTTTTAGAGTTGCAAGACAGTTACATACAAGGGAAACCCCATAAGGCCATGAACTTATTTTTTGGTAGAAACTTTGGAGGCCAGAAGAGTGGCATGATATTCAAAATGATAAAAGGAAAAAAATCTGCCCTGAGAATAATTTCCTCAGCAAGGCTATCAGTCAGAATAGTAAGAGAGATAAAGAAATTCCTAGACAAACAAAAGTTAAAAGAATCCATGACCACTAAACCAAACTTATAAGAAATATTAAGGGAAACTGTGAGTGGAAAACGAAAACCATAAGTAAATGTAGGAAAAATATGAAGCACAAAAGCAAAAAAAGAAAAGTGTATCTGTAAAAATCAGTCAATGGAAGCACAAAATAAAAGGATATAAAATATGATACCAAATATCTGAAACATATAAAGGAGAGAAGCAAAGAATGAGTTCAAAATTAAGGAAATATCACCTTAATACAGACTACTATATGCAGAAGATGTTATATATGAACCGAATGGCAACCACAAATCAAAAATCAGTAACAGATATGAAAAAAAGTGTAAGGAATACAGCTATTTTCCTATAGAAAACCAACTAATCATGAAATAAGAAATCAAGAGAATAAAGGAACAGAGAAAAATAACAAAACACCACAAAACAAGTAACAGAATGGCAATAAATACATACATATCAACAATTACCTTGAATGTAAATGTAATGTCTGCAAAAGACAAAGAATGACACTATTAATAAATAAAGAGGACAACTCAACAAGAAGATATAATTATAAATATATATGCACCAAACATGGGAACAATTGAACTCATAAAGCGGTTTATAATAAACATAAAATAACTAATCAACCATAATGCAATAATGGTAGGGCACCTTAATGTCCCACTGACTTCAATGGATAGTTCATACAAGCAGAAACTCAACAAGGAAACAGTGCCTTTTTATGATACATTGGACTAGATGGATTTAACAGATACATGCAGAATATGCAATCCTAAAACAGCAGAATTCACATTATTTTCAAGTGCACATGGAACATTCTCCAAAATAGATCACATATTAGGTCACAGAACAAGTCTCAACAAATTAAAAAAGATTGAAATTATACCATAAATCTCTTCTAACCACAACTCTATAAATCTAGAAGTCAACCACAAGAAAAAATCTTGAAAGACCCCAAATACATAGAGGTAAAATAATATGCTACTAAATAATGAATGGCTCAACCAGGAAATTAAAAAGGAAATTAAAAAATACATGAAAACACAACAGTACAAAATATTTGTGATGCAGCAAAATTGGTTCTAAGAGTGAAGTTTAGAGCAATACAAGCTTATATCAAGAAATAAGAAAAATCTCAAATAGAAAACAGAACTTTACACCTAAAGAAGTTAGAAAAACAGGAGCAAAAAATGCTAAAACTGGAAAAGAAAGAAAATAATAAATATTAGAACAGACATAAATGACATAGAAAGTAAAAAAAAATAGAAGAGGTCACTGAAACAAGGAGCTGGTTCTTTGAAAAGATCAATAAAACAGATGAACTTTTGTCATACTCTTAAAAAGAGAGAGAAAGAGAGAAGACTCAAACAAAATCATAGATGAAAGAAGCAATATAACCACCAATATCAAGAAATACAAAGGATCGTAAGAGAATATTATGAAAAATTATGTGCTAACTAATTTTGTAATCTGCAAGAAATGGATAAATTCCTAGAAAAATATAACCTAAAATACCAAAACTGAATCAGAAGAAATATAAAATTTGAAGAGACTAACAGAAAGGAAATTGAATTTTTAATCAAAAAACTCTTAACAAACAAAGACCAGACAGCTTCACAGAAGAATTCTACCAAACATTTGAGAAAGAGGTAATACATGTTCTCAAACTTTCCAAAAAATAGAAGAAGAAGAAAAAATTGTAAACCTATTCTATAAAGGCAGCATTGCCTTGATCCAAAATATGAAAAACTTCACTAAAAAAGAAAACTACAGTCCAAGATCCCTTATGAACATGGATGCAAAATTCTCAACAAAATACTAGGAAACTGAATCCAACAATATATTTTTAAAAACCATTCACACAATCAACTGGGATTTATTCCTGGGTTGCAAGTGTGATCAATAATCACAAACCAGTGAACGTGGTATACCAATTTCATAAAAGAAAGTATAAAAAACACATGATCTTTCCAACCGATGCAGAAAAAATATTTGACAAAGTACAACATTCATTCTTAATAAAAACACTCAACAAAGTAAGTTTATAAGGAACAGACCTCAACATAATAAAAGCCATATGCAAAAAAACACTCAGTTTTTCCTCTGAGAGCTTTTCCTCTATGACCAGGAACAAGACAGAGATGTCCACTCTCACCACTGTTTTTTTTTTTCTTTATTTTTATTGGTGTTCAATTTACTAACATACAGAATAACCCCCAGTGCCCGTCACCCATTCACTCCCACCCCCCGCCCTCCTCCCCTTCTACCACCCCTAGTTCGTATCCCAGAGTTAGCAGTCTTTACTTTCTGTCTCCCTTTCTGATATTTCCCACACATTTCTTCTCCCTTCCCTTATATTCCCTTTCACTATTATTTATATTCCCCAAATGAATGAGAACATATAATGTTTGTCCTTCTCTGACTGACTTACTTCACTCAGCATAATACCCTCCAGTTCCATCCCCGTTGAAGCAAATGGTGGGTATTTGTCATTTCTAATAGCTGAGTAATATTCCATTGTATACATAAACCACATCTTCTTTATCCATTCATCTTTTGTTGGACACCGAGGCTCCTTCCACAGTTTGGCTATCGTGGCCATTGCTGCTATAAACATCGGGGTGCAGGTGTCCCGGCGTTTCATTGCATTTGTATCTTTGGGGTAAATCCCCAACAGTGCAATTGCTGGGTCGTAGGGCAGGTATATTTTTAACTGTTTGAGGAACCTCCACACAGTTTTCCAGAGTGGCTGCACCAGTTCACATTCCCACCAACAGTGTAAGAGGGTTCCCTTTTCTCCGCATCCTCTCCAACATTTGTGGTTTCCTGCCTTGTTAATTTGCCCCATTCTCACTGGTGTGAGGTGGTATCTCATTGTGGTTTTGATTTGTATTTCCCTGATGGCAAGTGATGCAGAGCATTTTCTCATATGCATGTTGGCCATGTCTATGTCTTCCTCTGTCACCACTGTTTTTTTAACATAGTACTAGAAGTCCTAGCCACAGCAATCAGACAACAAAGAGAAATAAAAGCATCCAAATTGGCAAAGAAGAAAACTTTAACTATTTGCAGATGACAAAATACATAGAAAAACTGAAAGACTCCACCAAACATTTGGTACAACTGATACAGGAATTCAGTAAAGTTGCATGATACAAAATCAATGTACAGAAATTGGTTGCATTTCTTTACACCAATAATGAAGGAGCAGAAAGAGAAATTAAGAACTCAATCACTTTTATATTTGCACCACAAACCATACGAGTACTAGGAACAAACATAACCAAAAAAGTGAAACATCTATATATTCTGCAAACTATAAAACACTGATGAAAAAATTGAAGATGACATGAAGAATGGAAGCATTTCATGATCATGGGATGGAAGAGCAAATAATGTTAAAATGTGTATACTATTCTATGGAATCTACACATTTAATGCAATCCCTATCAAAATACCACCAGCATTTTTCACAGAGCTAGAACCACCAATCCCAAAATTTGTATGGAACCACCAAAGACCCCAACTTAACCAAAGCAATCTTAAAAAAGAATAGCAAAACTGGAAGCATCACAATTTCAGACTTCAAGTTCTATTACAAGCTGTAATGATCAAAACAGTATAGTACTGGCACAAAAAAAAAAAAAAAAAAAAAAAAAACCAGGCACATGGGTCAAAATAACAGATTAGAAATCCATGAAATAAACCCACATTTATATGGTCAACTAATCATTGACAAAGCAGGAAAGACTATCCAATGGAAAAAAGACAGTCTCTTCAACAAATGTTATTTGGAAAACTGGAGAGCAACATGCAAAAGAATGAAACTGGACCACTTTCTAACACTCTACACAAAAAGAAATTCAAAATGGATGAAAGGCATAAATGTGAGTCATGAAACCATAAAGACCATAGACGAGAACACAGGCAGTAACCTCTTTGATATCAGCTGTAGCAACTTCTTACTAGATAAGTCTACTGAGGCAATGTAAACAAAAGCATAAATACACTATTGGGACTATATCAAAATAAAAAGCTCCTGCACAGCAAAGGAAACATACAGAATGGGAGAAAATATTTGTCAGTGACAACTGTGATACAGAGTTAGTATCCAAAATATGTAAAGAATTTAAAAGGGAGGAGCTAAAATGGCAGAGTAGGAGGAGGACCATAGGCTTGCTTCTTCCCTCAAACACAGCTAGATAAATAGTGAATCATTCTGAATACCCAAGAAATCGATCTAAGTACTGACAGAACAAACAACACATCTAGAAGGAGAGAAGAGGTCACATCATAGAAGATCGGAGGTACAGAGATGTGGTTTGGGGGAGAAAAGGATCACAGGTGCTAGAGTAGAGAGCCCTGGTCACAGAGAGAGGTGAGAGAGAGAAAGAGGAGTACATAGAGGTTCACCCAAGGAAGACACTTCCCCATAGCTACTGACTGAGAAAATGAGTGGGGTTAATTTTCCTGAGTTTTTACAACCAGTGAGGCTCAAAGTCTGGGGCTTAAGAGACCTGCAATGTGGATAGTATAGAGCCCTGAGGGCACTGCAGTGCTCCTTTAGAGGAGGAGGGCAGATAACCTGGGGGCAGATGGCATGAACTGAAGATCCCCTGGGATGAACTGGGAGAGACAGTTCTCCCTTCTTGGAGTGCACCTGGGAGAGGTGGCATGCCACTCTGGGGACAAAAGAGCCAACGGGTATCATTTTCCATCCTAGCCCTTCAGCTTAGGCAAAGACACCTGCTGAGGGCACCTAAACTGGACACTGGCTCTTTGGTGTGCTTACTCCAAACTCTACAACTCTGAGCTTTGCTGCAACTGCCATTTTGAGACAAATCTGCATTAGTCCTGGCATGACAAGACACTCCCCCCAGAGACCAGCATGGGTTCCTGTCATGCCTGTTTCCTAATGTTTGGAGTTTTAAATCTCAGCTAGCCTGCCTGGGATACATCCCAAGGTGCACTATGCTGATGGACAGACAGGCAGCCTTGACACAGACAGAGTGAAGGCAACTATCTCAAAGACACCTGAGATATAGGAGGGGAAATTGTTCACTCTTCTGGGAGGGTTTCCTGGACAGGGGCAAGCACAAACTCCCCTCTCCAGGGACTAGAGAAATGATGCTCCTCAGCATAAACTAACTTCAGTAAACAGCATAGCACCAACACTGGTGGCCTAAACTGCTTAAACAAAATCTCATCCCACTGCACTCTGCTTGTATGCCTGAGAACCTGCACAGGGGCCCTTCATCAGAAGAGTAGCACAAACCCTCAAACATACCATATCTACTGACCACAGAGTTCTGCAAAGCTTCAGCTCTAGTGGAAATAGCATCAGGTATCTTTTAAGAAGCAAATCAGAGCATACCTAGCTAAAACTCACCACACTCAGCCCAAGATCCAAACTACAGGCTAGGAGAAACTCTGCAGAGGATTGATCTGAGGGAAAGAGCAGCCATAACACAGCAGCAGACTGTGTATCATACATCAGATATACTTTCTGAAGCACCACACCCTGGGCATTATATGACCTTTTCTTTATAAAGCTGTTATTCTCAGGAGGAGGAAACATAACAGGTTTTCTTAACACAGACAAGATAAAAACTATATAAAATGCCAAGATGGAGGAATTCATCCCAAAATAAAGACCATGAAATTGTCATGGTCAGAGATGTAAAAAAACCGACATAAGTAATATGACTGATCCAGAATTTAAAGCAACCATCATAAAGATACTAGCTGGGATTGAGAAAAGCATTGAAGACAATAGGGAATCACTTACACAGAGATATTAAACCTAAAAACTAGTCAGGCTGAATTGAAAAAGGCAAAAACCAAGATTTGAAACTGACTGGATGTAATGATGACAGGATGGAGGAAGAAGTAGAGTTACAAATAAGTGATATAGAAGATAAAATTATGAAAAATAATAAAGCTGATCAAAAGAGGGAAAGAAAAGCATTGGATCATTAATGTAGACTTGGGGAACTCAGTGAATCCATGAAGTGTAATACATTTGTATCATAGGAGTCTCCTAGGAAGACAGGGAAAGACGGGCAGAAGGCTTATTTGAGGAAACTATAGTTGAAAACTTCCTTAATTTAGACAGGGAAACAGACATTCAAATCCATAAGGCACAGAGAACTCTCATCAAAATCTGATGAGACAAAAGCATGTCAACAACAACACATACTGTAGTATAATTTGAAAACATAATGACAAGGAAAAAATTCTAAAAGCAGCAAGACAAAAGAAGTCCCTAACTTACAAGGGAAGGCATATAAGGTTAGAAACCGATTTCTCCACAGAAACTTGGCAGATAAGAAAAAAGTGGCATGATATATTCAATGTGCTGAATGGGAAAAATCTGCAGCCAAGAGTACTCTATCCATCAAGGCTATCATTCAAATAAAAAGAGACATAAAGAGTTTCCCAGACAAAGAAAAACCAAAGGAGTTTGTGATCACTAAACTAGCCCTGCAAGAAATATCAGGGGACTTAGAAATATTAGGAAAGGGGACTCTGAATAGAAAGGAAAAACCAAAGTGACAAAGACTAGAAAGGAGCAGAGAAAATCTCCAGATACAAGCAGTACAATGGCACTAAATTCAGTATGTGTCAATAATTACTCTGAATGTAAATGGACTAACTGTTCCAATCAAAAGACCTAGGGTGTCAGAATGGTTCAAGAAACAAGATTCATCTACATACTGCTGACAAGAGACTCATGTTATATGTAAAGACACCTGTAGATTGAAAGTGAGGGGATGGATAAATATTTATCATCAAATGGTAGTCAAAAGAAAGCCAGAGTAGCAATACTTATATCAGAAAAACTAGATTTAAACCAGACTGTAACAAGAGGTGAGGAAGGGCATTATATCATAATAATGGGAACTATCCAATGGGAAGATCTAACAATCATAAATATTTATGGACCCAACTTCATAGTACAAAAATATAAAGAACCGTGAATAACAAACATAAATTCTTTGATAATAATACAATAACAGTAAGTGACTTTAACACACCACTTACATCAATGAACAGATAATCTGGGCAGAAAATTGACAAGGAAACAATGGCTTTGAATGATACATGGGACCAGATGGATTTCACAGATATACACAGAACATTTCATCATGCAGCAGTAAAATACACATTCTTTTCAAGTGCATATAAGACTCTCCAGAGGAGAGCACATACTAGTTCAGAAATCAGGCCAAAACAAGTACTACTAAAAGATTGAGATCATACCATGCATATTTTCTGACCACAAAGCTAGGAAACTTGAAGTCAAACACACACACACACAAATATATGGAAAGACCACAAATACGTAAAAGTAAAAGAACGTGCTACTAAATGATGAATGGGTCAAATAAGAAATCAAAGAAAAAATAAAATAACTTGTGGAAACAAATGAAAATGAACACAAAATGGCCTAAAACCTTTGGGATGCAGCAAAAGAGGTCCTAATAGGGAAGTATATAGCAATACAAGCTTATGTCAAGAAGCAAAAATATCTCAAATAAAATACCAAACCTTACACTTAAAGGAGGTAAAAATAAAACAATAAACAAAATGTAAAGTCAGTAGAAAGAAGGAAATAATAAAGGCTGGAGCCTAAATAAATTATATAGAAATAAGAAAACCCAGTAAAACCAGGAGCTACTTCTTTGAAAACATTAATAAAATTGGTAAGCCCCAGCCAGACTTATGAAAAAGAAAAGAGATGGAACCAAATAAATACAATCAAGAATTAGAGAGGAGAAATCACAGCACCACAAACATACAATTATAAGAAAATATTATGAAAATCTATATACCAAAAATTGGGCAACATGGAAGAAATGGATAAATTCTTAAAAATATATAAACAAGCAAAACTGAAACAGAAGAAATAGAAAACTTGAACAAACTGATAACCAACCATTCCAAAGAAAGGGAATAACTAATCAAAAATCTCTCAACATATCAAAATTCAGGGTCACATGGCTTCACAGAAGAAATCTACCAAACATTTAAAGAAAAGTTAATATCTATTCTTCTCACTCTATTCCAAAAAATAAAAATGGAAGGAAACTTCAAAACTCCTTTTTAATTAATTAATTAATTAATTTATTTATTTATTTAATTTATTTTTTATTGGTGTTCAATTTGCCAACATATAGAATAACACCCAGTGCTCATCCCATCAAGTGTCCCCCTCAGTGCCCATCACCCAGTCACCTCCACTCCCCGCCCACATCCCCTTCCACCACCCCTAGTTCGTTTCCCAGAGTTAGGAGTCTCTCAAGTTCTGTCTCCCTTTCTGATATTTCCCACTCATTTGTTCTCCTTTCCCCTTTATTCCCTTTCACTATTTTTTATATTCCCCAAATGAATGAGACCATATAATGTTTGTCCTTTTCCGATTGACTTATTTCACTCAGCATAATACCCTCCAGTTCCATCCATGTTGAAGCAAATGGTGGGTATTTGTCGTTTCTAATGGCTGAGTAATATTCCATTGTATACATAAACCACATCTTCTTTATCCATTCATCTTTCGATGGACACCGAGGCTCCTTCCACAGTTTGGCTATTGTGTACATTTTATGTGGCCTGAATTACCTTGATTCCAAAACCAGACAAAGACTACAATAAAAAAAAAGAAAGAACTATAGGCCAATATCTTTGATGGACATGGATGTAAAAAATTCTCAACAAGATACTAGAAAATTGAATCCAACAACATATTAAGAGAATCATTCACCAAGATAAAGAGTAATTTGTTCCTGTATTGCAAGAATAGTTCAATATTCTCAAGTCAATCATCATAATACTCAACATTAATAACATAATTGCATGAAAAACAATAAGATATCTAGGATTAACTCTAACCAAAAAGGTAAAAAGATATGTGCTCTGAAAACTATAAAACATTGATGAAAGAAAATGAAGAGGACACATAGAAGTGGAAAGACATTTCATGTTCAAGGATTGGAAAAATCAATGTTGTTAAAAAGTCTATACTATTCAAAGCAATCTACATATTTAATGCAATATCTATAAAAATACAGTAATTTTCCAAAAGCTAGAACCACCTATACAAAAATTTGTACAGAATCTCGAAAGCCACTGAATAGTCTAAGAAATCTTGAAAAATAAAAGCAAAGCTGGAGGCATCACAATTCCGGACTTCAAGCTATATGACAAAGTTGTAGTGATCAAAACCATATGGTACTGGGGCACCTGGATTGCTCAGATGGTTAAGCATCTGCCTTCAGCTCCATTAATGATCCTGGGGTCCTGGGATGGAGCCCCACATGGGATTCCCTGTTCATTAGAGTGTCTGCTTCTTTCTTTGCCTCTTCCTTCCACTTGGGTTCTCTGTCAATATCTCTCCCTCTAATAAATAAATAAAATCTTAAAAAAAAAGACACATGTAAATTTTGTATAAAACTATGTACAGGGTTGTTAGTAAAACAAAACTAATTTCCTGGTCAATAATTCAATATTTCCAACTATTATTTAACCTTAATTATTTTTAGAGTCTGCTTTCACAATAAAACATGCCTCAGTCTGGCTAATAATTTACATGGCTCACCTTATAAATTATCAGTTTAAGAAAGAGATCTAGAGAGATTAAGAAACTAGTCCAAGTGGTGCACCTAGGATTATAGACATATTATTTATATACGTGTGTATGTGTGTGTGTGTGTGTGTGTGTGTTTTATTTAATCCACTCTGATGGGAGTGAGGGGATAACTCATTGTGGTCTTGATTTGCATCTCTTTAATGATGAGTGATGTTAAACATCTTTTCATGTCTGTTAGCCACCTGTATGTCTTCACTGAAAAAGCATCTATTCATGTCTACTTTTTAATTATATTATTTGTTTTTGGGTTTTGTGTTTTATAAAATCTTCCCCCCTTTTTTAGCCAATGGAGAATATTTTCTTTTGCATGTCATATATATGTGCATGTTGGTAAAAATAAATATAAAATTTAAATATTTCAGTAAAATTTTAAAAAGCAAAGGATCAAACGCTTTTTCTTTAATTCAAACATTTAGCTATTTAGTTTCCAGTTTTTATTTGAATTTGAGTTAGTTAACATACAGTGTAATATTAGTTTCAGGTGTAGAATCTAGTGATTCATCACTTACATAAAATACCCAATGCACATCCCAACCAGTGCCCTACTTAATACCCATCACCTTTTTAACCCATCCCCTGCCCACTTCCCCTCCAGGAGCCTTCAGTTTGTTCTCTATAGTGAAGAGTCTGATGTATGGTTTGCCTCTCTCTTTTTTTCCCCATGTCCATTTATTTTGTTTCTTCAACTTCCACATATGAGTGAAATCATATGGTATTTGTCTTTCTCTGCTTGACTTATTTCTTAGTATAATACTCTAACTCTATCCATGTCATTGAGAATGGCAATATTTCATTCTTTTTTACAGCTAAGGAATATCTTGTTATATATATCCCACCTTTTCTTACCCACTCATCACTCAATGGACATTTGGCTTCTTTCCATAATTTTGGCTATGGTTAATATGCTGTCATAAACATCAGAGGCAAAAATTGCTTTGAATTAGCGTTTCCATATCCTCTGGGTAAATACCTAGTAGTCCAATTGCTGGATCATAGAATAGTTCTATTTAAAAAATTTTTAGGAACCTCGATACTTTTTTCCAGAGTGGCAGCACCAGGTGGCATTCATGCCAACAGTGTAACAGTTTCCCCTTTCTCCACATCCTAACCAACATCTGTTCTTCCCTGTATTTTTAATTTTAGCTATCCTAAACAGTGTGAGGTGTTGCTTCATTGTGTTTTTTATTTGTTTCCTGATGCTGAGTGATGCTAAGCATTTTTTCATGTGTCTGTTGGCCATTTGTAGGTCTTCTTTGGAGAAATATCTATTCATGTCTTCTGCACATCTTTTAACTGGGTTATTTGTTTTTTGAGTGTTGAGTTTGATAAGTTTCTTTATAGATTTTGGATACTTACCCTTTATCAGATATGTCATTTGCAAATATTTTTCCCATTATGAAGGTTACCTTTTAGTTTTGAGGATTGTTTCATTCACTGTGTAGAAATTATTTATCTTAATGAAGTCCCAATAGTTTGTCCTTGCTTTTGGCTTCCTTTGTCTCCAGAGACTGATCTAGTAAGAACTTGCTACGGTTGATGTCAAATAGATTAATGCCTCTGTTCTCCTTTAGGATTTTGATGGTTTTCTGTTTCACATTTAGGTCTTTCATCCATTTTGAATTTATTTTTGTGTGTGGTGTAAGAAAGTGGTCCAATTTCATTCTTTACATATTGCTGTCCAGTTCATTGAAGATTCTGTCTTTTTTCCATTGGATGTTCTTTCCTGCTTTGATGAATATTAGTTGGCCATATAGTTGTGAGTCCATTTCTGAGTTTTCTATTCTGTTCTATAGATCTCTGTATCTGTTTTTGTGCCAGTACTATGTTTTTTTAAGATTTTATTTATTTATTAGAGGGAGAGATATTGACAGAGAGTGAACCCAAGTGGAAGGAAGAGGCAAAGAAAGAAGCAGACTCTCTAATGAACAGGGAATCCCATGTGGGGCTCCATCCCAGGACCCCAGGATCATTAATGGAGCTGAAGGCAGATGTTTAACCATCTGAGCAATCCAGGTGCCCAGTAACATATGGTTTTGGTACTACTACCCCACTACAACTTTGTCATATAGCTTGAAGTCCATAATTGTGATGCCTCCAGCTTTGCTTTTCTTTCTATTTTTAAGATTTTATGTATATATATATATATATATATATATATATATATTAGCCATCAGAAAGGATATTTACCATTTACATCCATGTTAATGGAAGTGGAGGGTATTATGCTGAGTGAAATCAGTTAATCAGAAACAGACAAATATCATATGGTTTTACTCGTATGTGGAATACAAGAAGCAGTGCAGAGGATCATAATAGGAGGGAGGGAAAACTGAATAGGAAGTCATAAGAGAGGGAGAAAAACCCTGAGTGTCTCTTAACCACATGAAATAAACTGAGGGTTGTTGGAAGGGTGGTAGGTGGAGGGATGAGGTTATTGGGTGATAGGCATTAAAATGGGCACTTGATGTGACGAGCACTGGGTATTATATGCAACTGATGAAGTATTGAATACTGTATCTGAAACTGATGACATACTATATGTTGGCTAATTGAATTTAAATGTAATATAAGGGAAAAAAAGTATTTTGCTTTCAACACATCCTCGGACTGTGTTCAATTTAATGTGCCCTAAATGTTTAACCCCTTGAGTTTGGTTATATGCTTAGTACTCAGAAATAAAGGATATATTGTGGTAAATATGCTTATAGAGATATGAACAAGTGCTAGGTACCACAAAGGAGCCAATTTTTTCTCCTGGATACCATAGCAGGCTATACAGAGACCTTGATATGTATAATCAGACTGATGGAAAGAAAGTTTAGAAGAGAAAGAAAGAAAGAAAGAAAGAAAGAAAGAAAGAAAGAAAGAAAGAAAGAAAAAAGAAAGAAAGAAAGAAAGAAAGAAAGAAAGAAAGAAAGAAAGAAAGAAAGAAAGAAAGAAAAAGAAAGGAAGGAAGGAAGGAAGAAAGAAAGAAAGAAAGAAAGAAAGAAAGAAAGAAAGAAAGAAAGAAAGAAAGAGAATGAATACAGTAGAGGGAAAACAAGGAGCACATCTAAAATCAAAGAGACTCAGAAAAAACAGAAATGTAAATGAAATGGGTCCTGAACAAATGCAACACCATAGAAGCACATACGGGAAAAGACAGAAGAAACTACATAAAAAGACATACCAAAGAGACTATGATACTGAGAAGAATTAATAAAAACACCAAAAACAAAGGGAAATCTATTAGCTTGAACTACAAAAGGAGGAAGAAAAATATAGAGGAGAAGAAAAGGATCTTAGAAGAACATTGTGTATAAATTTGTGAGTGTGTATTTACCATGAGAGAAGCATGAAAGAGTGTGGAGAAAGAGAAAGAAAGATGAGGAGAAATTGAAGAAATATGAAATAACCAAAGATTGGTATGTGAAGGGAGTGAGAAAAATTGAAGACATAAATGGACTTTAGGAGAATGAACGTGGACACACAAAATGAAAAGAGGGAGAGAGAGAAATGGAAGAGAGAAATGGAAAAGAGGACTGAAAGAGGTGGAGTATAAAAGAAAAAATGAGGGATTGAAAGATGGCACATTTATACATATATATGTATAATTATGTATGTATACATGCATTTTGCATTTGTGTATATACCTGTGTATATATATTCACATATATATGTGCCTGTGTATGTGTGTGAAAGGTGAAAAAAGAGACAGAGGTTCAAAAAAAATAATTAAGCAAGAAATGTTTTAAAGGTTTAAAGAACAGAAAAAATCTGTAATATTATCTACCTAAAATACATAATAGCTATTTTCATATTTTTCTTAGGAGAAATTATTTAAAATTATATAATTGTATTATTCTAATAGACTATAAAATTGTTTATTTCAGTAATTCTTATAGTCTCTCATTTATTGAAGCTCACAATGTATTAGTGAATTCAAAAAGTACCTGTTATGGGACGCTTGGGTGGCTCAGCGGTTGAGCCTCTACCTTTGGCTCAGGACATGATCCTGGGGTCCGGGATCGAGTCCCACATTTGGAATCCCTGCAAGGAGCCTGCTTCTCCCTTTGCCTATGTCTCTACCTCTCTCTCTCTGTGTCTGTCATGAATGAATAAATAAAATTTTTTTTAAAATACCTGTTATATCCTTCTGATACATTTAAAGTAAAAAAATTGCTATTTTCCAGAATCTTAGAATAGCAAATATAAGAAATTAAAGCACTATCATTAAAATACCAATTTAGGGACATAGTTCTCCACCAAAATCTCTCTACTTTCAAAGAATTCTCTTTCTTCCACATTTTCCTATGAGGCACCTATGAGAACAGCAAATCAAAGAAATTGAAGGAAATATTACCCCAAGGGATAAAAGAGACAAAGATCAAGGTTATGAGCTATGACATCAGAATCATGACCACTAGGTTTTTACCATCCCTGAGCACCTGGCCCTACTCAGGTTACCTAGAGAATATGAGATGCGCAGCCTCTGGAAATGTATCTTACAAGGGCACACACCAGGCTAACACATTAATTTCTACATAATTGGAAAAGGCAAAGCCTCACTTGGATTTTGAACTGCAGTCCTCAGTCTTCCCACAGAAATTGTATAAATAATCAACATGATTCTTCCCAAACCTATGTCTGCCTTCTAAAAGCTTGTACTGGGGCACCTGGGTTGCTCAGTGGTTGAGCATCTGCCTTTGGCTCAGGTCATGATCCCAGGGTCCTGGGATCAAGGCCCACATCAGGATCCCCATAGGGAGCCTACTTCTCCCTCGTCTATGTCTCTGTGTCTCTGCATCTCTCATGAATAAATATATAAAATCTTTTTTTTAGTTTTATTTATTCATTCATGAGAGACACGGAGAGAGAAAGAGGCAGAGACACAGGCAGAGGGAGAAGCAGGTTCCATGCAGGGAGCCTGACATGGGACTCCATCCGGGTCTCTAGGATCACACCCTGGGCTGAAGGCAGCGCTAAACCCCTGAGCCACCCAGGCTGCGCAATATATAAAATCTCTAAAAAAATAAAGCTTGTACTAAAACAAATACACAGAAGTTCACAGGAACTCTGTGATTTCATCATCTTTAATTATCAGGACATTAAAATTTGTCAAAATGTATATTAAGTGTATTTGAAATTTCTAGAATAGTGAATGAAATATATAGGTAAAAATTAAACACCTAAGTGTAAAATTTCAGGACAGCCCATAGATTCACAAAAATTTCATAAACCTGAGAGTTACATATCATTTTAAAATAGGAGTGTCTAATTAGTTTTTTCCTACTCCTCTACTTTTCTCCTGTGTCCACACTGTCAAGCTCTGTCACACATCTTCAACCAAGTGATTATGCCTATATTCTCTAAGATCAACCTGGACAGTGTTATTTAAACCTACCTGAAGGAAAGTTTCATATCACCAATAGAGCTTTAGGTTTTACTATCATTCTAAATACATGTGTTTTAAGAATAAATCAAACATCTCCAAAACTTATCAAGGCGAGATAATTTCACTTTTTTTTTTTTTTACCTTTTAAGAATCTTTTAAGGTAGCTATCTAATGTAATTTACAAAGTTAAAGTAACTCATAGCAAACTATAATGATTATAGTTCAAAAAATATTACTTTTAATTTTACTTCTGAACAAAAAAGATGCAAGACCCCAAATAAAATTCTTAAAAAGAAAATTTAAAAATCACTCACTATAGTCAAGTAAGGTTTATCTTAGGAATGCAAGAAGATACAATACTAAACAATTTATTAATGTAACACATTGTGCCAATAGGTCAAATTAGTGATTTTTTTGACAATCACAACAGAAGCCAGAAAGAATATTCACTATATGTTCCTTATTTTAAATAATTGAGAGCACTTGTGATGAGCACTGGGTATTATACTGTAAGTATAAAACCACCACAAATCTTTTAGAACAGATAAAATCAAAGAGACTGATGACACCAAGTGGTGGAGATAATGTGATGAAAAGTATCTGGGACTCTCCGCTCATTAACTAAAATGATTGGCCCAGGGATGGATATGCAAATAAGCTAGATTGTTCAAATTCCTTCCCTGAGACATAGATTTGCCCAATTGCTCGTGGCCATACTCCCTGACATTTGGAGAAAACCTGCTTGCAATGGAAAGAATGAGAAAAAGAGATTATCAGAGTTAGAAAATGTAGACAAAAATAGAGAAATAGGGGGTATTTGGGTGGCTCAGTCAGTTGAGTATCTACCTTGGGCTCAGGTCAGGATCTCAGAGTCCTGGGATTAAACCCCCTGTCAGGTTCTCTGCTCAGTGGGGACTCTGCTACTCCCTTTTCCTCTGCCCCCCTCCCCACTCATACTTGGTCTCTCAAATAAATAAAATCTTTTTTAAAGTAAAATCTTTTTAAAAAGATAAATATTTATTTCTATATATGATGATTCATTTTATGTGTCAAATAAATGGAACTAAAGGATACCCAGAAAGCTGGTAAAACATCATTTCTGAGTGTGTCTGAGTTTGTTTCTGAAAAAGATTAGCATTTGAATCTGTAGACTGAGTAAAGAACATTGCCCCCATCAATGTGGGTATCATTCAATCCCTTGAGAGTCTAAATAGAATAAAAAGGAGAAGGAACAGCAAATTTGCCCTTTGTTTGAGCTGGAACATCCATTTTCTCCTGCCCTCAGACATCAGCATTCCTGGTTCTTGGGCTTTGAACTGGAACTTATACCATTAACTTTCCTGGTCCTCAGGCATTCTGACTCAGACTCAAATATACTACATGAGGAATTACACCATTGGCTTTCCTGGTTCTCCAGCTTGCAGATGGCAGATTGTAGGACTTCTCATCCTCCATACTTGCATGAGCACATTCCTATAATAAATCTCCTATGTGTCTATAGATCTATATACTATTGATTCTGTTTCCCTGGAGAACCTTAACTAATGCAATATTTAAGAGAAAGATGACCCTGCAATATTGATTCAAACCATTATTAGCTGAACACAGATATACTTTTGGAATTTTTCATAAACTTCCATTTATTGAAATGCTTTCTTGAATTGTTTATTTTCAAGAAAGTTCTCACTAATGGAGAAATAACATTATATTAGATACACTTTGCATACTGAGTTCCTGTTATGAACAAAAAGCTGTACAAACAGAACAGAACTTCTGCCCTCAATGTTAGTTGATGATTAATCCAAAAATATTTAAAAGACTAATAATATCCAATGTGAACTGAGTTTCAAAACAATGCTTCATAACATGATTTTATCTAGCAAAGATAATTTAGAACACCCTTCCTTAAGGAGATAGAGACAATTCTCTTCATTATTGAAAGCTTTGTTACTGAAATACAGTAGCTAGTTTTGGTTTTGTTTTTCATTTTTTAAGATTTATTTATTTTAGAGAGAGAAAGAAAGAGTGCAGGGGGAAAAGACAGAGGGAGAGGGAGAGAGAATCCTTCAAGTAGACTTCATGCTGAAAATGGATCCCCACTTGGGGCCCCATCTCATGACCCTGTCATCACAACCTGAGCTCAAACCAAGATGGGGATGCTTAACTGACTGAGCCACACAAGCATCCCATAGTATCCAGTTCAAAAGATAAGATTGTATTTTCATACACCAAACACATGCCTAAAAAGTGGTAAATTCAGTCACTCAGAGAGTTTGTGCTCATGATGTAAATTTGAGCACAATATAAATGTAAATTTGAGCACAATATAAATAATAAATGTAAATTTGAGCACAATATAAATGTAAATTTGAGCACAATATAAATATAAATGTAAATTTGAGCACAATATAAATTTGATATTTTTAAAAACAGAATTATATGATTGGTTTGGAATAATGACACAATCCTGTCAATAATCAAGAAATGAGAGAGATATTTACAAGGGTTATAAAATGGCCCAACCATCCACACAGCTATTGTTCTCCTACCTATCATCACCTCTAGACTCTGAATACTTAACTGCCAAATACATGCATACATCATTAATATTATACTAGATATATATACATATAATATGAAAATTATATGCACACACACACACATATATATATCCAGTAAGTATCATTAGAATATTCAAATTCGTATCAAGATCTATTCTTAGATATATATTCTTTTTTAATGGAAAGATTAATACAACAAGATTTCTGTAATTCCATGTCATTACTTTGATTCTTTCATTTCTATCACCTGTGAGACTCTCACAATTCATGCATCTGGAGAGTAATCAAAATACCATTTGTTTTAATTCTAGGAAAGCCTAGTTATTGTGTATTTTCTAGGGAAGCATTTTGACAAGTTGAATGAAATGGATGGTTCCCATATTATAATTCCCCAAGAAAGAAAAAGTAAGGTGATTCCTCTTTAATTTTCATAATATGACTTCTCTTATTCAAAATTGTATAATCTTCAGAATTCCTAAAGCTATCTGGAATTTGCCCCTAAAGATCTTTCAAACTGATGCATGAAATATTTTTTTTGAAATATTTTTTAAATAATTTGTTACCCGAAAATTTAAAAAGTAACAATTAACAATTATAATATATTAGGAAATGAGGAACAGGCTAGGAAGAAACAAAACTCAAAACTTTAAGCAACTCAAGCTTCTTAATATCCTATGGAAAACAATAACAATGAAACCTTACTTTTATGTAACATGATTAAGGTTTCAAAAGCCCTTTCATATCAACCATTTTATTTGATACAACTGACTTGTAAGAAAGAATCTAGGGATCAAGTCCTTCTGACAGGTAAGCAGAGAGGCACAAATTTAAGTAATAAAATCACAGCTATAAACAGCATACATTTATTTATTCATCCATCCACTTAGAATTTATTGAAAGATTGTTATATGATAGATATTGTGCTAGTTGGCAATGGAATTCCCTTGCCTTCCCGGCTGTCAGAAAACTCTAAAAAGTGGAACAAATAAAAAATTTCAGCATGATGTGTGATAAATGCTATGAGGTGCTTTGTTGGTTAAGAAATGACACCTTTAAATTGGTGTGGAACTTTAAACTCCCTCGCATCTCACAGGTGATACGCTCATGATTAAAAAGTGATCTTTTCAGTTTCTTTCCCCAGATTGGAGAAGTTTTCAGCTATAATTTTTTTTAAAGATTTTATTTATTTATTCATAGAGTCAGAGAGAGAGAGAGAGAGAGGCAGAGACACAGGCAGAGGGAGAAGCAGGCATCATACAGAGAGCCCGATGTGGAACTCAATCCAGGGTCTCCAGGATCACACCCTGGGCTGCAGGCGGCGCTAAACCGCTGCGCTACCGGGGCTGCCCCAGCTATAATTTTCTTAAATAAACCTTTATTCTCTCTTCTTCTTCTGGGACTCCTACAAATATTATGTTTCATGAAGTCACCGAGTTCTCTAAGCTTACTTTTGTAATCCAAGATTTGTTTTGTCTCTTTTGATCAGCTTCATTATTTCCCATAATTCTATCTTCAATATCAAGTACTGATTCCTCAGATTCTTCCATCCATTTCGTCATTATGTACAGTTAGTTTTGAATCTCGGTTACTGAATTTTTCTTTTTGGCCTGATTGGATTTAAGTTTTTTTATTTCTACAGTAAGAGTATGTCTTTTTTATTTCTACAGTAAGCATGTCTTCCATGCTTTTCTCAAGTACAGCTAGTATTATCATGATTGTTGCTTTAAATTCTGTATCAAGAAAATTATATTTGTTTGATAGATAGCTGGCCATGCTTTTTTTTGTTCTTCCTTTTAGGATGAATTCCTCCATCCCAAGATTTTGTCTAAGTTTCTGCCTTCTCTGTGTTAATCAAGCCTGTTATACTTCATGCTTCTGCAAGGAGTGGCTTTATGATGAAGAGGTCATATAGTGCCCAAGGCCTGGCACTTCATTTGTATCTCTGGTGTGTGTGGCATGTGCTCTGCTGTTTTGTTTTGATGCCTCTAGCCTTCAGGTTACTCATCTGCAGAGGTCTTCCTTGCTTGCAGTGGGCAGTGTTTGGTCTTTGGCCAGAATGTAGTGAGTTTTAACTAGCTTTGCTCTGGTCTACTTCTTAAATGAGACCTTATACTACTTCCACTAGAACTGAAGCCCTGCAGAATTTCCTGGTCAGGAGATGCGGTGTGGGCTGGGGTTTCTGGTTGTCTTCTGAGGAAGGGGACTGTTGCTCTGGGACCAAGGCAAGTTTGACTAAGAATGGCAGGACCACCAGAGTGCAAGTGTGTCAAACATGGTGTTAGCAGGCTAGGTAGACAGTGTTGGAGCTGTGTTACTTACAGCACATGGCTCTGTGTTTATGCTGGTTGAAGCGGCAGGAACTGATGCCAGCCAGCTCCATTCTCTCCAGAGAGGGGTTTCCATGAATGTTGCCTTTCAGGGAAGCACTTTGAGAAGAGTGAACCATGTCCCACTGTGTCCCAGGGATTTTTTCTGATCTATATTTCCACACGATTTGCCTTTGGATTGTTTGCCTTCTCTCCAGGAGAAGAACAGTGGCCTCTGGTCTCTATCCCAACCAAGCCACCTGATTTTTAAAACTCCAGGCCTCAGGGACATGGTATAAGCAGGATCCTGCATCTCTCTCTAGAAGAGAGTCCTACCACACTGGGACTGAAACAATTTTTACCGAGAAGAGCAATTGCTCCAGAGCGCAGGGTTGTGGGATTTAGTATAAGCAAGTTAGGCAGCCAGTTTTGGAGCTGAGTTGCTTTTATCAGGTGGCTCTCTGTTTCTACTAGCAGAGGAGGAAAATGGTGAAGTTATGCTACTTTTTCCTGGGAGAGGTGTGTCATTGAACACTGCCTCTCAGCAAAGCACTATGAGAAGAGAGAATTATCTCCCCCTGTGTGCCACAGGTATTCTTTTTATTTCTTTTCCAGGTTGTCTGGCTTGGGTTGTCTGCCTGCTTTCTCTCCAGGAGTAATGGAGCCCTTAAGGCTCAATTTCAGCCATTCTGGCTCACCTTTAAAACTCTATACTTTAAGCTCCATAGATTGCAAGAACTCAAGAAAATCATCCCCTCTCATTTTCCCAGCCAATGGCTTTGGGGAAGTGTCCTTGTGTATTCCCTTCTGTCCTCCTCTCTTTCTCTTTTCCTTCTTCATGACTATGCCTACTTGACCTTCACAGTACTCACAATCCATTTCTCCCCCAAACCACATCTCCACACTTCCTACCTTCTTCAATGTGGCCTCTTCTTTCCATTAGTTATGAGTTTGTTCTGTCAGTCTTTGGTTTGATTTCTGGGGTATTTAGAATGATTTGATAGTTATCTAGTTGTGTTCATGGGAACAGACAAGCATAGGATCCTCATACTCCTCTGCCATCTTCCTCTACTCCTTATGGTTTCTTATATCTATTACTATGTTCTCTTTTTATTTCTAATATTATTTGTGCATTTTCTCCTTACCTTCTTTCCCAGGACTTTTGTTTGTTTGTTTTGTTTTCTTTGCTTATCAGTATTTTCAAAGAATTACTGGCCAGTTTTATTAATTGGCTTTACTTATTTTTCTATTTATTAATTTAAGCTTCTATTTTCATTATTTCTTCTTTCAACCTACTTAATATATGTCCATTTAGTCAAAATTCATGATTCTATTATCCAAGTCTTCTATAATTTCTTGTCTTACAGGACTTCCTTTCTCTCTTTCCTTAATTGCTCTTTTTTTTTTTTTTTTTTCTGTAGGAAACATCTCTCATGAAGTTCTGGTCCATCTAACCTTTCTATAAATTCAGCCACATTTGTGGAACCAGAACAAGACTTCGTCAAGTAGAGCACTCCAATTCTCTGCTCTTAAAATATTTCAAAAATGGGCACATAGCCTAAGTACAATTATTTGGTTCCCTAAGAACTGCTAATGTTGATGCTGGAAGAAACAGGGAATTTTGTACTTGAGTAGTTTTAACTATAAACTTGTTATGCCAATTGAATGAATTAGTCATACATAAAAATTTTTGGTAGACACTGTGGAATTTATGTTGTGCCAATTTATGTTAGGTGATTATATACCCTAAATGCAGGCAAAGTGTCTATAAAAAAATATCATTATTGTTACATAAAGATGTGTGTGTGTGTGTGTGTGTACATTTAATCATAACATTACATTTGCTTGGGATGCCTGAATGGCTCAGTAGTTAAGTGTCTGACGTTGACTCAGGTCATGATCCCAAGATCCTGGAATTGAACCCCACATTGGGCTCCCTGCTCAGCAGTGAGCCTATTTCTCCCTCTCCCTCTCCACCCCCACCGCTCATTCTCTCCCCCCACCTCACACATTCTCTCTCTCTCTGTCAAATAAATAAATAAAATCTCCAACAACAAACAACAACAACAAAAAACATTATATCTGCCCAAGGTATTTGTGTTTAACTAACACTAAAACGTTTTCTAGAGGACACTTAATTTTTAATGGTGAGGCACTGTATTATTTTCACTATGTTTGGTATAGCCTAAGACACCTGGATAACCAAGTGCTCTTAAGACTGATTGTAGTTGCTACAGAAAATGAGGCAGGCAACTCTTAAATCTAAGACAAATTAGAAATTACTAGGCTTTCAGGAAATGTGTTCAAGTTGATTATGTTTTCTTAATTGGCCATATATTTTCAGTCCATTCAGACAAAATTGTCATTAAGAAATAATTTTGCTACTTAAAGAATTAAATCTGCATGCATTTCTAAAATAAACCAATTGGTCATCATGTAATGCATTTGTGCCAATTTATTCAAGGTCAGTTTCAAACCAAGCACACTGCTGGTTTGTTCCTCTGTAGTTCAGAAACGTAGGGCATACACTATCCAATATATCAATTTTTGAAAGTAAAAAACAAAGGACCTAATAAAGTTTTGAATTCAATATGAGTTTTATCATTGCTCAGAAGGAGTCATGAAGAAATTCATATTTTAACTTTCACTTGAACACAAAGTATTGCAAGTATTTTTAAAAAAGATTTTATTTATTTATTCACAAGAGAGACAGAGAGAGAGAGAGGCAGAGAAAAAGGCAGAGGAAGAACCAGGCTCCCTGTGGAGAGCCCAATGCAAGACTCGATCCCAGAACTTAGGGATCGCGACCTGAGCCAAAGGCAGACACTCAACCACTGAGCCACCCAGGTGCCCTATTGCAAGCATTAAATTATTCACAAAATTCTAACTGTTCATAGCTAAAATACAAGTGGTTTGACATATCACAGTGAAAACTATCCAGAATTTTATATTGTTGACAAATCATAACAAAAGTTTATTTGGGTTATTTGGGGTTTTTCTCTTACATGATTTTAAATTTAATTAACATATAGTGTATTATTGGTTTCAGAGGTATAGTCTAGTGACTCATCAGTTGCATATAACACCCAGTGCTCATTACATCAGGTGCACTCAATACCCATCACCCAGTTACCTCATCTCCCATCTACCTCCCATCCAGCAACACTCAGTTTGTTTCCTATAGCTAAGAGTCTCTTATGGGTTCTCTCTCTCTGATTTTGTCTTTATTTTCCCTTCCCTTCCCCATGTTCATCTGTTTTGTTTCTTAAATTCTACATATAAGTGAAATCATATGGTATTTGTTTTCTCTGACATTTCGCTTAGCATAATACACTCTAGCTCATCCATGTTGTTACAAATGGCAAGATTTCATTCCTTTTCATGACTAATATTTGATTATATATATGAATATGTATGTGTATATATGTATAAATGACATATATATAAATGACATGTTATATAATTATATATGTTATATATATTATATATGTTATATATATAATATATATATGTTATATACATATATATATATATAACATCTTCTTTATCCATTCATCTGTCCATAGACATCTGGGCCCTTCTCATATTATTGCTATTGTGGTCATGCTGCTTAAATACTGGGGTGGATATACCCCTTAAAATCACAGTTTGCATCCTTTGGAAAAATACCTAACAGTGCAATTACCAAATCAAGGGGTAGCTCTATTTTTAACTTTCTTAGGAACTTCCATTATGTTTTCCAGATAAAAGACTGTTCCCCTTTTTCTGTATCCTAGACAACATCTGTTATTTCCTGACCTATTAATTTCAGCTATTCTGACCAGTGTCATACGGTGTTTCATTGTGGTTTTGATTAGTATTTCCCTGAGTGATGTTGAGCATCTTTTCATGTTTCTTTTGGCCAATTGTACTCCTTTGGAAAAATTTTTGTTCATGCCTTCTGCCCATTTCTTGACTGGATTATACGTTTTTTGGGTGTTGAGTTTGATAAGAGCATTATAGATTTTGGATACTACCACTTTATGTGATATGACATTTAAAATATCTTCTCACATTCCGTAGGTTGCCTTTTAGTTTTGTTGACTGCTTCTTCTGCTGTGCAAAATCTTTTTAATCTTGATAAAGTAGTTTCTACTTTTGTATCTCTTGCCCTTGAAGATGTGTCTAACAAGAAGTTGCTGTGCACAAGGTCAAAGAGGTTGTGGCCTGTGTTCTCCTCTAGGATTTGAATATTCCTGTCTCACATTTTTGTCTTTCATCCATTTTGTGTTTATTGTTGGGTATGGTGCAAGAAAGTGGTCCAGTTTCAGTCTTTTGCATGTGGCTGTCCAATCTTCCCAACACCATTTATTGAAGAGATTGTCTTTTTCCATTGGATATTCTTTCCTGCTTTGTCGAAGATTACTTGAACATAGAGTTGAGGGCCCATTTCTGGCTTCTCTATTCTGTTCCATTGATCTATGTGTCTGTTTCTGTGCCAGTACCATACGGTCTTCATGATTACAGCTTTGTAAGACAGCTTGAAGTCTGGAATTGGGATGCTTCCAGCTTTGGTTTTCCTTTTCAAAATTCCTTTAGCTATTCCAGTCTTCTCTGATTCCATACAATTTTAGGATTGTTTTGTCCAGATATGTGAAAAATGTTGATTATATTTTGATACGGATTTCATTGAATGTGTATGTTCCTTTCGGTTACATAGACACTTTAACTATATTTGTTCTTCCAATCCATGAGTATGGAATGCTTTTCCATTTCTTCGTATCTTCCTTAATTTCTTTTATAAGTATTCTCTAGTTTTCAGATTACAGATCCTTACCTCTTTGGTTAGGTTTATTCGTAGGTATCTTATGATTTTTGGTACAGTTGTAAATAGTATAGATTACTTGATTTCTCTTTCTTCTGTGTCATTGATAGTGTACAGAATGCAATGACTTCTGTGCATTGATTTTATAGCCTGCCATGTTTCTGAATTCCTGTATGAGTTCCAACAATTTTTGGTTGGGGTCTTTTGTGTTTTCTACATCAAAACAAATTTCTACATCATGTTGTGTGTGAAGACCAAAAGTTTGATTTCTTATTTGCTGATTTGGATGCCATTTGTTTCTTTTTGTTATCTGATTGCTGAGGCTAAGACTTCCAGTACTATGTTGAACAACAGTGGTGAGAGTGGACATCCCTGTCATGTTCCTGACCTTAGGGGAAATGCTCTCAGTTTTTTCCCATTTAATATGATATTCACTGTGGGTTTTTTGTATATGGCTCATTTGGTATTGAGATATATTCCATATATTCCTATGCTGTAGAAAGTTTTAATCAAGAAAGGATGCTGTATTTTGTCAAATGCTTTTCTGCATCTGTTGAGAGGACCATATGGCTCTTGTCCTTTCTTTTATTAATGTGGTATATCACATTGTTTGATTTGCACATGTTGAACTACCTTTGTACCCAGGAATAAATTCCACTTGGTCTATAATCATTTTAATGTACTGTTGGGTCCTCTTATCTAGTACCTTGGTGAGAATTTTTGCATCCATGTTCATCAGAGATCTTGGTCTGTAATTTTCCTTTTTTGGTGGAGTCTTTGGTTTGGGAATCAAGGTAATGCTGTCCTCATAGAATGAGTTTGGAAGTTTTCCTTCCATTTCTATTTTTTGTAACAGCTTCAGAAGAATAGGTATTAACTCTTCTTGAAATGTCTTGTAGAATTCTGCTGGGAGATCATCTGGGTATGGTATCTTGTTTGTTGGAAGATGTTTGATCATTGATTCAATTTCTTGCTGGATATGGACCTGTGCAAGTTTTCTATTTATTCTTGTTTCAATTTTGTTAGTTTATGTTTCTAGGAATGTATCCATTTCTTCAAGGTTTCCTAATTTGTTGGCATATATATGCTCATTATATTCTTTTAAAATTATTTTTATTTCTTTATTGTTGGTTTTGATATCTCATGTTTCATTCCTGATTTTATTTATTTGGATCCTTTCTCTTCTTTTTGAGAAGTCTGGCCAGGGGTTTATCGATCTTATTAATTCTTACAATGAACCAGCTCCTAATTTCATTGATCTGTTCTACGTTATTTTGATTTATAGTTCATTGATTTTTGCTCTAATCTTTATTATTTTTCTTCTTTTGCTGAATCTAGGCTTTATTTGCTGTTCTTTTTCCAGCTTCTTTATGTGTAAGGTTAGGTTGTATATTTGAGAATTCCCTTGTTTCTTGAGAAAGGCCTGTATTGATATATACTTCTCTCTTAGGACCACCTTTGCTGCATCCCAAAGATTCTGAACTATTGTGTTTTCATTTTCATTTGTATCCATGTATTTTTAAATTCTTCCTTAATTTTCTGGCTAATTCATTCTTTAGTAGAATGCTCTTCAACCTCAATGCATTTGTATTCCTTCCAAATTTTCTCTTATGATTGAGTTAACTTTTTAAAACAATGTGGTCTGAAAATATGCCTGGAATAATCTTCTTTTGGTCCTGGTTCAGACCTGATTGTAACCCAGTGTGCAATCTACCCTAGAGAATGTGCCATGTTGCACTCGAGAAGAATGTATATTTTGTTGCTTTGGGCTGAAATGCGCTAAATATATCTGAGAAGTCCATTTGGTCCAGTGTGTCATTCAAAGCCATTGTATCATTCTTGATCTTCTGCTAGATTATCTGTCCATTGCTGTGAGTGGGGTGTTAATTTCCCCTACTATTATTATATTATTATCAATGTCATTTTTAATTTTGTTACTAATTGGTTTATATAATTTGCTGCTTCCAAGTTAGGGGCATGAACATTTACAACTGTTAGCTCTTCTTGTTGGATAGAATGCTTTATTATGATATAGTGTCTGTCTTCATCTCTTATTACAATCTTTGGTTTAAATCTAGTTTGTCTGATATAAAGATTGCTACTCCAGCTTCTTTTTTATAAGATTTTATTTATTTATTCATGAGAGGGAGAGAGTGAGAGAGAGAGAGAGAGAGGCAGAGACACAGACAGAGGGAGAAACAGGCTCCATTCAGGGAACCTGATGTGGGACTCGATCCCGGGACTCCAGTACCATGCCCTGGGCCGAAGGCAGGAGCTAAACCTCTGAGCCACCCAGGGATCCACCCCAGCCTCCTTTTGATGTCTTTTGACCTGAGAAATGATTCTCCATCCACTCACTTTGAATCTGGAGGTGTATTTGGATCTAAAATGAGTCTCTTGAATACAGCATATTGGTGGGTCTGGTGTTTTTATCCTTTTTGATACCATGTGTCTTTTAATTTGAACATTTAGTCCATTTACATTCAGATTAATTATTGAAAGATCTGAATTTAGTGACTTTTTAGTCTCTGTGAAATCACTATTCCTGTAGATTGTCTCTGTTCCTTTCTGGTGTTTGTTACTTTTGGGCTCTCTCTTTGCTCAACATCTCCCCTTTAATATTTCTTGAAGGGCTGGTTAATGTTCTCAAATTCCTTTAATTTTTGTTTGTCCTGGAAACTCTTTATCTCTCCTATTCTGAATGACAGTGTTGTTGGACAAAGTATTCTTGGCTGCATATTTTTCCCATCTAGCACATTGATTATATCATGTCAGTCCTTTCTGACCTGTTAGGTCTCTGAGGACAGGTTTGCTGTCAGCCTATGTGTCTATCCTTGTAGGTTGAGGACCTCTTGTCCCAAACTGCATTCACAACTTTCTCCTTATCTTGGAAATTTGCAGGCTTAACTATGTTATGTTTTTATTAATTTTGAGCCATGGGTCTCAATTCCTCCTGGAGTTGAATGCCTGCTTCTTTCCCCAAATTATTGAATTTTTCAGCTATGATTTATTCAAATAAACCTACTGCCACCCCTACCCTCTTTTTCCGGGATCCTAGTATTCTAATATTATTTCACTTTATGGTATCCCTGATCTCTCAAATTCTCCCTTTATGATCAAGTAGTTATTTTTTTCTCTTTTTATCAGCTTCCTTATTCTCTATGATTTTGTCTTCTGTATCACTGACTCTTCTGCCTCATTTACCCTAGCTGTTAGAGCCTCTATTTTTTACTGCTTTCATTAATAGCAGTTTTTAATTTCAGTCTGATTAGATTTTAGTTCTTTTATTTCTTCAGTAAGCTTTCTCTACTGTCACCTATGCTTTTTTCAGGCCCAGCTAGTATCTTTATAATCCTTGTTTTGAATTCTAGTTCTGACATTTTATATCCATGTTAATTAAATTATTGGCAATGAATCCTGCCTCCTGTTCTTTTTTTTTTGTGGTGAGTTTCTCTGTGTCATCATTATGTCCAGAAAAGAAAAGATGAAAGAGAGGGAAAGGACAAAAATAGCAACAACAACAGAAAAATATAAACAAATCAAAAGAAAACAGAAAAAAAAAACAAATTAAAAAAATCAAAGAAGAAGTAAAATAGATAAAACAATAAACTATATTCTGGGTGTATTTTGGTCTATTTGCTTAAAGAAACTATATCCCAAAATAGGAAAGAAATAAAAACATATATTTACAAAAATATAATAAAATAAAAGACCATCAAAACTAAATATATATATGTATATATATAAACATATATATAAAGAAGTTGAAAAATAATTAAAGAAAAGAATTGATAAAGTATGAAAATAGCTGAGAAAAAAAAACTCAGAGACCAGAGAATAAAACAAACCAACCTCGAATGCTATATACTGTTTTCCCCAAGCACTAATGTTTTGTCATTCAATATAATCAGTAAACTTGGTGCTAGCCAGTTGTTCCTTATAATCTTCTGGAGGAGGGGCCTGTTGCACTGATTCTCAGGTGTCCTTACTGCAGTGGAAATGACCCTTCCTTGCCAAGGGGTTAGGCTCAGGATTGCACTACATGGCACTCTTTTGCTCCCTGAAGGCTTTCAGCACCATCAGGGGGATGAAAATGGTTGTGTCCCAATCTCTAGCCCCAGGGCTGAAAGTTCATGATCCCCACTCTTTAGTGACCCCTCACAGCAAAGCATTCTATCACTTTTACCTCCCTGGTTTCCTTCCAAATGCCGTGTTCACCCAGCCTGTGACCAAGTGTTTTTATCTCAGGCATGTGACCCACGTTCCAGTCTCCAAACATGAGAGACACTTGTGGCCTGGACCTGTGCCATTCCTTCCAGGGAAGGGAAGTGAGCCTTACCATGCCTCTGCCTTTTGCCGGCCCTGGCCCAGAGAGGGCCCATGTGACCATGCTGCAGTCCACAGCAAGATCTAGCAGAAAGCTGGTACCTAGATTCACTGTTTTCAGCCAGCTTCCCCACTCCAATGCCTGGGAACTCTATGGCACTCAGGCACCAGAATTCTTTTGTGACCTGGGAGATCAGAGATTGTGCTGTCCCACCTGGGATTCTGCCCTGCTCTGCCACCTGAGCACGTTAAGCTAAGGACATTCTTAGTCATTGTAGCAGACTTCTAAAATTTATGATTTGGGGACCTGATGCTCATAATACTTTGCAGTAGCCTCCTTAAGTAGGTTCCTTCCCAAGTGGTATCCTCTGATATATCACCCTGTATTCACATCTCTGCACCACCTACTTTGCAAAAACTGTTTGCTTTCCTATTTGTAGAATTGCAGCAATTCTTTTCTCAGATCTGCGATTGATTTTGCAGGTGTTCAGAATGAGTTGATAATAATCTAGCAGAATTCCAGGCACCATAAAATTAGGGTACCCTACTCCTTAACCATCTTAAATCCTCCCTATTTGGGGTATTTTAATAAAATATACAAACATTCAATGATAGGCTGATTAATTACTATTCTATCAATAAAATAAATTCTTCTATGGGGCTTAGAAATAAATAATGACCAATTGCCTTGAAGAATCACCAAGAGGAGACCCATTTAAAGCATAATAAGATGTTCAATAATATTTAGCAATATATTCAGTCTCACATTTCTAGATTTAGCATAAATTACCCAGTATTTCCATTTATTTGAACTCAATTAAATGTACCACACCTACACATATTGGAAAATTATACCATGAATCACTCACCTTGAGGCTTTGACTCAGCATGATATGTGTTGTCTTTTATTTTTGGACCACAGTTGTAAAGGAATGAACACTTGTGTATATTTTCTTCATGGGTCTGTTGTAAAGATAATTGAGTTAGAGAATAGCTTAAACTTTTGGCCTAAAGGGCAATACAAATTGAACTAGGAAAATTAACACAAACTCACCTGTTCAGTATGCAGTATCTATTAAAAGGAAGGACTTGGGCACCTGGCTGGCTCTGTGGTTGAGCGTCTGCCTTTGGCTCAGGTCATTATCCAAGGATCCTGAGATCAAGTCCTGCTTAAAGCTCCCTGCATGAAACCTGGATTTGAATGCCAACCTCAATACTTATTAGCAGTGTGGCATTTTCTATGTTGTTTACACTTTCCTAGTTTTACTTCCCTCTCTAAAAATGGGCAAAAAAACTGCCGCCTCACTCAAAGTTGTGAGGATGAAATTTTTTGGCTATGTTTTAATACACTTAATTCTAATAAATGGCATTTTAATAAACACTCAATATATAACTAATTACATAATAATGTGATTAGGGAGGGTTCTCCAGAAAAACAGAACCAGCACATTGCATATATCTATACAAAAATGTTATTATAAGGAATGGGCTCATACACTTATGGACGCTGGCAAGTACAAAGATCTGCAGGGTGTGTCTGCAAACTAGAGACCCAAAAAAGGCTATTCTTTTATTCAAGTCCAGGAATATGCAAACAAACAAACAAAGCTGATGTCTTAGTCTGAAAGCTGTCAGAGATGAAGAATTATTCTTCTCTTTTTAAAGTTTTATTGAAGCATAACTAATATAAAACATTGTGCCTATAATTAACAACTTACTATGTACACTTAAAATTTTTTTATGAGTGTGGCTCTGATATTAAGTATTCTAACCACCCTCCATCCAATATACACACACAAAGGGGCTGTCAGGAGGGATTCTTCTTATTCACTGGGGGTCAAGCTTTTTGTTCTATCAAACCCTTAACTTATTGGATGAGGCTCACCCATAATAGGGAGAGCAATCTGCTTTACTCTAATGATTCAAATGTTAATCTCAACCAAAAAAATCCTAACAAAAACACCCAGAATAATATTTAACCAAATATCTGGGGATCCTGAGGTCCAGTCAAGTTGAGATAAAAAATTAACCTTTACAGATGAATGTTAGTAAAATCTTATACTCTGCATATATGATTCGACAATATTTATTAAAACCCCAAACTGCTTTCATAATTCTTGTGTTTCTATGTCATATCAAACAACAGATTTGAGTGAGGATCTTGTGTGTAAGATTTTATTTTAGAATTATTTGCTTTGTTTTTTTAACAAAGAGCCCAGTTGTTTGATTAAATTCATTGGTCACTATTATTTATATTCCCCACATGAATGAGAACATATAATGTTTGCCCTTCTCCAACTGACTTACTTCACTCAGCATAATACCCTCCAGTTCCATCCATGTTGAAGCAAATGGTGGGTATTTGTCATTTCTAATAGCTGAGTCAGTTCTTTCTTCTATTTTTCATATATTTTTTATTGGAGTTCGATTTGCAAAATATAGTATAACACCCAGCGCTCATCCCATCAAGTGCCCCCCTCAATGCCTGTCACCCATCAACCCATCCCACTGCCCACCTCCCCTGTCTCTATCACTTGAACGTTTCCAAGAGTTGGGAGTACGCTCATGCTTTGTCTCAATCTCTGACATTACCCATTCATTTAATCTCCTTTCCCTTATAACCACTTACACTATATTTTTATATTACCCACATGAATGAAACCATATAATGTTTGTCCTTCTCCAATTGACTTACATCACTCAGCATAATATCCTCCAATTCTATCCACGTTGAGAAAATATTCGTCTTTTCTAATGGCTGAGTAATATTCCATTGTATATATAGACCACATATTATTCATCCGTTCATCTTTTGATGACACTGAGGTTCCTTCCACGGTTTGGCTATTGTGGAATTACTGCTATAAACATTAGGGTGCAGGTGTCTCAATCTTTCATTGCATCTGTATCTTTGGGGTAAATCCCCAGCAGTGCAATTGCTGGCTCGTAGGATAGCTCTATTTTTAAATCTTTGAGGCACCACCACACAGTTTTTCAGAGTGGCTATAAACAGTTCACATTCCCACCAACAGTGCAAGAAGGTGCCCCTTTATTCACACACTCTCCAACATTTATTGTTTCCCATCTTCTTAATTTTCACCATTCTAACTGGTGTGAGGTGGTAACTCACTGTGCTTTGATTTTTATTTCCCTAATGGCTAGTGATGCTGAGCATTTTCTCATGTGCTTGTTGGCCATGTCTATGTCTTCCTCTATGAAATTCCTGTTCATGCATTTTGCCCATTTCATGATTGGATTCTTTGTTTCTTTGTTGTTGAGTTTAATAAGTTCTTTATAGATCTTGGATACTAGCCCTTCATCTAATATGTCATTTGCAAATATCTTCTCCCATTCTCTAGACTGTCTTTCAGTTTTGTGGACAGTTTCATTTGCTATGCAGAAGCTTTTTATCTTGATTACGTCCAAATAATTCATTTTTGCTTTTGTTTCCCTTGCCTTCATAGATGTATCTTGCAAGAAGTTGCTGTGGCCAAGTTCAAAAAGGGTGTTGCTTGTATTCTCCTTTAGGATTTTGATAAATTCTTATCTCACATTTAGATCTTTCATCCATTTTGAGTTTATCTTTGTGTATAGTGTAAGAGAATAGTCCAGTTTCATTGTTCTACAAATGGCTGTCCAAATTTCCCAGCATCATTTATTGAAGAGACTGTCCTTTTTCCAGTAGATCCTGCTTTGTGGAATATTAATTGAACATAAAGTTAAGGGCCCATTTCTGGGTTCTCTATTCTGTTCCATTGATCTATGTGTCTGTTTTTGTGCCAACCACACTGTCTTGATGATCACAGTTTTATAGTACAACTTGAAATCCAGCATTGTGATGCTCCCAAATCTAGTTTTCTTTTTCAATATTCCCCTGGCTATTCGGGGTCTTTTCTGATTCCACACAAATCTTAAGATTCTTTGTTCCAATTCTCTGAAGAAAGTCCATGGTATTTTGATAGGAACTGCATTAAATGTGTAAATTGCTCTGGATAGTATTCACATTTACACAATATTAATTCTTCCAATCCATGAGCATGGAATATTTTTCCATCTCTTTGTGTCTTCCTCCATTTCTTTCAGAAGGGTTCTGTACTTTTTAGGGTAGAGATCCTTTACCACTTTGGTTAGGCTTATTCTTAGGTATCTTATGCTTTTGGGTGCAATGGTAAATGGGATTGACTTGTTAATTTCTCTTTCTTCAGTCTCATAATTATTCTATAGAAATGACACTGTTTTCTGGGCATTGATTTTGTATCCTGCCACACCGCTGAATTGCTGTATGAATTCTAGCAATCTTGGGGTGGAGACTTTTTGGTTTTGTATGTACAGTATCATGTCATCAGCAAAGAGGGAGACTTTGACTTTTTCTTTGCCAATTTAAATGCCTTTTTTCTTTTCATTGGTTACTGAGGATAGGACTTCTAGTATGTTGAATAGCAGTGGTGAGAGTGGACAACCCTGTCGTGTTCCTGGTTCTTAGCGGAAAGGATCTCTGTTTTTAGCCCATGAGAATGATATATGCTGTGGGCTTTTTGTAGATGGCTTTGAAGATGCTGAGGAATGTTCCCTGTATCCCTATACTCTGAAGAGATTTGATCAGGAATGGATGCTGTATTTTATCGAATGCTGTCTCTGCATCTATTGAGAGGATCATATGGTTCTTGTTTTTTCTCTTGTTGATATAAACTATCACGTTGATTGTTTTATGAGTGTTGAACCAGCCTTGCATCCCGGGGATAAATCCCACTTGGTCTTGGTGAATAATCTTCTTAAGGTACTGTTGGATCCTATTGGCTAGTATCTTGTTGAGAATTTTTGCATCTGTGTTCATCAGGGATTTTGGTCTATAATTCTCCTTTCTGGTCTATAATTCTCCTTTCTTAGTCTAGTTTTGGAACTAAGGTGATGCTGGCCTCATAAAATGAGTTTGAAAGTATTCCATCTCTTGCTATCTTTTCGAACAGCTTTAGTAGAATAAATATTGTGTCTTATTTAAACGTTTGATAGAATTTCCCTGGGAAGTCATCTGGCCCTGGATTTTTCTGTCTTGAGATGTTTTTGACGACTGCTTCAATTTCCTCCCAGGTTATTTGCCTGTTCAGGTTTTCTATTTTCTTCCTGTACTAGTTTTGGTAATTTGTGATTTTCCAGAAATGCATCAATTTCTTCTAGATTGCCTAAATTCTTGGCCTATAGCGGCTCATAATAGGTTTTTAAAATCGTTTATATTCCTTGGTATTGGTTGTGTTCTCTCCTCTTTATGGTTTTATTAATTTGAGTCTTTTTTCTTTTGAATAAGGCTGGCAAATGGTTTATCTATCATTAATTCTTTCAAAGAAAGAACTCCGTTTTGTTGATCTGTTCTACAGTTCTTCTGATATCTATTTCAATGAGTTCTGCTCGAAACTTTATTACCTCTCTTCTGATTGGTATAGGTTTTATTTGCGGCTCTTTCTCCAGTTCCTTGAGGTGCAAGGTTAGATTGTATATTTGAGTTTTTTACAATTTTTTGACGGATACTTGTATTGTGATGTATTTTCCTCTTAAGACTGCTTTTGCTGTTTCCCAAAGATTTGAATGGCTGTATAGTGCTTTTCATTAGTTTCCATGAATCTTTTTAATTCTTCTCTAATTTCCAGGTTTATCCTTTCATCTTTTAGCAGGATGCTTTTTAACCTCCACATGATTGAGTTTCTTCCAAATTTCTTCTTGTGGTTGAGTCCTAGTTTCAAAGCATTATGGTCTGAAAATATGCAAGGGAGAATCCCAGTCTTTTGGTTTCAGTTGAGACCTGATTTGTGACCCAGTATGTGGTCTATTCTGGAGAAATTTCCATGTGCACGTGAGAAGAAAATGTATTCATTTGTGTTTACATGCAAAGTACTGTAAGTATCTGTGAAATCCATCTGGTCCAGTGTATCATTTAGTGCTCTTGTTTCTTTGCTGATGTTGTGTTTAGAATATATGTCATTTGCAGAAATTGTCATGTTGAAGTCTCCCAGTACTAGTGTATTATTATCTAAGTATGTCTTTACTTTGGTTATTAATTGATTGATATCCTTGGCAACTCCCACATTAGGGGCATAAATCTTCATGATTGTTAGGTCTTCTTGTTGGATAGATCCTTGCAGTATGCTGTAATATCCCTCTTCATCTCTTACTACAGTCTCTGTGATAAACATTATTATATCTAATATGAGGATTGCTAACCCAGCTTTCTTTTGAGGACCATATGAATGGTAAATGGTTCTCCAACCTTTCATTTGCAGGCTGGAGGTGTACTTAGGTCTCAAATGAGTCTCTTGTAGATAGCAAATAGATAGGTCTTGCTTTTTTATCCAGTCTGAATCCCTTCATCTTTTGATGGTATCATTAAACCCATTCACATTCAGAGTTACTATTGAAAGATCTGAATTTATTGTCATCATAATACCTATTCAGTCCCTGTTTTGTGGATCATTTCTTTGGGCTTCCTCTTTCTTTTCAGAGCCCCCCTTAATATTTCTTGCAGAGCTGCTTTGGTGGTCACATATTCTTTCAGTTTCTGCTTATCTTTGAAGGTCTTTCTCTCTCCTTTTATTCTTTATGAGAGCCTTTCTAGTTATACTATTCTTGGCTGCATGTTCTTCTCATTTAGTACCGTGAATATATCCTGCCAGAACTTTCTGGCCTGCAAGGTCTCTGCAGAGAGGTCTTCTCTTAATCTAATATTTCTCCCCATATAAGTTAGGGATCTCTTGTCTCTCACTGATTTAAGGATTTTCACTTTATCTTTGGAATTTGCAAGTTCACTATTAAATGTCGAGGGGTTGAATGGTTTTTATTGATATTGGGGGGGGAACCTCTC
Organism: Canis lupus familiaris; assembly: GCF_011100685.1. Lineage (NCBI taxonomy): Eukaryota > Metazoa > Chordata > Mammalia > Carnivora > Canidae > Canis > Canis lupus. The sequence continues at coordinate 69,994,598 of NC_049260.1, forward strand.
TATCTCTTGGATCTGAATGCCTGTTTCCCTCCCCAGATTAGGCAAGTTCTCTGCTATGATTTGTTCAAATATGCTTTCTCACCCTCGGTCCCTTTCAGCACTCTTTGGAACCCCAATTATACGTAGATTTTTCCCTCTGAGGGTATCATTTAATTCACTTAATTCTTCTTCATGGTATTTTAATTGTTTTTCTCTGTTCCAATGTTTCCTTCATTGCCATCAACCTGTCTTCTATATCTCTCACTCTCTCTTCCACCTCATAAACCCTCATCTTTAGGACCTCCAGTTTGCATTGCATCTCATTTAATTGGTTTTTAATTTTGGCCTGATTAGATGTAAATTCTTGAGTTTCTTGAATCCTTTATGCTTTTTTCCAGAGCCACCAGTAGCTTTATAATTGTGTCACTGAATTGGCTTTCTGACACTGAATTGTAATCTATATTCTGTAACTCTGTGGCAGAAAATACTGTTTCTGATTCTTTCTTTTGTGGTGAGTTCTTCTTTCTAGTCATTTTATTCAGTGTAGAGTGGCTGTATGAGCGGGCTGAGTCAAGAATATCAACCACCACATATGTAAATTTCACCCTAGATGATTCTGATGTGGTGAAAGACCAGAAAATGAAAACAAAGATCAAAACGAGGTAAAACAAAAGTACCCCTAAATTGAAAAACAAATTTTAAAACAAAGCAGCAAAAGATAAAGCCCAAAGTCCCAAAGGATAAGAAAAAAACGAAAAGAGAAAAAAAGCAAAAGTAAAGAAGAAAAAAGGAAAAAAAGGAGAAGAAAAAAGGGGCGACTGGGAGAATGTAGTACCTGAGGGGTCCTAGAGGGTGATCCTCTTGGTTCTGCATATATTAAGTTCTATATGTTAGAAGATGCTCAGTCCCAAATTTATATAAACCAGAAATACTTGTAGAGAACCCCACCATTGAAACATAAATGAGTTAAAAGATGGGCTGCAGAATGGGAATGAAGAGAGAATATAATCACATAGAATGAATCAGCATGGTATACTACTGGGTTCTGGGTGTATGGTCATCATTTTTTAAAAGGTATTAACTTCCACCATTGTAGAACAAAATGAGGCAGAGTAAACAAAAAACACAAAACAACAAAACTTATCTTGTATACATCCCAAAAATATGTTGAGTATGTTGAAGCGAATCTAGAAGTGGAAAATATATCTTAGACCTGTAATTGTACAATATGAAAGTCAAAAAGGAAGAAACTTAAAAATGAAGAGGTGGTAAAATATTGTAGTTAGGTGGGAAAAGAGAAAAAAAAATATTGGAAAATTTTAGTCTGATATAAAAACGAGTTGAATTGGAAAAAAGGGGGTGAAAAGGATGGGTACCCTCTAGTTCTATATACTGTAAATATCTGGACTTCCCCTGGAGCTTTCCAGCGCTGCTTGGTCAAGGACTTGCTCTTCTGCTATCCTTCCAGCTGGTCTTCTGGGGGAGAGGCCTGCTGTACTGATTCGCAGGTGTGTGTGCCTGGGGGAGATGTGCCCCCTCGCCCCCTGCTGGTGCCAGGCTCTGTGAGAGCTATCTACCCCATGAGGCCTCTGTTCCTGGTGGCCTGGCCTCACCCAGGCACACAGTGACACAAAGAGGAACAACTGCACTGGCGGCGACCAGATCTCCAGCTCTGTAGTCAGCTCCTCGCTTTACCTACCACAGTCTCCCAGTCCGCACTGGCCTAAGATACTCCTGGGGCTGGTGCGTGTGGGTTGACCTGCACAGCTTGAGGGCGCCCAGCAGGAAGAGAGTCCTCCCTGTCCTGTGCCTTCCCTGCTTCTGCCTGTCCCAGGGGGTGTGCAGGATCATGGACTGTGTCTGCTCGGGCATCCTCATATCCGGGGCCTTGTGCTGCTGGAATCACACTCCTGGGTCTCCAGCTCCGAAGGCAGCAGGGCATAGACCCTTCTGTCTGGAGCCACCTGCCTAACCAACTGGCTTCTCCCTGATGCCCTGCCAGGTGTGCACTCCAACCTTTACAGACCTTGGACCACAGTTTGTGATGCCCTTTCCCCCGGGTACACTTCCTCTATTAGTGACTCCAGGAGACTGGAGGCTTCACTGGCCCTCCGGTGATTCTGTCTAATTTCTCTGCCAAGCACTTTTCTGTCCGGGAAGAATCCGGTGCAGATTTTTAAAGTTTCTGCTTCACCGGGGCTGGGGTTTCCTTTCCTGGTGGCTCCCACTGCTTGGCTTTAGCCGGGCTCCTCGCTGTGCCCCTCCCCCACTTGATTCTTTTTTATTTTATTTTATTTTCTCCTCCTTCCGACCATGTTAGAAGTGAAAACCCTTCTCTCTGTAGCATTCTAGCTGTTCTCTCGTTAAATCTCAGGTCAAATTCATAGGTGTTCAGGATGATTTGAAAGTTATCTAAGGGGACCCCTGGGTGGATCAGCATTTGAGTGCCTGACTTCAGCTCAGGCATGATCCTGAACTCTCTGGATCGAGTCCCACATCCGGCTCTCTGCATTGAGCCTGCTTCTCCCTCTGCCTGTGTCTTTGCCTCTCTCTGTATCTCTCATGAATAAATAAGTAAAATCTTAAAAAAAAAAAAAAAAAAAGAAAGAAAGAAAGTTATCTAGGTAAGTTGGTGGGGCCAGATGAGTTGAGAACCCCTACTCCTCCACCATCTTGCCCCATCCTGGTCAGTCCTTTCTAAACAGTCACTCTCGGCTATAGTCATATTGAGTGGAATTTTACAGCCTAGTAATTTTTGAAAAGGGCCAAAGCTTTCAAATGCAGAAAGTCATCACTATATAACACTAGATTTGAAAATTTATGAGCAATCTTTCCCACCATTAATCCTTAGGTTGGATCAAAGAGCATTATTGAGCATATCAGATAAATAGAGCAATAAAGTGAAATTTTATTTTACTTTTCATCAGCTCAAGTCAATGATTTTAGCTGAGATTTAAATGCATTAAAGGAAAAATAATTTATGGTATAAAAAATGAATTTTCACAAAGATAACAAGACTGGCAAACAAATGCATAACATAAAAAACACAATTAAATTTTCTAAGCTTTAACTGCAATACATATTGCCCAGTATAACAATGCTACATTCCAATCATTTTTTTAATTGAACATTTCATGCTTTCTTATAAATTTTTTAAATTTTTCTTATAATTTTCTAGTCATGAAAATTTAAATTTTATACAGATGGTTGATTATACTATAATGCTTGAGACATGATATTAAAGGAACATTTTAAAATTCAGTGTAATACTGAATAAAACCAAGAAAAATTACAAACCTTTAAATCTAGAAAGTTGTTCTATACATGACAGAACACAATATATCATTTTTCTCTTGTTCTCAGTTAATTTGTTTGATAAATGAACATTTATTTGAAAATAAAGAATTAAGTAAATACCTAGAGAATGCCTTGCCTCTATTACTGAGAGGTTCTAAAGTTGAATACTTTTAATTTTTTTCTAATTTTTAACTGTTCTAGCCTTTAGTAAAAGGATAATTTCTGGGAAGATATCAAGTGTATAGATAATATTTTTAAAGAAAATCCAAAGGATTTAACAAAACACATAATCTAAATAAATTAACAAATAATGGGTATCATTTATTTAGGTGTAACTTTGTAGCAGCCACTTTAGCAATATTATCATTGTCACATTCAAAACATTCCTTCAAAATAGGTATTACCTATCTGTTCTCTAATCTGTACTCCTCCACCACACACTGACCCTTCCATCACTACAAATGAGGATCTGAAGGTTGGGGGTATTAAGATATTAAGGCCTGAGACCATAAACATGAGTGAATCTGAAACCAGTTCTATGCAGCGCCAAAACTCATTCTACCTCTAAAGAAATATTCAAGTCCCAGGACCACAAGCCTTTCTTTCCCAAAGCAGTGCAGCAATTTTCTCTTTGGAAAAAAATGAATTTTTAAAATTATAAATATATGTGTTTATTGTGGAAAACATAAAATATAAAGAGGCAAAAAAAAAGGAAATTAGAAACAATCGATTATAATATCAGTACATGGTGTCATGAATGCTGTGCTGTGCCACCCAGATACCATTTTTGGCGAAAACAATTTATCTCCCAAAGTATTAGAAATATCGTGCTATTAGCTTTCAGCCCCCTTTGGGAATTTCTGTGACTGACAAAAGACACCCTAAAGTCACAGCTCCTTTCCGGACCAATCTACATACAATGACTGCTATGTGGTTAAAAAACTCCCCTTTTCCTCCACTTTGGGAACTCAAGACAACTAACAAAAGTCATAACCACGAAATCAAATGGTGGTTTGTTGTGGCTACCTCTCAGCCCAAATTTTCCCTCTGCTCAATTATGTTTCTTTCCTTCCCCAAATATAGGGTTTGAACTTGAAAGTATACTTTAATAAACTTCCTTCATGTCATTATCTGTTTCAGAGTCTGCTTTTGCGGGAATCCAACCTGTAGTTGGATCTCTGTCCAGGCTTGGAAAATGTATGTGTAAACTATAGGACAATAGTGTAGTTATTGCACTAAAATCAGCTTTTATTTTACAAATACATGAAAAACATTTTTCCACAATCTAAGAATTCTTTTATATTATATAGGTTGTCTTGTATTTCATTGTACATTCCATATTTTATCTGCCTGATCTCTAATATTAAAGTGTTTTCAAATGATCAGCTCTAAACAGGATATTTGCCGTCTCAAAGTATATTCCCGTAAGATGATTATCAATTACTTCATGGTGGAGAATCCTTACAGATACTAAAAGGAAGCAGAATTTGTTACCTCTAAATATGCCCTAAGGATTATTTTACCCTGGTTATTTTTAACAAACTGCAGACACAAAATCTGCTCTGGAATGGAGCAAATGTTACCTTTTGTAAGAAAAATTTACATCTATAAGGGAAATATCCATTTGTAAAGAAGTCTCCCTATCAGGAGGAGGAAGATGATCAAATCTCTAGAAACTTTATCAGTGGAGAAGTCGGAGGTGGGAGGGCAAGATGGCAGAGGAGTAGGGTCCTCAACTCACCTGGCCCCACCAATTTACCTAGATTACTTTCAAATCATCCTGAAAACCTATGAATTCCACTTGAGATGTAAAGAGAGAATAAGTGGAACGCTACAGAGAGAAGGGTTTTCACTTCCAACAAGGTAGGAAGGCAGAAAAAAAGTAAAAAAGAATCCAGTGGGGGAGGGGCACCGTGAGAAGCCTGGCAAAAGCTGGGTGGCGAAATCGTTGGGACAGGAAAGCCCAGCCCCAGAGAAGCAGGAACTTTAAAAATCCACACTGGATTCTTCCTGGACAGAAAGGTGCTTAGCAGAGAAATTGAGCAGAAATGCAGGAGGGGCAGTGGAGCCTCCAGTTTTCCGGAGTCAATAATAGAGGAAGTGCTCACCAGGGTAAAGTGGGCCACAAACTGTGGACCCATCTTGGTAAAGGGCTGGAACGCGGGCCTGGTGGGGCATTCGGGAGAAGCCGGTCAGTCAGACAGCGGCTCTGGACAGAGGGTCTATGCCCTATGCCCTGCTGACCTGGGGAGACTTGGTCCCATGAGTGTGATTCCAGCAGCACAAGACCCAGATCCCACGGCACCAAGCGGACACAGCCCAGCATCCTGCACTCCCCTGGGGTAGACAGAGGCAGGGAGGGCACAGGACAGTGAGGACATTCCTGCTGCTGGGTGCCCCCAATCTGTGCAAGTCAGTGCAGCCACACCAACCCGGGAGCGCCCAGGCCAGTACGGACTGGAGGACTATGGTAGTTACTGTGGGAGCTGACTCCAGAGCTGGAGACCTGGCTGCCATCAGTGTGGTTGTTCATCCTTGTGTCACCCTGTGCCTGGGAGAGGTGGGGCCACCAGGCAACCAGGGGCCTCACAGTATAAACACCTTCCACTGAGCCCAGCACCCGGTGGGGTGGTGGGAAGCTCCCCCAGGTACACAAACTTGAGAATAAGCACAGTAGGCCCCTCCCCCAGAAGACCAGCTGGAAGAACAGGGGAAGAGCAAGTTCTTAACCAAGCAGCACTGGAAAGCTCCAGGGGAAGTTGAGGGATTTACAATATTTAGAACCAGAGGGTACTCCTTCTATTTTCTTTATTCCTTTATCCAGTACAACTCGTTTTTATATCAGACTGAAGTTACCAATTTTTTCCTCTTTTCCCACCTTAACTACAATATTTTACCACCACTTAATTTTTAAGATTCTTCCTTTTTTGGCTTTCATATTTCTACAATTACAGGTCCTAGATAAATTTTCCATTTCTAGATTCCCTTCAACATACTAAACTTAATTTTTGGAGATATACAAGATATGTTTTTTTGTTTTGTTTTGGGTTTTATTTTCTCTGCCTCATTTTGTTCTAAAATGGTACAAGTTAATACCTTGTAAACTTGACCAGCATGCACACAAAACCATTGTTCTAAAATGGTACAAGTTAATACCTTCTAAAACTTGACAAGCATGCACACAGAACCAAGTGGTATACCATGCTGTTTCCTTCTGTGAGAATCTTCATTCCAATTATGCCCCCAACTTTTATCTCATTCATGTTTTGGTGGTCAATGTTGGAGCCCTACACAAGTATTTCTGGCTTATATTAATTTGGGACTTGAGCATCTGCTAACATAGAGACTTAATAAACTCAGAAAAAAAAGAGGATGACTCTTAGAACCCCTCAGGTAGACTGCATTCTCTCTCCACTACAACTTCTTCACCACCACCATCTCCCAACCACCCCATTTTTTCTTTTTTCTTTTTCTTTTCTTTCTTTTCCTATTCTTCTGTAAGATTCTTGACGTTTTATTTTTTACAACTTTGTTTTAAAATTTGTTTTTCACATTAGAGGTCCTTTTGTTTTAATTCCTTCTGAATTCAGATTCAATTTCTGGTCTCTGACCTCAACAGAACTATCTAAGGTGAAATTTACTTAGGCAGTAGTTGATATTCTTGACTCAGCCCGCTCATACAGCCACTCTGCCCTGAGCAAAATGACTAGAAAGAAGAAATCAACACAAAAGAAAGAATCAGAAACATTACTCTCTGCCACAGAGTTAAAGAATATGGATTAAATTCGATGTCAGAAAGCCAATAAAGAACCACAACAATAAAGCTACTGGTGGCTCTGAAAAAAAAAGCATAAAGGATTCAAGAGACTCCATGACTGCAAAACTTAGATCTAATCAGGCCAAAATTAAAAATCAATTAAATGAGATCAATCCAAATTGTAGTTCCTAACGATGAGGGTTAATGAGGTAGAAGAAAGACAGAGATATAGAAGACAAATTGATGGCAATGAAGGAAGGAGAGGAAAAAAGAGAAAAACAATTAAAAGACCATGAGGAAAGGTTAAGAAAAATAAATGATAGCCTCAGAATGAAAAATCTATGTATAATTGGGGTTCCAGAGAATGCCAAGAGGGACAGAGGGGCAGAAAGCATATTTGAACAAATCATAGCTGGGAACTTCCCTAATTTGGGGAGGGAAACAGGCATTCAGATTCAAGAGATAGACAGGTCCGACCCAAAATAAAAAAAAAAAAATCAACACCTCGATATTTAATAGTGAAACTTGAAAATTCCAAAGATAAAGTGAAAATCCTTAAAGCAACAAGAGACAAGCGATCCCAAACTTATACAGGGAGAAATATTAGATTAAGATCATACCTCTCCAAAGAAACCTGGCAGGCCTGAACGTTCTGGCAGGATATATTCATGGTACGAAGAGAGAAGAACATGCAGCCAAGAATAGTATGACCAGAAAGGCTATCATAAAGAATACAAGGAGAGAAAAAGAGCTTCCAAGATAGGCAGAAACTGAAAGAATATGTGACAACCAAAGCAGCTCTCCAAAAAATATTAAGGAGAACCCTGAAAAGAAAGAGGAAGCCCAGAGAAATCATCCATAAAAACAGTGATGGAATAGGTATTATGATGACAATAAATTCATATCTTTCAATAGTAATTCAGAACATGAATGGCCTTAATGATCCCAGCAAAAGACGCAGGGTTTCAGACTGGATAAAAAAGCAAGACCCATCAATTTGCTGTCGACAAGTGACTCATTTGAGACCTGCGAACACCTCAGACCTGCAAATGAAAAGTTGGAGAACCATTTACCATTCAAATGGTCCTCGAAAAAAAGCTAGGTTAGCAATCCTCATATCAGATAAATTAAAGTTTATTCCAAAGACTGTAGTAAGAGAAGCAGAGGGACACTATATCATACTTAAAGGATCTATCCACCAAGAGGACCTAAAAATCAAGAACATTTATGCCCCTAATGTGGGAGCTGCCAAGTATATCAATTAATAAACAAGTTAAAAACATACTTATATAATAATACACTAATAGTGGGAGACATCAACATGGCACATTCTGTAAAAGACAGATATGCTAAGCACACCTCCAAAGAAACAAGAGGTTTAAATGATACATTGGACCAGATGGATTTCACAAATATTAACAGAACTTTACATCCAAACGCAACTGAATACAAATTCTCCTCAAGTGCACCTGGAACTTTCTCTAGAATAGACCACATACTGAGACACAAATCAGGTCTCAACCAATACCAAAAGATTGGGATTGTCCCCTGCATATTCTCAAACCATAATGCTTTGAAACTTCAACTCAAACACAAGAAGAAATTCGGAAGTAACTCAAACACGAGGAAGTTAAAGATCATCCGGCTAAAAGATGAAAGGGTTAACCAGGAAATTAGAGAAGAATTAAAAAGATTCTTGGAAACTAATGAAAAGGAAGATACAACCAATCAAATCTTGGGATACAACAACACAATCCTGAGAGGGAAATACATCGCAATACAAGCATCCCTCAAAAAATTGGAAAAAAACACACATACACAAGCTAACCTCAACCTAAAGGAATTGGAGAAAGAACAGCAAAAAAACCTACACCCAGCAGAAGAAGGGAGTTAATAAAGATATGAGCAGAACTCAATTTTATAGAGACTAGAAGACCTCTAAAACAGATCAGCAAAATCAGGAGTTGGTTCTTTAAAAGAATTAATAAGATAGATAAACCATTAGCCAGCCTTATTAAAAACAAAAATGACTCAATAACATCACAAATGATAACGGAGAGATCACCACCAATACCAAGGAAATACAAACGATTTTAAAAACATTATGAGCAGATATATGCCAATAAATTAGGCAATCTAGAAGAAATGGACACATTTCTAGAAAAGCACAAACTAACAAAAGTGAAATTTGAAGAAATAGAAAACCTGAACAGGCCAATAACCAAGGAGGAATTTGAAGCAGTCATCAAAAACCTCCCAAGACACAAAAGTCCAGGGCCAGGTGGCTGCCCTAGGGGATTCTATCAAAACTTTAAAGAAGAAACAATACCTACTCTACTAAAGCAGTTCTGAAAGATAGAAATGGATGAAATACTTCCAAACTCGTTCTATGAGGCCAGCATCACCTTAATTCCAAAACGAGACAAGGACCACACCAAAAAAGAAAATTGTAGACCAATATCCCTGATGAACACGGATGCAAAAAATTCTCAACAATACACTAGCCAATAGGATCCAACAGTACATTAAAAAGATTATTCACCATGACCAAGTGTGATTTATCCCTGAGATGCAAGGTTGGTTCAACAATCGTAAACCAATCAACATGAGAGATTATATCAACAAGAGAAAAAACAAGAACCCTATGATCCTTTCAATAGATGCAGAGGAAGCATTTGACAAAATACAGCACCCATTCCTGATCAAAACTCTTCAAAGTGTTGGGATAGAGGGAACATTCCTCAGCATCTTAAAAGTCATCTATGAAAAGCCTACAGCAAATATCATTCTCAATGGGGAAACACTGGGAGCCTTTCCCCTAAGTTCAGGAACACGGCAGGGATATCCACTCTAACCACTGCTATTCAACATAGTACTAGAAGTCCTAGCCTCAGCAATCAGGCAACGAAAAGAAATAAAAGGCATTCAAATGGGCAAAGAAGAAGTCAAACTCTCCCTCTTCCCAGATGACATAATACTCTACATAGAAAACCCAAAAGCCTCCACCCCAAGATTGCTAGAACTCATACAGCAATTCATCAGTGTGGCCGGATACAAAATCAATGCCCAGAAATCAGTGGCATTTCTATACACTAACAATGAGACTGAAGAAAGAGAAATTAAGAAGTCAATCCCATTTACAATTGCATCCAAAAGCATAAGATACCTAGGAATAAACCTAATAAAAGTGGTAAAGGATCTCTACTCCAAAAACTACAGAACACTTCTGAAAGAAATTGAAGAAGACACAAAGAGATGGAAAAATATTCCATGCTCATGGATTGGAAGAATTAATATTGGGTTAATGTCAATGCTACCCAGGGCAATGTACACATTTAATCCAATGCCTATCAAAATATCACGGACTTTCTGCAGAGAGTTGGAAGAAATCATCTTAAGATTTGTGTGGAATCAGAAGAGACCCTGAATAACCAGGGGAATATTGAAAAATAAAACAAGAGTTGGGGGAATAACAATGCTGGATTTTAAGTTGTACTATAAAGCTGTGATCATCAAGACAATGCGGTTGGCACAAAAACATATAGATCAATGGAACAGAATAGACAACCCAGAAATGGGCCCTCAACTCTATGGTCAGTTATACATTTGACAAAGGAGGAAAGACTATCCACTGGAAAAAAGACAGTCTCTTCAATAAATGGTGCTGGGAAAATTTTATAGCCACTTGTAGAAGAATGAAACTAGACCATTCTCTTATACCATAGACAAAGATACTCAAAATGGATAAAAGATCTAAATGTGAGACAAGAATCAATCAAAATCCTAGTGGAGGGGCAGCCCCTGTGACCCAGCAGTTTAGCACCACCTCAGCCCAGGGTATGATCCTGGAGACCCGGGATTGAGTCCCACGTCTGGCTCCCTGCATTGATCCTGCTTCTTCCTCTGCCTGTGTCTCTGCCTCTCTATCTGTGTGTCTGTCATTAATAAATAAATAAAATATTTCAAAAAGAAAAAAATTAGCTGTAAAAAAAAATCCTAGAGCATAACACAGGCAACACCCTTTATGAACTCGGCCACAGCAACTTCTTGCAAAATACATCTATGAAGACAAGGGAAACAAAGGAAAAAATAAACTCTTGGGACTTAATCAAGACAAAAAGCTTCTGCACAGCCAAAGAAACAGTCAACAAAACTAAAAAACAAACTACAGAATGGGAGAAGATATTTGCAAATGACATAGCAGGTAAACGGCTAGCATCCAAGATCTATAAAGAACTTATTAAACTCAATAGCAAAGAAATAAGCAATCCAATCATGTAAAGGGTAAAAGTCATGAACAGAAATCTCAACAAAGAAGACATAGACATGGTCAACAAGCACATGAGAAAATGCTCTGCATCACTTGCCATCAGGGAAATACAAATCAAAAACACAATGAGATACACCTCACACCAGGGAGAATGGTGACCATTAACAAGACAGGAAACAACAAATGTTGGAGAGGATGTGGAGAAAGGGGAACCCTCTTACACTGTTGGTGGGAATGTGAACTGGTGCAGCTACTCTGGAAAACTGTGTGGAGGTTCCTCAAAGAGTTAAAAATATAACTGCCCTATGACCCAGCAACTGCACTGCTGGGGATTTACCCCAAAGATGCAGATGCAGTGAAACACTGGGACACCTTAACCCCGATGTTTATAGCAGCAATGTCCACACTAGCCAATCTGTGGAAGGCCTCCATGTCCATCCACAGATGAATGGGTAAAGATGTGGTCTATGTATGCAATGCAATATTACTCAGCCATTAGAAATGCAAATACCCACCATATGATTCAACATGGTTAGATCTGGAGGGTATTATGCTGAGTGAAGTAAGTCCATTGGAAAAGGACAAACATTATGTGGTGTCATTCATTTGGGGAATATAAAAAATAGTGAAAGGGGTTAAATGGGAAAGGAGAGAACATGATTGGGAAATATCAGAGAGGGTGGCAGAACATGAGAGACTTGTAACTCTGGGAAATGAACAAGGGGTAGTGGAAGGGGACTAGGGCAGGGGGTGGGGTGATTGTGTGATGGGCACTGAGGGGGGCACTTGACGGGATGAGCACTGCATGTTATGCTATATGTTGGCAAGTTGAACTCCAATTAAAATATATACAAAAAAATCCGTGAAGTCATTGACTTAATTCTGCATGACATCCATATCCCAGTTTCCTGGCCTTTTTGTGGTAACCTCCCATAACTGGTTTCATCCCCAACACCAACCAACATCTTTGTACTTAGCTGGGGATGGCATTTAAAGTGGTGGCTTGGGTCATTTCCAGAAGTTACTATTTTCCTGGGAATCTACTATGTATACAGGTGGTATGCATGTTACTCAAATTCTGTTTGTTTCCCCCCTGTTAACCTTTTATCACAGGATGTTCTCAGTAAAGAACATGGAAAGGTGAAGGGAAAATTATTTGTCCTTCCCTACAACATCATATTAACCAAATGATGCAAGTAAATATTGTGAATAATGGGACTAAGCAACAGCATTTTTAAAAGAAAAGTGATTTTATTTATTTATTCATGAGAGACACAGACAGAGAGACAGAGACATAGGCAGAGGGAGAACCAGGCTCCATGCAGGGAGCCTGATGTGGGACTCATTCCGGGACTCTTGGGTCATGCCCTGAGCCGAAGGCAGCCACTCAGGAGTCCTTTTTTGTGTTTTTTAAAGATTTTATAGCATACACCCTCTTGATATGATGCAGTAAAATTCAGAATTGCTTCTGTGGTATTCCTACAAAAAGTGTTTAATATGAAACTGATCATAAGAAATATCATATAAACCCAAATTGAGAGACCTTCTACAAAATTACTTGACCATACACATCAAAAACATCAATGTTGTGAATGCAAAGAGAAAAAAAGTCTTGGGAAATTTTTCACATAAAAGAAAACCAAAAAGACATTACAACTCAACACACCACATAATGCTGAATTTTCTATTGCTACAAAGGACATTATTTAGACAATTGACAAAAGTTCAATGAGATATGTATATACATAATAGCATTCTATTAATGTTGCTACTAATTTTGATAAGTGTGCTATGATTATGTAGGGGAATTCTTATTTTTAGGAAACATACACTAAAGTGTTTAGAGGTAAAGGAGAATCATGCCTGAAAGTCACTCTCAAATAGTTCAGGAAAAATAAATTGGTGTGTGTGTGTGTGTGTGTGTGTGTGTGTGTGTAGAAAGAGATAGAGGAGGAGAATAGAGAAAGAGAATGAGTTTGGGTGGAGAAAGAAGGCAGAAGACAGGGAGAAAAGAATAAAGCAAATAAATAGAGAAAATATTGACATTTAGAATATCTGGATAAAGGATAAACAGAAATTCTGTCTACTATTCCTAGAACTTTTCTCTAAGACTGAAATTATATTTTAATAGAGGGATATTATTCTTTTATTATATACGCTGTAAATGTTCCAAGTGTGTAACTTGCATTTTAATTTTGGCTATGGTAATTATTAATGTATAAAAGCTTTTATTTTTTGTAGTAGCTATACAGGTGGTTTCCTATACAGTGTAGGGCTTTCATGTTACACTCAGAAAGACCTTCTTCATCCCTTAATTATATAAACACTTACTTATAGTTTTTCTAACATTATTTGTATTCTTTTACTCAATTTAATACATATTTAATTTTGAATTGGTTTGGGTCCAATGCAGGGACTTAATTTTATTAGAGTTAACCAGGGGACCCACCATATATTAATTAATCCCTTCCACATTGGTTTGAAATATCATAAATACTATATTCTAATTTCTTATACAGTCCTGTTTCTAGGCTTTCTGTTCAATTCATGACACTACTCTCATGTTAAACTTTTAAAAATATTTTAGCTAATCCCTTTTGATATTTTGCAGTACAGTATGTCCTGCGTTATTTTTTTAATCTCCCCAGTATTGGGTGATATATTACCATTTTCAATGTTTTTATAAATTTATTTTTTATTGGTGTTCATTTGCAAACATATAGAATAACAACCAGTGCTCATCCCATCAAGTGCCCCCATCAGTACCCCTCACCCAGTCACCCGAACCCCCGGCCCACTACCCTTTCTACCACCCCTAGTTCGTTTCCCAGAGTTAGGAGTCTCTCATGTTGTCTCCCTTTCTGATATTTCTCACTCGTTTGTTCTCCTGTCCCCTTTATTCCCTTTCACTATTTATTATATTCCCCAAATGAATGAGACCATATAATGTTTGTCCTTCTCCGATTGCCTTATATCACTCAGCATAATACCCTCCAGTTCCATCCACGTCGAAGTAAATGGTGCGTATTTGTCGTTTCTAATGGCTGAGTAATATTCCATTGTATACATATACCACATCTTCTTTATCCATTCATCTTTCAATGGACACCATGGCTCCTTCCACAGTTTGGCTACTGTGGAAATTGCTGCTATAAATATTGGGGTGCAGGTGTCCCGACATTTCATTGCATCTGTATCTTTGGGGTAAATCCCCAGAAGCGCAATGGCTGGGTCATAGGGCAGATCTATTTTTAACTCTTTGGGGAACCTCCACACGCTTTTCCAGGGGCTGCACCAGTTCACATTCCCACCAACAGTGTGAGAGGGTTCCCCTTTCTCCACATCCTCTCCAACATTGGTTGTTTCCTGCCTTGTTAATGTTCCCCATTCTCACTGGTGTGAGGTGGTATCTCATGTGGTATTGATTTGTATTTCCCTGATGGCAAGTGATGCAGAGCATTTTCTTATGTGCCTGTTGGCCACGTCTATGTCTTCCTCTGTGAGATTTCTGTTCATGTGTTTTGCCCATTTCATGATTCGATTGTTTGTCTCTGCTGTTGAATTTCAAAAGTTCTTTATAGATTGTGGATACTAGCTCTTTATCTGCTTTCTCATTTGCAAATATCTCCTTCCATTCTGTAGGTTGTCTTTTAGTTTTGTTGACTGTTTCCTTTGCTGTATAAAAGCTTCTTATCTTGATGAAGTCCCAATATTCATTTTTTTTGTTTGTTTCTCTTGCCTTCATGGAGGTATCTTGCAAGAAGTTGCTCTGGCCAAGTTCAAAAAGGGTGTTGCCTGTGTTCTCCTCTAGGGTTTTGATGGAATCTTGTCTCACATTTAGATCTTTCAACCATTTGAGTTTATCTTTGTGTATGGTGAAAGAGAGTGGTCTAGTTTCATTCTTCTGCATGTGGATGTCCAATTTTCTCAGCACCATTTATTGAAGAGACTATCTTTTTTGCAGTGGATAGCCTTTCCTCCTTTGTCGAATATTAGTTGACCATAAAGCTGAGGGTCCATGTCTGGATTGTCTATCCTGTTCCATTGATCTATGTGTCTGTTCTTCTGCCAGTACCACACTGTCTTGATGACCACAGCTTTGTAGTACAACCTGAAATCTGACATTGTGATACCCCCAGATATGGTTTTCATTTTTAAGATTCCCCTGGCTATTCGGGGTCTTTTCTGATTCCACACAAATCTTAAAATACTTTCTTCCAACTCTCTGAAGAAAGTACATGGTATTAGGATAGGGATTGCATTAAACATGTAAATTTCCCTGGGTAACGTTGACATTTTCACAATATTAATTCTCCCAATCTATGAGCATGGAATATTTTTCCATCTCTTTGTGCCTTCCTCCATTTCTTTCAGAAGTGTTCTATAGTTTTTAGGGTATAGATCCTTTACATTTTTGGTTAAGTTTATTCCCAGGTATCTTATGCTTTTGGATGCAATTGTAAATGGGATTGACTTCTTAATTTCTCTTTCTTCAGGCTCATTGTTAGTGTATAGAAATGCCACTGAGTTCTGGGCTTTGACTTTGTATTCTGCCACAATGCCAAATTGCTGTATGAGATCTAGCAATGTTAGGGTGGAGTCTTTTGGGTTTTCTATGTAGACTATCATGTCATCTGAGAAGAGGGAGAGTTTGACTTCTTCTTTGCCCATTTGAATGCCTTTTATTTCTTTTTGTTGCCTGATTGCTGAGGCTAGGACATCTAGTACTATGTTGAATAGCAGTGGTGAGAGTGGACATCCCTGTCTTGTTCCTGATCTTAGGGGAAAGGCTCCCAGTCCTTCCCCATGGAGAATGATATTTGCTGTGGGCTTTTCGTAGATGGCTTTTGAGATGTTGAGAAGTGTTCCCTCTATCCCTACGCTTTGAAGAGTTTTCATCAGGAATGAATGTTGTATTTTCTCAAATGCTTTCTCTGCATCTATTGAGAGGATCCTATGGTTCTTGTTTTTTCTCTTGCTGATATGATGAATCACATTGATTGTTTTACGAGTGTTGAACCAGCCTTACATCCCGGGGATATATCCCACTTGGTCATGGTGAATAATCTTCTTAATGTATTGTTGGATCCTATTGTCTGGTATCTTGCTGAAAATTTTTGCATCCATGGTCATCAGGGATATTGGTCTATAATTCTCCTTTTCGGTGGGGTTTTTGTCTGGTTTTGGAATTAAGGTGATGCTGGCCTCACAGAACGAATTTGGAAGTATTCCATCTCTTTCTATCTTTCCAAACAACTTTAGTAGAATAGGTATGGTTTCTTCTTTAAACATTTGATAGATTTCCCCCGGGAAGCCATCTGGCCCTGGACTCTTGTGTCTTGGGAGGTTTTTGATGACTGCTTCAATTTCCTCCCTGGGGATTGGCCTGTTCAGTTTTTCTATTTCTTCCTGATCCAGTTGTGGTAATTTGTGGCTTTCCAGGAATGCGTCCATTTCTTCTAGATTGCCTAATTTATTTGTGTATAGCTGCTCATAATATGTTTTTAAAATCGTTTGTATTTCCTTGGTGTTGGTAGTGATCTCTCCTTTCTCATTCATAATTTTATTCATTTGAGTCTTCTCTCTCTTCTTCTAAATAAGGCTGTCTAATGGTTTATCTATCTTATTAATTCTTTCAAAGAATCAACTCCTGGTTTTGTTGATCTGTTCCACAGTTCTCTTTGTCTCTATTTCATTGAGCTCTGCTCCAATCTTTATTAACTCTCTTCTTCTGCTGGGTGTAGGATCTATTTGCTGTTTTTTCTCTAGCTCCTTTAGGTGCAAGGTTAGCTTTTGTATTTTAGTTCTTTCCAGTTTTTGATGGCTGCTTGTATTGTGATGTATTTCCCCCTCAGGATTGCTTTTGCTGTATCCCAAAGATTTTGAATGGTTGTATCTTCATTCTCATTAGTTCCCATGAATCTTTTTAATTCTTCTCTAATTTCCTGGTTGACTCTTTCATCTTTTAGCATGATGGTCCTTAACCTCCACGTGTTTGAAATCCTTCCAAACGTCTTTTTGTGATTTAGTTCTAATTTCAAAGCATTATGGTCTGAAAATATGCAGGGGATGATCCCAATATTTTGGAATCGGTTAACAACTGATTTGTGATCCAATATGTGGTCTATTCTGGAGAAAGTTCCATGTGCACTTGATAAGAATGTTTATTCAGTTGTGTTTGAATGTAAAGTTCTGTAAATATATGTGAAATCCATCTCGTCCAGTGTATCATTTCAAGCTCTTATTTCTTTGGAGATGTTGTGCTTAGAAGACCTAGCGATTGTAGAAAGTGCTACATTCAAGTCACCAAGCATAAGTGTATTATTATCTAAGTATGTTTTAACTTTCGTTATTAATTGATTGATATGCTTTGCGACTCACACATTCGGGGCATATATATTGATGATTGTTAAGCCCTCTTGTTGGATAGATCATTTAAGTATGATGTAGTGTCCCTCTTCATCTCTCACTATAGTCTTTGGGATAAACTTTAGTTTATCTGATATAAGGACGGCTACCCCTGCTTTCTTTTGAGGACCATTTGAATGGTACACGTTTCTCCCACCTTTTATTTTCAGGCTGTAGGTGTCCTTCTGTCTCAAATGAGTCTCTTGTAGACAGCAAATAGATGGGTCCTGCTTTTTATCCAGTCTGAAACCCTGCACCTTTGGTGGCGTCATTAAGCCCATTCACGTTCAGAGTTACTATTAAAAGATATGAATTTGGGGCAGCCCCGGTGGCGCAGCGGTTTAGCGCCACCTGCAGCCCAGGGCGTGATCCTGGAGACCTGGGATCGAGTCCCACGGCGGGCTCCCTACATGGAGCCCGCTTCTCCCTCTGCCTGTGTCTCTGCCTCTCTCTCTCTTGAATGAATGAATGAATAAATAAATAAATTTTTAAAAAAACTAAAAATAAAAGATATGAATTTAGTGTCATCATGATACGTATTCAGTCTCTGTTTTTGTGGATTCTTCCCTTGGATTTCCTCTTTCTTTTATAGAATCCCCCTTAGTATTTCTTGCAGAGCTGGTTTGGTGGCCACATATTATTTCAGTTTCTGCCTATCCTTGAAGTTCTTTATCTCTCCTTCTATTCTGAATGAGAACCTTGCTGGATAAAGTATTCTTGGCTGCATGTTCTTCTCATTTAGGACCCTGAATATATCCTGCCAGCCCTTTCTGGCCTGCCAGGTCTCTATGGAGAGGTCTGCTGTTACCCTAATACTCCTCCCCATAAAAGTTAGAGATATCTTGTCTCTTGCTGCTTTAAGAATATTCTCTTTATCTTTCGAATTTGCCAGCTTCACTACTAAATGTCGAAGTGCTGAGCGGTTTTTATTGATTTTAGGGGGAGATCTCTCTATTTCCTGGGTCTGAATGCTTGTTTCCCTTCCCAGATTAGGAAAGTTCTCAGCTATGATTTGTTCAAATACATATTCTGGACCTCTGTCCCTTTCAGTGCCCTTGGGAACCCCAATTAAATGTAGATTTTTTCTTCCCTAGGCTGTCATTTATTTACCTTAATATATCCTCGTGATCTTTTAATTGTTTTTCTCTATTTTCCCAGTTTCCCTCTTTGCCATCAACTTGTCTTCTATGTCACTCACTCATTCTTCTACCTCGTTAACCCTCATCTTTAGGACCTCTAGTTTGGATTGCATCTCATTTAATTGATTTTTAATTTCTGCCTGATTAGACCTAAATTCTGCTGTCATGAAGTCTCCTGAGTCCTTTATACTTTTTTCTAAAGCCACCAGTAGCTTTTTAGTAGTGCTTCTGAATTGGCTTTCTGACATTGAATTGTAATCCAAATTTTGTAATTCTGTGGGAGGGAGGACTGTTTCTGATTCTTTCTTTTGAGGTGAGTTTTTCTTTCTAGTCATTTTGTTCAGTGTAGAGTGGCCAAAAGAAGTTGTATTGGGAAAAGGAGAAAAAGAGAAGAGAAAGAAGAAAGAAAAAGAAAGAAAGAATGAAGAAGGAAAAGAATGGGGGAAGAGAAGAGAGGAAAGGGGGGAAGCAAACAGAAAATGAAAAACAAGGGGGAGTATCCTCTGATTCTGTATACTACAAATCCCTCGACTTCCCCTGGAACTTTCCAGTGCTGCTTGGTCAATAATTTGGTTTTCCCCTGTCCGTCTAGCTGGTCTTCTGGGGGAGGGACCTGCTGTGCTGATTCTCAGGTGTCAGCACTTGGTGGAGCTGCTCACCCCCCTTCCTGGTGCAGGGCTCAGTGAAAGTTGTCTAACCTGTTTATCCTGTGAGGCCACAGTGAAGCTCAGTGCGGGTTGTTTACCCTGTGAGGCCCCAGGAGGAACAACAACAGTGGCGAGGCCAGCTCTCCAGCTCTGGATTCAGCTCCCACAGTAACTACAGAGCTCTCAGTCTGCAGGGTCCTGGATGCTCCGGAGGTGGGGGCCGCGGATATGCACAGCTCGGGGCCGCCTGGCAACAGGAGTGTCCTTGCTGTCCTTTGCCTTCCCGGCCTCTGCCTGTACCGGAGGGAGGGCCGGATCTTGAGCTGTGTCCCCAGCGCCCTGTGCTCCCGGTCTGCACTGTAGGATTCGCGCTCCCGGCTGCTCAGCCCCCTCAGCGTGGAGCCTCTGCCAGAGCCACCCCTGAGCTGCTCCCGGATCCAGCCGGGCCCCCGCTGCAGCCCTTTAGGGAGCTCGGCCATGGGGTATGGCGTTCTCCCCCCGGGCCCAGTTCCTCTGTTAGTGCCCCTGGGAGCCCGAGGGCATCCCCGCCCCTCCTGGGATCCTGCTCCAACTCCCTGCGAGTGCCTTTCCATCAGGGAAGATTGGTGAAGCTCCTGCTTCTCCCAGACTGGGCTTTCCTGTCCTACGGGCACTCGCCCTGCGGCCTTAGCCCGGCTCCTCGCGGGGCTCCTCCCCCTTGGAGGCCTTTTGTTTCTTTATTTCTTTTTTTCCCCCATCTTCCTACCTTGATAGAAGCGTGAACTCTTCTAACTGTAGCATTCCAGCTGTTCTCTCTTTAAATATCAAGCCTAATTCGTTGGTTTTCAGGATGATTTGAAAGTTACCTAGGTATTTTGATGGGGACAGGTGACTTGGGGACCCTACTCTTCCACCATCTTGCCATCTTGCCCTGCCTCCACCATTTTCATTTTTAATGTAAATTTGAATTTTACCTCTTTTCTTAATTAAAATTGGCAGAAATTACTTTTTCAAAGGATTAGTTCTTGGATTTATTTCTTGAGCCTACGCTTCTCTAATTAATTTTATTGTGACTTCTACCATTATTAATTCCTTCCCTTTGCTTTACTTAGCCTTATTTTATAACCCTTCTTATAAACTGATTTTGAATTCTTAGTTTATTTTTATTATTTTTCATTTGAAAAGAAAATCGTTAACTACTATGAATTTCATCAGTATAAGTTTAACCATTTTCCATACACTTTTAGGAGTAATATTGTCTTTATTGTTGCTTTCTAAACAGATTGAAACAAAAGTTTTCACTTTCTTATTGATCTAACAGCTATGAACAGGATATAGTTTAATCTCCAAGTAGCTATATATGTATCATTGTTTATCCTTTCATTACTAATTTCTATGTTTAGTGCATTGAGATCAGAGAATATTGATTGTATGATTTCCACTCTTTAGAATTTAGTGAAGTTTTCTTTATCACTTAATATGCAATCAGTATATTCAAAAATAAAAGCTCAATATGCAGTTGAAAATAATATGTGATCTCTTTAATGGTCTACATTATATTCCACTAGTAAACCCTTCAATGTTACTCTTTTAGTTTAATTGACTGAGAAATGTTCCATTATGATTTTTATTTTAAATAAATTTATCTTTATAGTTTTAACAATACTTACTTTGAACAGTTTAATAAACTTTTTCTAGATATGTCTCCTGAGGCAAAGGAAATCAAGGCAAAAATAAACTATTGGGACTACATCAAAATAAAAGGCTTCTGCACAGTGAACAAAATAACAAATCTAAATGGCAACCTACAGGGGTGCTGGGTGGCTCAGGTGGTTAAGCATCTGCTTTCAGCTCTGGTCATGATCTCAGGATCCTGGGATTGAGCCACACATCCAGCTCCCTGCTCAGTGGGGAGTCTGCTTCTCCCTCTCCCTCTGCCTGTTCCTCCCCCTGCTTGTGTGCTCTCTCTCTGTCGAATAAATAAATACAACCTTTTTTAAAAATTTAAAAAATAAAAGGCAACCTACAGAATGAGAGAAGATATTTGCAAATGACATCAAATAAAGAGTATCCAAAATATATAAAAAGCATACAAATAAGCACCCAAAAACCAGATAATCCAGTTAAAATACGGGCAGAAGACATGATTGGACATTTTTCCAAAGAAAGCATACAGATGGGGAAGGAAGTTAAGATGCTGGAGTAGTAGGGGGATCCTGGGTTTGCCTCACCTCTCCAGCACAGCTAGATCAACATCAAATCATTTTGAACATCTCAGAAATTGATCTAAGCATTAAGAGAACAATCTGCAAAATTAGAGGGAGAGAACATTCCAGGTATCTAGTGCAGAGACATGAACTGGGGGAGAGAAAAGCCACAGTGCCACAGAGAGAATGGAGCCCTTTCCACAGAGAGAGGACAGAGAAAGGAACAGGGAAGAGAGCAGTGCATTGGGTTCAAACAAGAAAAACCCTCCCTCCAAACCATTGACTAGGGAGTCAAGAGAAACTTACTATCACAAGATTTCACAAACAGTGGAGCTCAAATTCTGAGGTTTTAGAAGTCCTCCACCATTTGCCAGTCAATCCAAGTTGGCAGCAGTGCTGTATGGGAGAAGGACAGCAGAGTTCCAGAAGTGGGCCGTGGACAGCATGGTGTAAGGATCTCCTGGGTTGCACTGAGAGAGAATGTCTCCCTTCTTGGAGTAACATTTGGAAAAATGTATATTGCCTCTCCAAGGATAAAAGACCTGCCGGGTGCCATTGTCGGACGTTTGCTCATCAGCAAGGGACAGAAGTGCACACAAAGGGCAGGTAACCTGGTCACATCTTTTTGCTATGCTTCACCATAAACTCCAAGCACATGTAAACCTGTGTGACTGCTTTTCTGGGACAAAATGGCACTGGGTCTAGTGCCATTTTGTCCCAGTGCCAGTCTCTCCCTCAGAGGAGGGAAGTGAGTCTGCGCTTTCCTGGTCCTTTAAAATTTGGAATTTTGAATTCCAGCTGTGTGCCAGAGATAAAACACAGGAGAACTGTGATGCCAGGCATGCCAATGACCCTGTGACAGGCAGGCTGAGGGTAGGGATCTGATAAAAGCCTGGGACACAAGCATGGGGATTGTTCACTTTTCTGTGAGAGCTTCCTGGATAGCAATGGCAACAAGGTCCCCTCTCTGGGGACCAGAGAGTGTAGTAATGTCAATGTCATCTGCTTCCCACCCAATAGCATGGTTGGACTTCAGTAAGCAACACAGACCCCCCAGTAGAGGCTAGAGAAGCTTACACCAAATGCCACCTCTCTGCACCCTGCAGGGGCATTTTAAGAGGACAGGTCTGACTGTGAGCCAAAGTAGCAGGCCTCTTCCCCAAAGGACCAGCAGAGGCCTCCTGCAGGCATCAAGTCTACTGATCATAAAGTGCTCCAAGCATTATCTTCAGTTCTGGTGGAAATAGGACAAGGGTTTTTTTCCCCCTTTGGAATCAGACTTTTTGTTTTTTATTTGTTTATTTTTTTCATTTTCTTTTCTCTTTTTTCAGATCAAATTTCTTTTTTCTTTCTATTTGTTTGGAATCAGACTTATAATTTGTAATTTGCATGTTTTTTGTTGCTGTTTCTTTTCCTTTTCTCTTTTTTTTTTGGATTACGTTTTTTTTCCAGGTGTATCTGAATAAACAAATCCTAGCACACCCAGTTAAAGGTCCAGATAATTCCCATTGCAACCAAGGAAGAACTCTGCAAAAGACTGACCTGTGGGAAACAGCAGCCAAAACACAACAGCAGAATGCACAAGGCACACACCAGAAACACTTCCTGCAGTGCCAGGCCTTGAACATTGCATGAACCCTTCATAATATAGCATTACTCTCACGAGCAGGAAACATAATAAGCTTTCATAACACACAAAAGGCAAAAACCTATACAAAATGATAAAATGAAGGAATTCTCCCGAAAAGAAAGATCAAGAAGAAACCACAGTCACGGATTTGCTCAAAACAGATATAAATAGTATATATCAGAACAAGAACTTAAAATAATAGACATAAGACTACCATCAGGATTTGAGAAAAGCATAGAAGACACCAGAAAAATCCTGCTGCACAAATAAAAGAACTAAAAACTAGTTAGCCTGAAATATAAAATGCTATAACTGAGATGAAAAACCAACTGGACATAATCTTAACAAGGATGGAAGAATCAGAGGAACAAATAGGTGATATAGAAGGTAAAATTATGGAAAATAATGAAACTTCAAAGAAGGGGGAAAGAAAACTATTAGATCACAAATATAGACTTAGGGAACTAAGTAATTCCATAAAGCACAATAATATCCATATCATAGCAGTCTCAGAAACAGAAGAGTGGGAAAAGGAGGCAGAAGATTTATTTGAACAAATTATAGCTGAGAATGTCCCTAAACTGTGGAAAGAAACAGGCATTCAAATCCAAAAGGCACAGAGAACTCCCCTAAAGACCAACAAAACACATCAACAGCAAGACATTTCATAGTGAAACTTGAAAAATACAAAGAAAATTCTGAAAGCAGAATCCTACAAGGGTAGACACATAAGGTTAGCAACAGACCTGTCCACAGAAATGTGACACCAGAAAACAGTAGCATGATATATTCAATGTGATGAATAAAAAAATATGCAGCCAGGAATACTTTATTCAGCTAGACTGTCATTCAGAATAGAAGGAGAGACAGAGTTTCTCAGACAACCATAAACTAAAGGAGTTTGTGAACACTAAACCAGCTCTGCAAGAAATATTAAAGGGGACCCCTTTAGTGGGAAAGAGAGATGAAAATCAACAAGGACTAGAAAGGTATAGAGACAAACCACAGGAACAGCAACTTTATAGGTTACAAAATGGCACTAAATTTATATCTTTCAATAATTACTCTAAACGTAAATGGACTAAATGCTCCAATCAAAAGACAGGGTATCAGAATGGATTAAAAAAAACCCAAGACCCATCTATATGCTGCTTAAAAGGGACTCATTTTAGACCCAAAGACACCTCCATATTGAAAGTGAGGAAGTAGAGAATGATCCATCATGCCAATGGACATCAAAAGAAAGATGAAGTAGCCATTCTTACATAAGAAAAACTAGATTTTAAACCAAAGACTGTGTTATAAGAGATGAAGAAGGGCCTATCCTACAACAGATCTAGCAATTGTAAATATTTATGACCCCACACGGGGAGAAATCTAAAAATAAATAACAAACTTAAAAAATATATCAATAATAATACAATAATAGTAAGGGAACTTAACACCTCATTACAACAATGGAGAGATTGTATAAGCAGAAGATCAAAAATAAAACAGAGGAATTGAATTACACACTGAACCATATGGACTTCACAGATATATTCTCAACATTTCATCCTAAAGCAACTGAATATACATTATTTTTTAGTACACTTGGAACATTCTCCAGAATAGATCACGTACTGGGCCACAACCAGTACAAAAAGATTGAGATCATAGCATGCGTATATTCAGACCACAACAGTATAAACTTGAAGTTATCCACGACAAAAAAAAAAAAAAATGGAAAAACTACTAATACATGGAGATTAACGAACATCTTACTAAATAATGAATGGGTTAAACAGAAAATTATTTTAAAGATTTGTTTATTTATTCATGATAGACAGAGAGAGGGAGGCAGAGGGAGAAGCAGGCTCCATGCAGAGAGCCCGATGTGGGACTCGATCCTGGGACCCTGGGATCACACCCTGAGCCAAAGTCACCTGCTCAAACTGCTGAGCCACCCAGGAGACCCTTAAACAGAAAATTAAAAAAATAAACTAAAAAATGCCTGGAAACAATTGAAAAAGAAAACACAAGAGTGCAAAACCTTTGGGATACAACAAAAGTGCTCATAAAAGGGAAGAATATAGCAATACAGGCTTTCCTCAAGAAGCAAGAAAAGTTTCAAATATACAACCTAACCTTACACCTAAAAGAGCTGGAAAGAGAACAGCAAGGAAAGCCTAAAATCAACAGAAAAGGAAAATACTACAGATTAGAGCAGAAATCAATGATACAGAAAAAGAACAGTATAACAGATCAACAAAACTAGGACCTGGTTCATTGAAAGAATTAACAAAATTGATAAACCCCTAGCAAACTTATAGTAAAAAGAAAGGACTCAAATAAATAAAATCATGAATGAAAGAATACAGATCACAACTAACACCACAAAAATACAAAGAATTGTAAGAGAATATTATGAGCAATTATATGCAAGGGGGAGGGGGCAAGAGGGTGGAAGAGTAGGGTCCCCAAGTCACCTGTCCCCACCAAATTACCTAGATAACTTTCAAATTATCCTAAAAACCTACAAATTCGGCCTGTGATTTAAAGAAACAACAGCTGGAATGCTACAGTGCGAAGAGTTCGTGCTTCTGTCAAGGTAGGAAGATGGAAAAAAAAAAGAAATAAAAAGCATCCAAGAGGGAGGGGCCCTGGCAGGAGCATAGCTAAGGCCCGGGGCGAGTGCCCCCAGGACAGGAAAGCCTCCTCCTGAGAAGCAGGAGCTTCACCCATCTTCCCCGATGGAAAGGCGCTAGCAGGGAGCTGGAGCAGGATCCCAGGAGGGGCGGGGATGCCCTCAGGCTCCCAGGGGCACTAACAGAGGACGTGCGCCCAGGGGGAGAGTGCCACACACCGCAGCCCAGCTCCTTAAAGGGCTGCAGCACGCCCCCGACTGCGCCCCTTAGGCCCTCGGAGAGGTATTCCAGCCCCACAGGCCCCAGAGCCCAGGGCACCAGGGGACACAGCCCAGGATACGGCTCTCCCTCGGGACAGGCAGAGGCCAGGAGGGCACAGGACAGCAAGGACGCTCCTGCCGCTGGGCGGCCCGAGCTGTGCAGATCAGCAGCCCCGCCCCCGAGCATCCAGGCCAGTGTGGACTGGGAGACTGCAGTAGTTACTGCAGGAGCTGACTCTAGGGCTGCAGAGCTGGCCGCCACTGTTGTTGCTCCTCTTGGGGCCTCACAGGATAAACAACCGCCACTGAGCCTCACAGTGGCCTCAGGGGATAAACAGGATAAACAACTCCTACTGAGCCCTGCACCAGGTAGGGGGCTGAGCAACTCCCCCAGGTGCTCACACCTGAGAATCAGCATAGCAGGCCCCTCCCCCAGAAGACCAGCTAGAAGGATAGGGGAAAAGCAAGTTATTGACCAAGCAGCACGGAAAGTTCCAAAGGAAGTCGAGGGATTTACAGTATATAGAATCAGAGGATACTCCCCCTTGTTTTTTGTTTTCTGTTGGCTTCCCCCCCTTTTCTTTCTTTTCTTTTTTTTTCTTCTTCTTTTTCTTTTCTTTTTTCTCTTCTTTTTCTCCTTTTCCCAGAACAACCTGTTTTTGGCCACTCTGCACTGAGCAAAATGACTAGAAGGAAAAACTCACCTCAAAAGAAGGAATCAGAAACAGTCCTCTATCCCACAGAGTTACAAAATTTGGATTACAATTCAATGTCAGAAAGCCAATTCAGAAGCACGATTATAAAGCTACTGGTGGCTCTAGAAAAAAAGCATAAAGGATTCAAGAGACTTCATGACAGCGGAATTTAGATCTAATCAGGCAGAATTTAAAAATCAATTAAATGAGATGCAATCCAAACTAGAGGTCCTAACGACGAGGGTTAATGAGGGATAAGAATCAGTGAGTGACATAGAAGACAAGTTGATGGCAACGAGGGAAACTGAGGGAAAAAGAGAAAAACAATTAGGAGATCATGAGAAGAGAATTAGAATAACATGAGAGACTCCTAACTCTGGGAAATGAACAAGGGGTGGTAGAAAGGGAGGTGGGCGGGCGGTGGGGTGACTGGGTAACAGGTCACTGAGGGGGACATGTGATGGGATGAGCGTTGTGTTGAGCATATGTGTTATGCTTGAGCATATGTGTTATGTCACATAAGGACACCTACAGCCTGAAAATGAAAGGTACTCAAATGGTCCTCAAAAGAAAGCAGGGGTAGCCATACTTATTTCAGATAAACTAAAGTTTATCCCGAAGACTGTAGTAAGAGATGAAGAGGGACACTATATCATACTTCACGATCTATCCAAGAGGACTTAACAATCATCGATATTTATGCCCCGAATGTGGGAGCTGCCAAGCATATCAATCAATTAATAACCAAAGTTAATGCATACTTAGATAATAATACACTTAGACTTGGTGACTTCAATGTAGTGCTTTCTACAATCGATAAGTTTCCTAAGCACAACATCTCCAAAGAAACAAGAGCTTTAAATGATACACTGGACCAGATGGATTTCACAGATATTTACAGAACTTTACATTCAAATGCAACTGAATACACATTCTTCTCAAGTGCACATGGAACTTTCTCCAGAATAGACCACATACTGGGTCACAAATCAGGTCTGAACCGATACCAAAAGATTGGGATCGGCCCCTGCATATTTTCAGACCATAATGCTTTGAAATTAGAATTAAATCACAAGAATTTTGGAAGAAATTCAAACATGTGGAGGTTAAGGACCATCCTGCTAAAAGATGAAAGGGTCAACCAGGAAATTAGAGAAGTTTTAAAAATTCATGGAAACTAATGAGAATGAAGATACAACTGTGCAAAATCTTTGGCATACAGCAAAAGCAGTCCTAAGGGGGAAATACATCACAATACAAGCATCCATCCAAAAACTGGAAAGAACTAAAATACAAAAGCTAACCTTGCACCTAAAGGAGCTAGAGAAAAAACAGCAAATAGATCCGACACCCAGAAGAAGAAGAGAGTTAATAAAGATTCGAGCAGAACTCAATGAAATAGAGACCAAGAGAACTGTGGAACAGATCAACAAAACCAGGAGTTGGTTCTTTGAAAGAATTAATAAGATAGATAAACCATTAGCCAGCCTTATTAAGAAGTAGAGAGAAAAGGCTCAAATTAATAAAGTCCTGTATGAGAAAGGAGAGATTACCACCAACACCAAGGAAATACAAATGATTTTAGAAACATATTATGAGCAGCTATATGCCAATAAATTAGGCAATCTAGAAGAAATGGATGCATTTCTGGAAAAACCACAAACTACCAAAACTGGAACAGGAAGAAATAGACAACCTGAACAGGCCAATTACCAGGGAGGAAATTGAAGCCGTCATCAAAAACCTTGCAAGACATAAAAGTCCAGGGCCAGATGGCTTCCCTAGGGAATTCTATCAAACGTTTAAAGAAGAAACCATACCTATTCTACTAAAGCTGTTTGGAAACATAGAAAGAGATGGAACAATTCCAAACTCGTTTTATGAGGCCAGCATCACCTTAATTCCAAAACCAGACAAAGTCCCCACCAAAAAGGAGAATTATAGACCAATATCCCTGATGAAGATGGATACAAAAATTCTCAACAAGATACTAGCCAATAGGATCCAACAAAACTTTAAGAAGATTATTCACCGTGACCCAGTGGGATTTATCCCTGGGATGCAAGATTGGTTTAACACTTGTAAAGCAATCAATGTGATTGATCATATCAGCAAGAGAAAAAACAAGAACCATATGATCCTCTCCATAGATGCAGAGAAAGCATTTGACAAAGTACAGCGTCCATTCCTGATCAAAAGTCTTCAGCTTGTAGTGATAGAGGGAACATTCCTCAGCATCTTAAAAGCCATCTACGAAAAGCCCACAGCAAATATCATTCTCAATGGGGAAGCACTGGGAGCTTTTCCCCTAAGATCAGGAACAAGACAGGGTTGTCCACTCTCACCACTGCTACTCAACATAGTATTAGAAGTCCTAGCCTCAGTAATCAATAAAAAGAAAAAAGGCTTTCAAATTAGCAAAGGAGGTCGGGCGGTTTGAACGAGACAAGACAGAATCGAAGCCAGGCACAGGCAGTGGACGCGGTCCTGCCGAGAGCCGAAGATGGCAGTGAACGTTTACTCAATGTCCGTCACCAGTGATAACCTAAGTTGACATGATATGCTGGCCTGTATCAATGAGTCTCTGTAGCTGAATCTGACAAAGATTGAACAGTTGTGCTCAGGGGCTGCCTATTGTCAGTTTATGGACATGTTTTTCCCTGGCTCCATTGCCTTGAAGAAAGTGAAATTCCAGGCTAAACTAGAGCACGAATACATCCAGAACTTCAAAATACTACAAGCAGGTTTTAAGAGAATGGGTGTTGACAAAATAATTCCTGTGGACAAATTAGTAAAAGGAAAGTTTCAGGAGAATTTTGAATTTGTTCAGTGGTTCAAGAAGTTTTTTGATGCAAACTATGATGGAAAAGACTATGACCCTGTAGGTGCCAGACAAGGTCAAGTAACTGCAGTGGCTCCCTCCCTTGTTGCTCCAGCTCTGAACAAACCGAAGAAACCTCTCAGCTCTAGCAGTGCAGCTCCACAGAGGCCCATTGCAACATACAGAACTACTGCAACCCCTAAGGCTGGCCCGAGTGTGGTGCGAAAGAATCCTGGTGTGTGCAACGGGGATGATGAAGCAGCTGAATTGATGCAGCAGGTCAATGTATTGAAATTTACCGTCGAAGACTTGGAGAAAGAGAGAAATTTCTACTTTGGAAAGCTAAGAAACATTGAATTGATTTGCCAGAAGAACGAAGGGGAAAACAACCCTGTATTGCAGAGGATCGTGGACATTCTCTATGCCACAGATGAAGGCTTTGTGATACCTGATGAAGGGGGCCCACAGGAGGAACAAGAAGAGTATTAACAGCCTGGACCAGCAAAGCAACATCCAAATTCTTCACTCCAAATCATGTGCTTAACTGTAAAATATCCCCTTTTATTATTCTTAGAGGACTCACTGGTTTCTTTTCATGAGCAAACAGCACCTCTTCTTAAAGTGCACTTTGCAGAAGTTTCACCCTTTTTCCAATGAGTTTCAGTTAGGAGCTTTTACCCTGTAGCAGAGCAGTGTTAACATCTAGTTGGGTCACCTGGAGAACAGAGATGCTGACCATGGGGCTCACTGTGTGGATGCTGGTAACACTCAGTGCTGGAGAAGGTGCTCTTATGTCATACACTGAGGTGGAGTCCTCAGTAGAGAAATGTAAAGACTGATTTGAATTTTAAGCTACTGTGAAATTTGGCAGAGAACGTTTTAATAAATAAATGCTTTAAGAGTATTTAAAATATGCTTCCATATTTCAAAATAAAAAATGTACCATGACAGATTTTACATGTTTGACATGGTGTCTGGGAAGGAAGGGCCAGACCTCTGGACCTTTGGAATCTGCTGTTCACAGGCCTTGCAGGGCTACTTGAATCCTCAAAGACCTAGACCTTGGCTCAAAAGGGAAGTTTAAAAAGTTGCTCTGTAAAGCCATTTGGTGTCCTTGACCAATCGTATCCCTCCTCTAAGAAGCAAGAGGCATTGTTGCTTGGATGAATAGAGGGCACGTTTCAGCCCTGAGATGTTGAAGAGCTTGAATTTCATTGAACATTTCTCTGACGATTTTTCCAGTTATCCCTGAAATTTCTATGTATTGTGTTTTTGGGAAATGAGGTGTGTCCAGTTTCTAAATCTAACAACTACCTTTGGGGACTTGCCCACATCTCTGGGATTTGAATGGGGGTCATGTCCCATTTTACTGTCTTTTAAGTTTACATTGAACATGTTTCTCTTCTCTGCTCCCTGTGCCCACTGGAGACTCCTCTTGGGCTCCTTAAAGTTTGCTGCTTAGAGTGTAAGTTCAGCAGGCAGGTCACGCTGCAATTTCTTTCTGGATCTCTGGCAAAGAGAGTGACCAGTGAAGGCCATCACTACCTTAGGATCTGCAAGGCTGGGTGTTCTCTGTACCTGCTGCCCACCACCCTCCACTGTTATCGGAATACTTTGCCAGTGCACTAATCTCCTTGGAGATAAAATTCATTAGCGTGTTACTAAATGTTAATTTTCTTTTGCAGAAGATACAGTACTGTGTCTGAATTAATTATTAATATTTAAAATATTTCATTCCTTAACTCTTCCTCATTGCTTTGCCCCTAGCCTATTCAGTTTCTTTGTTTGGCAGAATTCTGCAAAATGTGTGTCACCCACTACTGAGATTGTTCAGCCCCTGATGTATTTGTATTGATTTGTTCCTGGTGGTAGCTTGTCCTAAAATGTGTGTAGAAAGCAGATATTTTATGATAAAATTGTTTTGTAATGCATGCTCTGTGTGGAATTCAGAGGAAAACCGAGATTCAGTGATTAACAATGCCAAAAAAATGCAAGTAACTAGCCATTGTTCAAATAACAGTGGTGCTATTTCTCTTTTGTGGCCTTTTGGACTTTTGTTGCCCTAAAATTCCATTTTATGGGGAACCCATTTTCCACCTGGTCTTTCTTGACAGGGTTTTTTTCTACTTTAAACAGTTTCTAAATAAAATTCTGTATTTCAAAAAAAAAAAAAAACAAATTGGCAAAGGAGAAGTCAAACTCTCCCTCTTTGCAGATGACATGATACTGTACATAGAACACCCAAAAGTCTCCACCCCAAGATTGCTAGAATTCGTACAGCAATTCAGCAGTGTGGCAGGATATACAATCAATGCCTTGAAATCAGTGTAATTTCTATCCAGTAACAATTCAACTGAAAAAAGAGAAATTAAAGAGTCAGTCCCATTTACAATTGCATCCAAAAGCATAAGATACCTAGGAATAAACCTAACCAAAGAAGTAAAGGATCCATACCCTAAAAACTACAGAACAATTCTGAAAGAAATTGAGGAAGACACAAAGAGATGGAAAAATATTCCATGCTCATGGATTGGAAGAATTCATATTGTGAAAATGTCAATGCTACCCAGGGCAATGTACACATTTAACACATTCCCTATCAAAATACCATGGACTTTCTTCAGAGAGTTGGAACAAATCATCTTAAGATTTGTGTGGAATCAGAAAAGACCCCAAATAGCCAGGGGAATATTGAAAAAGAAAACCATAGCTGGGGGCATCACAATGCCAGATTTCAGGTTGCACTACAAAGCTGTGATCGTCAAGAATGTGTGGTACTGGCCCAAAAACAGACACATAGATCAATGGAACAGAATTGAGAATCCAGAAATTGGCCCTCATCTCTATGGTCAACTACTATTCGACAAAGGAGGAAAGACTATCCACTGGAAAAAAGACAGTCTCTTCAATAAATGGTGCTGGGAAAATTGGACGGCCACGTGCAGAAGAATGAAACTGGACCATTCTCTTACACCATACACAAAGATAAACTCAAAATGGATGAAAGATCTAAATGTGAGACAAGAATCCATCAAAATCCTAGAGGAGAACACAGGCAACACCCTTTTTGAACTTGGCCACAGCAACTTCTTGCAAAATACATCTATGAAGACAAGGGAAACAAAGGCAAAAATAAACTCTTGGGACTTAATCAAGATAAAAAGCTTCTTCACAGGAAAAGAAACAGTCAACAAAACTAGAGAACAATCTACAGAATGGGAATGGATATTTGCAAGTGACATATCAGATAAAGGGCTAGTATCCAAGATCTATAAAGAACTTATTAAACTCAACAGCCAAGAAACAAACAATCGAATCATGAAATGGGCAAATGACATGAACAGAAATCTCACAGAGGAAGACATAGACATGGCCAACAAGCACATGAGAAAATGCTACGCATCACCGGCCATCAGGGAAATACAAATCAAAACTGCAGTGAGATCCCACCTCACACCAGGGAGAATGGGGAAAATTAACAAGACAGGAAACAACAAATGTTGGAGAGGATGTGGAGAAAGGGGAACCCTCTTGCACTGTTGGTAGGAACGTGAGCTGGTACAGCCACTCTGGAAAACTGTGTGTAAGTTCCTCAAAGAGTTATAAATAGATCTGCCCTATGACTCAGCAATTGCACTGCTGGGGATTTACCCTCAAAGATACAGATGCAGTGAAACACCGAGACACCTGCACCCCAATGTTTATAGCAGCAATGTCCAGAATAGCCAAACTGTGGAAGGAGCCTTGGTGAGGAAGGAGCCTCATTGAAAGATGAATGGATAAAGAAGATATGGTCTATATATACAATAGAATGTTACTCAGCCATTGGAAATGACAAATATCCACCATTTTCTTCAATGTGGATGGAACTGGAGGGTGCTATGCTGAGTGTAGTAAGTCAATAGGAGAAGATTATATGGTCTCATTCATTTGGAGAATATAACATATAGTGAAGGGTAATAAAGGGGAAAGGAGAGAAAATGAGTGCGATATATCAGTGAGGGTGACAGAACATGAAAGACCCCTAACTCTGGGAAACGAACTAGGGGTGGTGGAAAGGGAGGTGGGCACAGGATTGGGGTGACTGGGTGACAGGCACCGTGGGGGGCACTTGAAGGGATGAGCACTGGGTGTTATGCTATATGTTGTCATATCCACCTCCAATAAAAAAAAATATACAAAATAATTTCCAATCATTATTGAGTAACTTCTGTTAAATAACTCTGTGTACCTATTTTCCTCCAGTCACTGGTAACCACTATTCTGCTTTCTATCCCTATGAATGTTATACTTTAAGTACCTTATATACGTAGAATAATACATATTTGTTCATTATATCTGGCTTATTCCACTTAGCATAATGTTTTCAAGGTTCATTCAGGTTATAGCAAACATTAAAATGTATTCATTTTTAAGGTTGAATAATATTCCATTGTATGAATATGTTACATTTTGCTCATTCTTTCATCCATCAATTAACATTTGAATTGTTTTAACCTTTTGGCTATTGTGAATAATGCTGCTACGAATATTAATGTACAGATATCTTTTGGAGCCTCTGCTTTCAATTCTCTTGGAAATATATCCAGAAATAGAATTGCTAGATCATCTGATAATTCTGTTTATATTTTTGAGATGTGGCTATACTGTGTTTCATAGCATCTGCATCATTATTCATTCTTATCAGCAAGACATAAGGGTACCAGTATCTCCACATCCTTACTAACACTTTTTACTTTCTGTTTCTTTTTTTATTTCAAATTTTTATTTAAATTCAAGTTAGTTAACATATATGGTAAAATTGGTTTCAGGTTAGAATTTAGTGATTCATCACTTACATATAACATCCAGTGCTCATCACAATAAGTGCACTACTTATGACCCATCACCCATTTGGCCCATCCCCCGCCCACCTCCCTCCTGTTTCTTTTAATAATAGCCATGCTAATAGGTATGAAATAGTACTTAATTCTGTTTTTTATTTGCATTTCTCTTAAAGATTAGCGATGTTGGACATCTTTTTCATAGGCTCATTGGCCATTTGTTTCTTTTTCAGAGAAATGTGTGTTCCAGTCCATTGCCTATTTTTGAACTGAGCTCTTTATTTTTGTTGTTGAGTTTCAGGAGTCCTTTCTATATTCTGGATATTAATCCCTTGTCAGATATATGATTTGCAAATGTTTCTTCCCATTCTGTGGATAGCCCTTTCACTCTCTTCAGGGTGTTCACGATACATAAAAGGTATTTTTTGGTTTTTAGTTTTTATTTTATTTCTAGTTACATTTTAGTTTCAGATATACAATATAGTGATAAAACACTTTCATTCATCACTCTGTGCTCATCACAAGTGCACTACTTAATCCCCATCACCTATTTCATCCATCCCCCGACCCCTCTCCTCTTTGGTAAATATCTGTTTGTTCTGTATAGTTAAGAACCTGTTTCTTAGTTTGTGCCTCTCCCTCTCTTACAACTTTGCTTCTTTGATTTCTTAAATTCTGCATATAAGTGAAATCATATGGTATTTCTCTTTCTGACTTATTTTGCTTAGCATAATAATATCTAGCTCCATCCATGTAGCTGTGAATGGCAAGATTTCATCCTTTCTGATGGCTGAGTAATATTCCATTGTATATGTATACCACATCTCTTTTTTCCTTTCATCAGTCAATGGACATTTGGGCTGTTTCCACAGTTTGGCTATTATAGATAATGCTCCTATAAACACAGGGGTGCATGTATCCCTTTGACTTAGTATTTTTGTGTTTTGGGGATAAACTTCTAGTACTTTAAAAATCATTCGGTTTAGATCTGGAAGAGCCTGAAGGCAATAAGAAATTGAGCTTCTGCCCTTAAAGAGACAGCATAACAAACAACTCCACTGAAATAGAGCACAGAAGCAACAGTTTGAAAAAAGCCTGGGGTATATACTAAGATTTATTGACTAATCTCAGGATGTGTGCTGGAGGGCCATAGATCTTTAGGAGACTTCTGGAAGAATGAAATTGCTGGTGGAGGCCATTTCTCCCCTAACCCCCATACCCTAGATAGCCAGACACTTGCATGATCCAGTAGGAACACTCTCCACATATTTTGCTAAAGCCTTGCACCCCACCCCCATGGAGATTCACCCTGCCCAACTAGTCCCACTCAGCAGGTATCCCTCCTAAGTAACTGCTACAGTGACATATCCAGCAAGCAGCCCCAGCAAGGACAAGACCACTCCACTCCATCTTTCCAGCTCTGAAGAGAGGGAAAGATAAACACACATACCAGTTTGATTAAAGTCTCAGCTGAGAGACTGGGGGCAAGCATCTGGTTTGACTGCATACCCCACCCACCAATAAAAGCTTTTTCAGGAACAACACAGGGAGAGCACCATGTAGTTCCATGCAACCACAGCCCCAGCTGACAAACTGAGGTCAGGAATCTGGTCTGACTGCTGACACCTCCAAACTACAAGCTCACAGGTGACCCAGAAGGGCCCCTTAATGGCACAAGGACCAAGCTTTGCCCACAGAAAAGTGGGCCACTGCAGCCCACTGGACTGAATGCAAACATGGTTCAACCACAATAGTAGGGCATGTGTAACCCACATAGGAGACACCTCTGAAGTTCCAAGTTCTGGTGAACAGGGGACATTGTACTATAGGGCACCACAGGACCTCTTCTTCATAAGGCCACTAGTTTTGAATCAGGAGACATAGCTGACTTTCCTAATACATATCAATAGTAAATTAGAGTAGGCAAAAAAATGGATCAGCAACCTGGAAGACAGGATAAAAGAAACAAATGAAACTGAACAGCAAAAAGAAAAAGAATAATAAGAAATCAGAATAGGGTAAGGGAACTCAGGGACATCATCAAGCATAATTGCACTGGAATTATAGACATTCCAGAAGAAGAGAGAGAGAAGAGAACAGAAAATTTATTTGAAAAAATAACAGCTGAAAAAAATCCCTAATCTGGAGAAGGAAAAAAAGACATCCAGATCCAGAAGGCACAGAGAGACCCCAGCAAAATTAGTACAAAGAGGTAGACACCAATACACATAATAATTAAAATGAATAAAAGTGGGGCACCTGGGTGGCTCAGTGGTTGAGCATCTGCCTTTGTCTCGGGTGGTGATCCCGGGGTCCTGGGATCAAGTCCTACATTGGGCTCCCTGTGGGGAGCCTGCTTCTCCCTCTGTCTATGTCTCTGCCTCTCTCTGTGTCTCTCATGAATAAATAAATAAAATCTTAAATAAAATAAAATGAGTGAAAGTAATGATAAAGAGATAGTGAAAAGCAGCAAGAGAAAATAAAAGTTACATACAAGGAAAACTTCATAACCCTATCAGCTGACTTTTCAGAATAATCTACAGGCCAGAAGGGGTCTGTAAAATAAAATATTCAAATTGCTAAAAAGGGGAAAATCTGCAGCCAACAATACTCTACCTAGCAAAGCTATCATTTAGAATAGACCAACAGATAAAGAGTTTCCCTGACAAACAAAAATTAAAGGAGTTGATCATCACTAGACTAGCCTTACAAGAAATGTTAAAGGGAATTCTTTTTTTTTCAGATATTACTGTATCGATTTAATTATAACATATACATAAACATTTTAAAATATACCCCCCTAACATGGCAGAAACATGATCAGATGTTACAATTTTGTTTTGTTTTGTTTTGTTTTTTAATAATAAATTTATTTTTTATTGGTGTTCAATTTGCCAACATACAGAATAACACCCAGTGCTCATCCCATCAAGTGCTCCCCTCAGTACCCACCACCCAGTCACCCCCACCCCCCGCCCTCCTCCCCTTCTACCACCCCTAGTTCGTTTGAGTGGAAACAAAAGGCAATAATCAAGAGTAAGAAAATTAGTAAAAGAAAAA
The DNA here is from genome assembly GCF_011100685.1 of Canis lupus familiaris. Classification (NCBI taxonomy): domain Eukaryota; kingdom Metazoa; phylum Chordata; class Mammalia; order Carnivora; family Canidae; genus Canis; species Canis lupus. The sequence goes on from NC_049260.1 coordinate 70,032,197, forward strand.
ATTTCACAGGTAAATGCAAACATAATAAAAGTAGTAGATTAATTATTTCTAAAACCAATATACAAATTAAGGCACAAAACAGTAAAATCAATTGTATCTATAAAAATCAGTTAAAGGATTCACAAAATAAAAGTATGTAAAGTATAACATCATATATACAAAACATTGGAGGTTGTCAAAACTTAGTTCTTTTAGGAAGTATTCAAGTGTAAGCAACCATTAGCTTAACATAGACTGCTATATGCATAAAATGTCATACATGATCTCATGTTAATCATAAATCGAAAATCTGTAATAGATACACAAAAAATAAAAAGATAGGAATCTAAGCATATTATTAAAGAAAACCATCAACCACAAGGGAAGGGGGAAGAGAAGAAAGGAATAGAAAGGAACTACAAAAGCAACCATAAAAACAAATAACGAAATGGCAATATATACATATCTATCAATAATTACTAAAATAAGTCAGTCAGAGAAAGACAAATTCCATATAAGTTCAGTCAATTGTGGAATTTTAAAAACAAAACAAATTTACAAGAGTCCTACATATAGAGAACAAAAATGGTGGTTGCCAGAGGGAAGGTGTGTGGAGGGGTGAGAGAAATAGGTAAGGGGAATTAAGTACACTTATCTTGATAATCATTGAGAAATGTATAAAATTACTAAATATATTGTATACCTGAGACTAATATAACATTGTATGTTAATGATACTTGAATTTAAATCTTATTCAATTACATTTTTTTAAAGATTTTATTTATTTATTTAAGAGAGAGAGTAAGAGTGGGGGCAGAGGCAGAAGGAGAGGGAGAAGCAGATTCACCACGGAGCAAGGAGCCCAATGCAGTACTCAATCCCAGGATGCAGGGATCATGACCTGAGCTGAAGACAAATGCTTAACCAACTGAGTCGCCCAGACACCCTTTAAAAAAAAATTTTTAAAGACTATCTTAGATCAATTAGGATCCATCTCCCATGGTCTGAAATAGGATCAGTTCATCAAGGAGGATTGCTATCTGAACAAAATCCAGGGTTTCTTAGAATGAGGAAAGAATGTAGGGAGCACATATTGGTTGAATCATCAATAGTATCTCTTTTAAGGGTAATAGCATACCATACTTGAAGACAAGGAGAAGGAGATCACTGGATATCTTTTCTGAGATTCTGGAGCATATTACTTTATCTCCTATTTTATTTCTATCAGTAACAACAAAGTTTCTGACAAAAGTCTGTAATTAGAGTACTTGCTATTATGTTGGCAGTCCTCAAAATATAGTATATAATTTCTAATGATCCATCACCTATTCCATATCAGTAACTTATGGCATTTAAACATAACAGGCCACTAACCAATTTATTAATCACATATTGATTGAGTGCCTACTGTATGTTAGTCACTGTACTCAGTGCTGGAGATAGAGAGGTAAACAAGATAAAGTTCCTTTCTTTATAATCTAGCAGTAATTGTCTCAACCTGCTTCCAGAGGGGTCCATATCTTCTTTCTCCTTGCTAGACAATATGAGAGAGGCTTTTTCACCATGGTATCCCCAGAACCTAATGTATGGTTGATGTTTACTGATTGTTATAAGAACGAGACATATAAGGGAATAATAAGATGAGTGGAGGGGATAAGGGACTAAAAGACTAATCCTGTTACTATAAAGTAGGGAAACTGGTTGTGTTTTGTTTTTGTGTTGCTGATAAACGATTTCTGAAAGGAATTTAATAAAGGTTTGAGAAATGGTTGAACTATGGTAATAGCACTTTAAATGTTTATTTTCACCCAATGTGATTACTTCTAAGGATAATATTCATTTGAATGTAGAAGCTAAGGCACATTTGTCACCAAAAAAGTATCATTTCATTATTTTATTCAAACTTTAAAATTGTTTCTAAAAGGTAAAAACAGTACCCCAGTGACAGTTACAACCTACCACTAAATGGCAACATGCAGAACTTGTTCCTGAAGTGGAAAAGCTCTTTCCTACAGATTTGGGATCAAGCTTAGCCCTGTGTACTTTAAGTTTGGGCAAACCAAGGTTCTAATTGTTTTTGGACAATGAGAAGCAGGAACATTATAAAGGATCAAAGGATGAAAATTTTAGTGCAAATCAAGGTTTATTCATAAGGTCTGCCCTTGCCTAACATCAGGATATGACTGAAACAGCTGGTACTGATGAGATGGCAGCTCAAATTAGCCTTTCTGTCTGAAGGCAGCAGAAGGGGCAAGACATTGTTTGTTACATGGCAATTTGTATTAGCAAAAAAAGCAGATAGCACTATGATCATTTCTAAGAAATCATCAAGTGGTCAGAGATACTCCCCCAAAAAAAACACTCCTAAAAAATGCCTGTGAAAATCCGCCAAAGGCAGAACATCTGAATTAACCTATGTTTATTTCCAATTCTAATTTGTTTTGCCATAAAAAATAAAGTGGAAATTATGAAGATTAACATAAGAACTATAATTGTATTACTAAATACAATTTTCTAATTATTCTGACTAATCAGTTTACATACTGAACAGGAGCAGCAATTGCTTGCCCCAAAATATGCTTCTTTGGCTTATGAGTTATTTTAGGCTAACTATTGTCAAGAAACTTCAGATTCAGGAAAAGCTCTTTATCTCCCCCCTCAACTGCCTGAATTTACATTGAAAAGGAGGCCTGTACTAGGGAGAGAACTATTACCAGAGATACCCTTTTACCTAAGCAACTTAACTGCATAGCAGAACAAACTTTGTCTTCCAAACATGTCGTCTAACTTTCTTTCCTCAGACCCATACCCTTTCCTTAGCTCGGGATGTTATATAAGCCTCGAATGCCTAGCTGCCCTTTGGGTCTCATATTTTTAAAAAAGATTTTATTTATAAGAGACAGAATGAGACAGAACGTAAAGACTGCTAACTCTGGGAAACGAACTAGGGGTGGTAGAAGGGGAGGAGGGCGGGGGGTGGGAGTGAATGGGTGACGGGCACTGGGGGTTATTCTGTATGTTAGTAAATTGAACACCAATAAAAAATAAATTAAAAAAAAAAAGAGACAGAATGAGAAAGAGCATGGGTGGGGTGGGGGCAGAGGGAGAGGGAAAAGCAGACTCCTCACTGAGCAGGAAGCCCAATGTGGGCTCAGAACCCAGAGACTATGATCTGAGCTGAAGTCAGACATCTAACTGACTGAGCCACCTAGGTACCCCAGGTCTTTATATGTAAGCTGCCTTACATATGAAATTTGTTTAGCATTATCCTGTTAGTCTGTCTTACATCAGTTTAATTATTAGACCAGCCAAAGAATTTAGAAGAAAAAATTTTCTTGCCCTTTCAATATACTTTAAAAATCTTTATGATATGCAAGTGTAGGGGAGGAAATAATCCTTTTTCTATAATCCTCTACTTCTTATCTAGGGATCCTATTTAAAAAAGACAGATTAACAAGAAAAACAAACAGAAGTTCATTAATATGTACAGTTGAGCCTTGAACAACACAGCTTTGAACTGTGCAGGTCCACTTGTTTGTAGATATTTTTTGACAAATACAGATATTTCTGTAAATATATATTCTCTTATGATTTTATTCATAGGATTTTCTTTTCTCTAGCTTACTTTATTGTAAAAATACAGTATATAATATATAAAACATTCAAAATATGTGTGAATTGGTCATTCATATTAAAATTAAGGCTTCTGTCAATAGTAGGCTATTATTAATAGTTACATCTTAGGGGAGTCAAAACTTATATGAAAATTTTTGACTGTGTGGAGGGGTCAGTGGCCCTAACCCTCATGTTGTTCAAGGCTCAACTAGCTATTTCATATACACATGGGAGAAACCCAGGGAAACTGAGTAACTCAAAGAGAGAATTTGAACTTAAATACCATACTCAGCTAAAACAAAGGAAAAAAGATGTGGGGAGGTAAGTTATCTATCAGAAGGTGATCAGGAAAAGTGAGATAAAGAAGAGTTAAATCTGTTATGCAGATTTATGTTAGTGCCTTCTCCATTGATAAGAGTCTCTGGAGATTTGTAGTCATCCTTCTCTTCCCGGTACAGAGAAAGAGAGACACATTTACAAATAGAGATTTCCCTTATAAATGTAAATTTCCTTTACAAAAGGGTAATTTGTGCTGTTTTTGGAGATTCTCCTGTGTCTCCTATTTTTTAAAATGATCCTTATGCCAAAATAATCTTTATACCAAAAAGCATATTTGGGGTGGCATATTCTGTTCTATTAACATCTATAATTTTAGTTAATAAAGTGTGGTATATGTAGTTGTTTAACAAAATAAAAAAAAGTGAGAATAGATGCTTGGTTAAGGAGTCTTCATTTGTTTAGGAAAAAAAAAAAAAGATTTCATTTAATTTTAACCCACAGAAACTTTTCCAGTAATAAAATTCACCATAAACCTAGGAGTTCCTGTATCATAATTTGAGGTTAAAAATAAGTCTTTTAACATCTACATGTTATACAACAAAAGCTAAAAATAAGAAAATCAATTTTTTACCAATCTATCACAGCCACTAACTCAGGAGACAAACAGTTAAGCCCTGGCTCACTGCCATGGCCAACTACTTCATCCTAGGAAACTGTGAGATGGTTAGACAAATCAGAGGCATAGCTCCTGGCTGGGTTTTCCAACACTGTTGCCAAACAAACTTGGATAAACTTGTCCCAAGAGAAGCCAGTAACTGAAGAGATGATGTTTTGGAAAAAAGAAAGGGGGGGGATTTATTTCAGGTGCTGGCAGCTGGGAGAAGTGGCAGGCTCAAGCCTTAACAACTGGCTTCTGTGTTGACAAGATGGGCACCTAGAGTTTTATAAGGAGAGATTGGAGGTCTAAGGGATGCATGGAAGAGACCTGGCAGAAAGCGTGTGATCATAGGTGAGGATCGGTATGTGTCTATGATCATGGGCAGGGAAGGGATGTGATCTTCTAGGCATTCTATAGCTATCAGAGCTTTTCTGGCCTGACAACTGAAATGTTCAAGTCATTACAAAATATTCATCAATGCCTCAAGAAAGTATGATAAGAAATAGTAATGGTTCTAATAGTTAGAACATGAGGTAAGTGGTTTTGTCTATTTCTGGTTTTAACTGTGGGGTCTATAGTTAGACAAGAGGGCTCACTGACAAATTCACTTGAAAAATCTTGTTTTTATAACCAAATTGATTTAGTTGTATATTTTACATCTTTTTCCTTTCCATTCCTCTCCCCTCCCTCATTGCCATGCTATCCTTTTTCCCACCCCCATTTCTACCTCAGTGAATAGGATATTATAAAACTCCCATGACCAACATGCTCTTTGGTATCTCTGATGATTATTACATCCTTCTCCTCTTTCACTAACCCAACTGACTGAAGTCCTTCCATCTAAGAGTAGGTAGTTCTATTTAACTGCTGTCCTCTCCATTTGAGAGAAGGCATAGTGTTCCCTAAATATTCTATCCTAATGAAAATTAATGATTGAATCACTTTGGTACAAATTTTGAAAGCAAAAGGAACTTTTGGATCCTGGAATCAATGTCTTCCCTAATGCCTTTTTCTATCTTTTTTGTCCTTCCTTCCTTTCATTCATTCGACAATTTTTTCATTGTTAAATGTGCCAGGCATTATTCTAGGAACCAGATAAGAATAACAAGCAAAATATAAGAATAACAAACAAAAATCTCTGCCCTCATGGAACTTACATTCTAGTTAGGGATACAGGCAAAACAACACACACACACACGCACACACACACAGTTTATATTCTAGGTAGCAATATGTGCTAAAAAGACAAAAATAAAGGAGGAAAAGCGATATATTGAGTGTGTGTGTGTGTGTGTGTGTGTGTGTGTGAGGGTAGGACAAATTGAAACTTTAAATGGGATTGATTTCAAAGCCTTCAATGTAAAGGTAACTGTGGTGTCTAAAAGGAGTTTCTTTCTATAGCATGGGGGCCCCAAAATGTGGGGTGATGATCCAGTGAAAGCCAGTGAGGCAGGAGGTTAAATAATTCACCTGAGGCAGAACAAAGAAGATAGAAGTTTACTGAATACACCACAAGGGAGCAGGACAGTAGAGGAGAAGCTATCTTCAATGAAGCAGTGGGTGGAAGCTATTTTCAAAGGGGGAAGATGAGGAGGTAAAGCAACCTACAGAATTTCACCTTTTTGGTAACTGTGCCTAGGTGTAAGTAATCCATTGGTCAGTTAGGAGGGCCTATGGATATTTTGGGGTGGGTCACCTGATGGGCCTGCCTATATTCAGCCAGGTGGTCACTGTGGGCCTTTTCTACATTCCATCACTCAAGAATGTTTGCCTAAAAGCAGCCTCTACCGTAACATGTTAGGAAACATCAAGAGGTGAGGAAAAAGCCAAGCAATTCTTTTGGGAAAAGCTTTCTAGGAAGAGGAAAAGTCAAGTTATGAGACATTTCAAAGGATAATTCTTTGCTCCACCAAAATTTGAAGACTGAGATTGAGATAAACAAAGGTATTTAACTAGCAAGTAGTAATGATGAGATATAAAAGCAGAAAAATGTTCACCTTTAGCCCAGAATGTTGACCTATAGCCGGTATAGTTTTGATAAGGATCAAATACATACTGATTGCTATATTCTTAAAGGGTCTCATGACTGCCTGTACATCTCATGAACAATTAATACTGAGCTGAAAGATAAGCACCAGAGAAATCTTGTGAAAATAGTTTTATGAATAGAAATTCAAAGAAAATATTTATGATCTAATACTCCTTGCACCTCCCCTATCCCTTGAACACTAACCATATAACCATCAGCTTTGTACAGCAAAAGTGTAGCTCTTTCTGCCCACTGGTCCTGTCCCCATGCTATAATAAAAGCACCTTTTTGCACCAAAAGCATCTCAAGAATTCTTTCTTTTTTTAATATTTTTTATTGGAGTTCTATTTGCCAACATATAGCATAACACCCAGTGCTCATCCTGTCAAGTGCCCCTCTCAGTGCCCATCACCTAGTCGCCCCAACCCCCCACCCACCTCCCTTTCCACCACCCCTTGTTCATTTCCCAGAGTTAGGTGTCTCTCATGTTCTGTCATCCTCACTGATATTTCCCATTCATTTTCTCTCCTTTCCCCTTTATTCCCTTTCAGTATTTTTATATTCCCCAAATGAATGAGACCATATAATGTTTGTCCTTCTCCGATTGACTTACTTCACTATTGACCATTTGTTTGCAGCCCCACATCAGTAAATACTCCCCTACAAATATAATGATCCAGGTTTGTCCAAACTCCTCCCAGAGCAATCGTGACTACTTAAAGTCCATATCAAATGGCATCATCCTTTTCCCCCACATAACACCCATACAGACTAGCACTAAGACTCCCTCTGATGAAAGGGAGCAGAATATACCATCTCAAAACAATTCTTTTTAACAGAAGTATTATTTGAGTTGATTATTTTCAAGAAACAGCACACCTCAGAGCTGAAAACTAGTTCTGAAAACTAATAGAAGTCACTATTTTGTAAGGGACATTTTTACATTTATAAGGGAAATTTCCATTTATAAGGTGTCTCCCTCTCTGTATCAGGAAGAGAAGAATGACTCAATCTCCAGAAACTCTTGTTACTGAAGAAGGCATTGATTTAAATCTACCTAACTTTACCTTCTTTACTGTGCTTTTTTCTGGTAACCTCCCATAACTGTCCCCTCTCCCTTAACTTCTTTTGTCTTTAGCTAGAAATGGTATTTAAGGTGGTAACTTGAGCCATTTCAAGGAGTTACTTGGTTTTCCTTGGTATCTCCCATGTATACAAGTTATACATGCTACTAAACTTTTGTTTGTTTTCGTGTTAATCTGTCTTTTACTATGGGGTTGGAAGTAGTTTCAGCCAAGAGCCCAGAAGGGTAAAGAGAAAATTATTTTTCCTCCCCTCAACTACAATTCCATATTAGCTATTAGTTTTCAGGTAGCATTTTTTCCATTTGAAATTTACTCCATCACTTATAGGCTATGTGTCGTAGACAGCTATCAATTAGACAGATTCCAATTTACCACTTGTCAAAAGATGGATTTAGTACCCAGGCCAACAAGCTTGTCTTCTCTGACAAGTACTAATTAACTGTCCAGAAAGAAAGCCCTCCTCAGATTGAAGAAAACCCAGCAGGACCCTCAAATATACCCTGACAAAATGCTTAATGGTGTGGTTATAACTTAGTCATTATTACAAACTAACAATAGTTACATACGTTTATATACATTTTTTGTTAAACCAGTTGTCAACACACTGACAAGTGTACACATAAGAAAAAATGTTAAGTATTTATCACAAATGGGCATTGGGGCAAATGATACGTGTATACAGGAGTAAATAAATAGTATCTCTTCCTCCTCCATTGTTCTCAAAAAGCTTCAGGATCAAAAAGATTTACCAAGTGATAGTTTTTTTTTTTCTGAAAGAAAATACCACTTTTAGTTTGTATTATTTTTCTCCAATAAATACGTGAGTATAATAATCTATATCAAAATTTTTAAACTGTTGATTGCATTCACCACCAACCACAGAAATTCCATCTCTAATTATCTCATGATAATCAAATGTGAAATCACTAGATTAAATGAAAAGGAGAATACATATTTAACTCTTAGGTAAATTTAGCAATGTACAATCAAATCCCACATAATTAATCTAAGAGTAGAAAATTAAATCGCATACCTTGTCTAAGAGCACAGAAGAGAACCTGACAAAGCAGAATACAACTAGAAGAGGGAAGACAGAAGATCCAGTTAACTGAGCCAACCATACATGATGGTCTTTACACTTAACATATGGTTTTATGTTTCCAGGTAAACATAACCTATAACATAACCTTTATGTTTCCCAGGTAAAGTCCTAACCTAGAATTGCTTCTCTGTTGCAATGCACAGGTATAAGCTGTATTGCTTCATACCTATGTCGTGTTTCAAAAGGTGCCATGTTGTCTGCTCAGAGGCACTGAAATAAAATAAAAAAACACAAATATATTCCAAGTCAAGTAGTTGCAAAGGGATGAAATGAAACCACTGCAGTACTAATATATGGATTAATGTTGCATTTTGCTGTCAATTCCAGCAAACACTACATCAAATTTGCAGCAAGAGCTGATTCATGTTATGATGTCCACTATTAGATTTTTTCTCCATAGAGCCTATTCCACAGTTTATGAAGCTAGATTGACAAGTTATACATAACTTCAGAAAAGCTAAAGGCATCACATTTATTCACTCGAGTGGATTAGTGGTCAAATAGTTAATTATTTTCCTCAGAAAAGAAGGAAAATTTTTCCATTTGAAGATTTTTACCCTATATACCTTACATTTGAGGAATGTGCAGTTTTGTTCATAAGTTGGTTAAAAAACTTGCAATCAATCTCTTGATAGCAGACATTGCGAAAGCTTATTATGTTATTTTTAATATTTCTAAAATTCTCAGAGTTTATTTATTTTTTAAGATTTTATTGTTATTTATTTATTCATGAGAGACAGAGAGAGAGAGAGAGACAGAGACACAGGCAGAGGGAGAAGCAGGCTCCATGCAGGGAGCCTGACATGGGACTCGATCCTGGGTCTCCAGGATCAGGCCCTGGGCTGAAGGCAGCGCTAAACTGCTGAGCCACTGGGGCTGCCCAAATTCTCAGAGTTTAGTTGAGAACAAATCAAAATCCTAGGAGTATGAATCATTAAACATGCATACATAATACCCAGAGAGACCCTCAAAAATTTAGGATTATACAGAAGAGGCTATGATTTCTATAGAGAAATGTGAAAATCAAACACATTGTCTTTTATCTGAAATTTAGACTACCAAAAGCATAAACTTAAGGGATTCTTAAGTCACATGAATCTGTCAGGCAGACTGCAACAAACTAACCTACCTGTCAGGACTAAAGCAGAAAGTAGGGAACCCTGGGTGGCGCAGTGGTTTAGCGCCTGCCTTTGGCCCAGGGCATGATCCTGGAGACCCGGGATCGAATCCCATGTCAGGCTCCTGGTGCATGGAGCCTGCTTCTCCCTATGCCTATGTCTCTGCCTCTCTCTCTCTCTCTCTCTCCTTCTCTCTCTCTCTCTGTGACTATCATAAATAAATAAAAATTTTAAAAAAGATTAAAAAAAAAAGAAAAAAAGAAAGCAGAAAGTACTGCTGAGGTCTAAGAGGGAAGGGTGAAAGATGTGCAGGGCCAGAGTCATGCTGTAGCATCTTCACTGTTCCCTTTTGGGCTGTGGCGCAGGATGGAGCTCAGGGATATGTAGAAAGATGTTTCTTGCTCACCCTACTTAAGTTCTAAAAAATAGTCAAATAGCTCTCTGCTTAGCACTATGCCTGGCTTCATACCTATAATGAATGCCATGGTTCATATCAATATTAAATGATTAATTTCCTCCCCAAAATACTCCAAGTTGCTTCTAAAAGAAACTAAATAGACATTTTAGAAATTTAAGACCCAGCTATAAATCTAAAAAAAAGTAAAAAAATAAAAATAAAAAGTACATAATTCATACAAAGGGTTTGTGTTTAGTTTAGTGGTACTTGATGTTATTTCTGTCAGTAATGGTAAAAGTAATACTATAGCCAAGAGATTTAGCTACTTTCCACTAGAATGAGTGACAAGAACAATCTTGAAAATGGCAGTGTTGGGGGGCCGGGGCAAGATGGCGGAAGTGTAGGGTTCCCAAGTCACCACTTGCCACCAACTAACGTAGATAATTTTCAAATGATTCTGAAAACCTACGAATTTGACCTGAGATTTAAAGAGAGAACAGCTGGAATGCAACAGAGAGAGGAGTTTGCGCTTCTAACAAGGTAGGGAGGCAGAAAAAAGAATAAAAAGGAATCCAGTGGGACGGGCCCCTGCGAGGAGCTGGGCTAAGGCCTGGTGGTGAAAGCCTCCAGGACAGGAAAGCCCAGTCCCGGAGAAGCAGGAACTTTATAAATTTGCACCTGATTCTTCCCGGACAGAAAGGCGCTTAGCAGGGAAACTGGGCAGAACGGCAGTACCGGTAGTGGAGCCTCCAGGTTCCTGGGTAACTAACAGAAGAAGTGTGCCTGGGGGAGAGCGCCCCACAGACTGTGGGCTGATCTCCATAAAGGGCTGGAGCCTAAACCCGGTGGCGCCTCGGGAGAAGCTCAGGCAGCAGTTCGGGAAGGAGGGGACTGTGCCTTGCTACATTAGGGAGCACGATTCCAGCAGCACAGGGCTTGGATCCCAGGGTGCCTGGAGGCACAGCTGGCCATCCTGCGCTCGCCCCCAGGACAAGTGGAGGCAGAGAAGGTAGAGGACAGTGAGCACTCTCCTGTCGACAGGTGCCCCCAAACTGTGCAGATAAGCACCTCCTGTCCCCGGGAGCATCCGGGCCAGTGCAGACTGGGAGACTGCAGTAGTTACTATGGTAGCTGACTCCAGAGCTGGAAGGCTGGCCGCCGCCAATGTACTTGTTCCTTCTGGTGTCACCGTGTGCCTGGGACAAGGTAGCGCCACCAGGGAAGAAGGGCCTCACAGGATAAACAGCTACCACTGAGCCATGTACCTGGCAGGGAGAGGGGCAGCTCCCCCAGGTACACACACCTGAGAATCAGCACAGCAGGCTGCTCCCCCAGAAAGCCAGCTGGGAGGACCCGAAAAGAGCAAGTTATTGACAAAAAGCACTACAAAGATCCAGGGGAAGTCGAGGGATTTACAGTATAAGAACCAGAGGATACCTCTCCTTTTTTCTTTTTTTTTCCTTCCTTTTTCCAGTACAACTCATTTTTAGCCACTCTAGACTTAGCAAAATGCCTAGAAAGAAGAAATAACCAAAAAAGAAAGAATCAGACACACTACTTTCTGTCACAGAGTTACAGAATTTGGATTACAATTTGATGTCAGAAAGCCAATTCAGAAGCACAATTATAAAGCTACTGGTGGTGCTAAAAAAAAGCATAAAGGATTCAAGAGACTTCATGACTGCGAACTTAGATCTAATCAGGCCGAAACTAAAAATCAATTAGATGAGATGCAATCCAAACTAGAGGTCCTAACAATGAGGGTAAATGAGGTAGAAGAACAAGTGAGTGACATAGAAGACAAGTTGATGGCAAGGAAGGAAGCTGAGGAAAAAAAGAGACAAAAAAAATTAAAGATCATGAGGAAAGGTTAAGGCAAATAAAAAGCCTCAGAAAGAAAAAAAATCTACGTTTAATTGGGGTTCCAGAGGGCACTGAGAGAGACAGAGGACCAGAAAGCATATTTGAATAAATCATACTTGAGAATGTCCCTAACTTGGAAAGGGAAACAGACATTCAGATCCAGGAGATAGAGAGATCCACCCCTAAAATCAATAAAAACTGTTCAACACCTCGACATTTAAGAGTGAAACTTGCAAATGCCAAGGATAAAGAGAAGATCCTTAAAGCAGCAAGAGAAAAGAGATCCCTAACCTTTATGGGGAGGAGTATTAGGTTAACAGCAAACCTCTCCACAGAGACCTGGCAGGCCAGAAAGGGCTGGCAGGATATATTCAGGGTCCTAAATGAGAAGAACATGCAGCCAAGAATACTTTACCCAGCAAGGCTCTCACTCAGAATAGGAGGAGAGATAAAGAGCTTCCAAGATAGGCAGAAACCGAAAGAATATGTGACCACCAAAACAGCTCTGTGAGAAATAATAAGGGGACTGTGTAAAAGAAAGAGGAAATCCAAGGAAACAATCCACAAAAACAGAGACTGAATAGGTATCAAGATGACACTAAATTCATATCTTTCAATAGCAACTCTGAACATGAATGGGCTTAATGACCCCATCAAAGGCACAGGGTTTCAGACTGGATAAAAAAAGCAAGACCCATCAATTTGCTGTCTGCAAGAGACTCATTTTAGACATAAGGACACCTACAGCCTGAAAATGAAAGGTTGGAGAACCATTTACCATTCAAATGGTCCTCAAAAGAAAGCAGAGGTAGCCATCCTCATATTAGATAAATTAAAGTTTATCCCAAAGACTGTACTGAGAGATGAAGAGGGACACTATATCATACTTAGAGGATCTATCCAACAACAGGACCTAGCAATCATGAATATTTATGCCCCGAATATTGGAGCTGCCAAGTATATCAATCAATTAATAACCAAAGATAAGACATACTTAGATAATAATACACTTATACTTGGTGACTTGAACACAGCGCTTTCTACAATTGACAGATCTTCTAAGCACAACATCTCCAAAGAAATAAGTGCATTAAATGATACACTGGACCAGATGGATTTCACAGATATTACAGAACTTTACATGCAAATGCAACTGAATACACATTCTTCTCAAGTGCACTTGGAACTTTCTCCAGAATAGACCACATACTGGGTCACAAATCAGGTCTTGGGGGAGGAGCAAGATGGCGGAAGAGTAGGGTCTCCAAATCACCTGTCTCCACCAAACTACCTAGAAAACCTTCAAATTATCCTAAAAATCTATGAATTCGGCCTGAGATTTAAAGAGAGACCAGCTGGAATGCTACAGTGAGAAGAGTTCGCGCATCTATCAAGGTAGGAAGACGGGGAAAAAGAAATAAAGGAACAAAGGCCTCCAAGGGGGAGGGGCCCCGCGAGGAGCCGGGCTGAGGCCGGGGCGAGTGTCCCCAGGACAGGAGAGCCCCGTCCCGGAGGAGCAGGAGCTGCACCGACGTTCCCGGGCGGAAAGGGGCTCGCGGGGAGTTGGAGCAGGACCCAGGAGGGCGGGGATGCCCTCGGGCTCCCGGGGACACTAACAGCAACTGCGCGCCCAGGAGAGTGCGCCGAGCTCCCTAAGGGCTGCAGCGCGCACGGCGGGACCCGGAGCAGCTGAAAGGGCTCGGGCGGCGGCTCCGCGGAGGGGGCTGCGCGGCCCCGGGAGCAGCTCGGCCGGGCTCGGGCAGAGGAAGAGGCTCCGTGCAGAGGGGGCTGCGCGGTTCCAGGAGCAGCTCAGAGGGGCTCGGGCGGCGGCTCCGCGGAGGGGGCTGCGGGCCGGGAGCGCGAATCCAACAGCGCAGGCTCCGGAGCACAGGGCGCCGGGACACAGCCCAGGATCCCGCCTCCCCCGGGACAGGCAGAGGCCGGGAGGGCCCAGGACAGCAAGGACGCTCCTGCCCCAGCTGAGCAGATCAGCGGCCCCGCCCCGGAGCCTCCAGGCCCTGCAGACGGAGTTCCTGCGGGAGCTGAATCCAGGTTTCCAGAGCTGCCCCGCCACTGGGGCTGTTCCTCCTGCGGCCTCACGGGGTAAACAACCCCCACTGAGTCCTGCACCAGCCAGGGGCACAGCAGCTCCCCCAACTGCTAACACCTGAAAATCAGCACAACAGGCCCCTCCCCCAGAACACCAACTAGACTGACAACTTCCAGGAGAAACCAAGGGACTTAAAGTACACAGAATCAGAAGATACTCCCCGGTGGTTCTTTTTTTGTTTGTTTTTGTTTTTGTTTTTGTTTTTGTTTTGTTTTGCTTTTTGATTTGTTTCCTTCCCCCACCCCCTTTTTTTCTCCTTTCTTTTTCTTTCTCTTTTTCTTCTTTTTTTTTTCTTTTTTCGTTTTTTTTTTCTTTTTCTTCCCCTTTTTTTTTCTCTTTCTCTTTTCTTTCCTTCTTTCTCTCCTCTCTTTTTCTCTTTTTCCCAATACAACTTGCTTTTAGCCACTCTGCACTGAGCAAAATGACTAGAAGGAAAACCTCACCTCAAAAGAAAGAATCAGAAACAGTCCTCTCTCCCACAGAGTTACAAAATCTGGATTACAATTCAATGTCAGAAAGCCAATTCAGAAGCACTATTATACACCTACTGGTGGCTCTAGAAAAAAGTATAAAGGACTCAAGAGACTTCATGACTGCAGAATTTAGAGCTAATCAGGCAGAAATTAAAAATCAATTGAATGAGATGCAATCCAAACTAGAAGTCCTAACGACGAGGGTTAACGAGGTGGAAGAACGAGTGAGTGACCTAGAAGACAAGTTGATAGCAAAGAGGGAAACTGAGGAAAAAAGAGACAGACAATTAAAAGACCATGAAGATAGATTAAGGGAAATAAACGACAGCCTGAGGAAGAAAAAACTACGTTTAATTGGGGTTCCCGAGGGCACCGAAAGGGACAGAGGGCCAGAATATGTATTTGAACAAATTCTAGCTGAAAACTTTCCTAATCTGGGAAGGGAAACAGGCATTCAGATCCAGGAAATAGAGAGATCCCCCCCTAAAATCAATAAAAACCGTTCAACACCTCGACATTTAATTGTGAAGCTTGCAAATTCCAAAGATAAAGAGAAGATCCTTAAAGCAGCAAGAGACAAGAAATCCCTGACTTTTATGGGGAGGAGTATTAGGGTAACAGCAGACCTCTCCACAGAGACCTGGCAGGCCAGAAAGAGCTGGCAGGATATATTCAGGGTCCTAAATGAGAAGAACATGCAACCAAGAATACTTTATCCAGCAAGGCTCTCATTCAAAATGGAAGGAGAGATAAAGAGCTTCCAAGACAGGCAGCAACTAAAAGAATATGTGACCTCCAAACCAGCTCTGCAAGAAATTTTAAGGGGGACTCTTAAAATTACCCTTTAAGAAGAAGTTCAGTGCAACAATCCACAAAAACAAAGACTGAATAGATATCATGATGACACTAAACTCATATCTCTCAATAGTAACTCTGAATGTGAACGGGCTTAATGACCCCATCAAAAGGCGCAGGGTTTCAGACTGGATAAAAAAGCAGGACCCATCTATTTGCTGTCTACAAGAGACTCATTTTAGACAGAAGGACACCTACAGCCTGAAAATAAAAGGTTGGAGAACCATTTACCATTCAAATGGTCCTCAAAAGAAAGCAGGGGTAGCCATCCTTATATCAGATAAACTAAAATTTACCCCAAAGACTGTAGTGAGAGATGAAGAGGGACACTATATCATACTTAAAGGATCTATTCAACAAGAGGACTTAACAATCCTCAATATATATGCTCCGAATGTGGGAGCTGCCAAATATATAAATCAATTATTAACCAAAGTGAAGAAATACTTAGATAATAATACGCTTATACTTGGTGACTTCAATCTAGCTCTTTCTATACTCGATAGGTCTTCTAAGCACAACATCTCCAAAGAAACGAGAGCTTTAAATGATACACTGGACCAGATGGATTTCACAGATATCTACAGAACTTTACATCCAAACTCAACTGAATACACATTCTTCTCAAGCGCACATGGAACTTTCTCCAGAATAGACCACATATTGGGTCACAAATCGGGTCTAAACCGATACCAAAAGATTGGGATTGTCCCCTGCATATTCTCGGACCATAATGCCTTGAAATTAGAACTAAATCACAACAAGAAGTTTGGAAGGACCTCAAACACATGGAGGTTAAGGACCATCCTGCTAAAAGATAAAAGGGTCAACCAGGAAATTAAGGAAGAATTAAAAAGATTCATGGAAACTAATGAGAATGAAGATACAACCGTTCAAAATCTTTGGGATGCAGCAAAAGCAGTCCTAAGGGGGAAATACATCGCAATACAAGCATCCATTCAAAAACTGGAAAGAACTCAAATACAAAAGCTAACCTTACACATAAAGGAGCTAGAGAAAAAACAGCAAATAGATCCTACACCCAAGAGAAGAAGGGAGTTAATAAAGATTCGAGCAGAACTCAACGAAATCGAGACCAGAAGAACTGTGGAACAGATCAACAGAACCAGGAGTTGGTTCTTTGAAAGAATTAATAAGATAGATAAACCATTAGCCAGCCTTATTAAAAAGAAGAGAGAGAAGACTCAAATTAATAAAATCATGAATGAGAAAGGAGAGATCACTACCAACACCAAGGAAATACAAACGATTTTAAAAACATATTATGAACAGCTATACGCCAATAAATTAGGCAATCTAGAAGAAATGGACGCATTCCTGGAAAGCCACAAACTACCAAAACTGGAACAGGAAGAAATAGAAAACCTGAACAGGCCAATAACCAGGGAGGAAATTGAAGCAGTCATCAAAAACCTCCCAAGACACAAGAGTCCAGGGCCAGATGGCTTCCCAGGAGAATTTTATCAAACGTTTAAAGAAGAAATCATACCTATTCTCCTAAAGCTGTTTGGAAAGATAGAAAGAGATGGAGTACTTCCAAATTCGTTCTATGAAGCCAGCATCACCTTAATTCCAAAGCCAGACAAAGACCCCGCCAAAAAGGAGAATTACAGACCAATATCCCTGATGAACATGGATGCAAAAATTCTCAACAAGATACTGGCCAATAGGATCCAACAATACATTAAGAAAATTATTCACCATGACCAAGTAGGATTTATCCCTGGGACACAAGGCTGGTTCAACACCCGTAAAACAATCAATGTGATTCATCATATCAGCAAGAGAAAAACCAAGAACCATATGATCCTCTCATTGGATGCAGAGAAAGCATTTGACAAAATACAGCATCCATTCCTGATCAAAACTCTTCAGAGTGTAGGGATAGAGGGAACATTCCTCGACATCTTAAAAGCCATCTATGAAAAGCCCACAGCAAATATCATTCTCAATGGGGAAGCACTGGGAGCCTTTCCCCTAAGATCAGGAACAAGACAGGGATGTCCACTCTCACCACTGCTATTCAACATAGTACTGGAAGTCCTAGCCTCAGCAATCAGACAACAAAAAGACATTAAAGGCATTCAAATTGGCAAAGAAGAAGTCAAACTCTCCCTCTTCGCCGATGACATGATACTCTACATAGAAAACCCAAAAGTCTCCACCCCAAGATTGCTAGAACTCATACAGCAATTCGGTAGCATGGCAGGATACAAAATCAATGCCCAGAAGTCAGTGGCATTTCTATACACTAACAATGAGACTGAAGAAAGAGAAATTCAGGAGTCAATCCCATTTACAATTGCACCCAAAAGCATAAGATACCTAGGAATAAACCTCACCAAAGATGTAAAGGATCTATACCCTCAAAACTATAGAACACTTCTGAAAGAAATTGAGGAAGACACAAAGAGATGGAAAAATATTCCATGCTCATGGATTGGCAGAATTAATATTGTGAAAATGTCAATGTTACCCAGGGTAATATACACGTTTAATGCAATCCCTATCAAAATACCATGGACTTTCTTCAGAGAGTTAGAACAAATTATTTTAAGATTTGTGTGGGGGATCCCTGGGTGGCGCAGTGGTTTAGCGCCTGCCTTTGGCCCAGGGCGCGATCCTGGAGACCCGGGATCGACACCCACGTCGGGCTCCCGGTGCATGGAGCCTGCTTCTGCCTCTGCCTGTGTCTCTGCCTCTCTCTCTCTCACTGTGTGCCTATCATAAATAAATAAAAAATTAAAAAAAAAAAAAAGATTTGTGTGGAATCAGAAAAGACCCCGAATAGCCAGGGGAATTTTAAAAAAGAAAACCATATCTGGGGGCATCACAATGCCAGATTTCAGGTTGTACTACGAAGCTGTGGTCATCAAGACAGTGTGGTACTGGCACAAAAACAGACACATAGATCAGTGGAACAGAATAGAGAACCTAGAAGTGGACCCTGAACTTTATGGGCAACTAATATTCGATAAAGGAGGAAAGACTATCCATTGGAAGAAAGACAGTCTCTTCAATAAATGGTGCTGGGAAAATTGGACATCCACATGCAGAAGAATGAAACTAGACCACTCTCTTTCACCATACACAAAGATAAACTCAAAATGGATGAAAGATCTAAATGTGAGACAAGATTCCATCAAAATCCTAGAGAAGAACACAGGCAACACCCTTTTTGAACTCGGCCATAGTAACTTCTTGCAAGATACATCCACGAAGGCAAAAGAAACAAAAGCAAAAATGAACTATTGGGACTTCATCAAGATAAGAAGCTTTTGCACAGCAAAGGACACAGTCAACAAAACTAAAAGACAACCTACAGAATGGGAGAAGATATTTGCAAATGACATATCAGATAAAGGGCTAGTTTCCAAGATCTATAAAGAACTTATTAAACTGAACACCAAAGAAACAAACAATCCAATCATGAAATGGGCAAAAGACATGAACAGAAATCTCACAGAGGAAGACATAGACATGGCCAACATGCATATGAGAAAATGCTCTGCATCACTTGCCATCAGGGAAATACAAATCAAAACCACAATGAGATACCACCTCACACCAGTGAGAATGGGGAAAATTAACAAGGCAGGAAACAACAAATGTTGGAGAGGATGCGGAGAAAAGGGAACCCTCTTACACTGTTGGTGGGAATGTGAACTGGTGCAGCCACTCTGGAAAACTGTGTGGAGGTTCCTCAAACAGTTAAAAATATACCTGCCCTACGACCCAGCAATTGCACTGTTGGGGATTTACCCCAAAGATACAAATGCAATGAAACGCCGGGACACCTGCACCCCGATGTTTCTAGCAGCAATGGCCACGATAGCCAAACTGTGGAAGGAGCCTCGGTGTCCAACGAAAGATGAATGGATAAAGAAGATGTGGTTTATGTATACAATGGAATATTACTCAGCTATTAGAAATGACAAATACCCACCATTTGCTTCAACGTGGATGGAACTGGAGGGTATTATGCTGAGTGAAGTAAGTCAGTCGGAGAAGGACAAACATTATATGTTCTCATTCATTTGGGGAATATAAATAATAGTGAAAGGGAAAATAAGGGAAGGGAGAGGAAATGTGTGGGAAATATCAGAAAGGGAGACAGAACGTAAAGACTGCTAACTCTGGGAAACGAACTAGGGGTGGTGGAAGGGGAGGAGGGCGGGGGGTGGGAGTGAATGGGTGACGGGCACTGGGTGTTATTCTGTATGTTAGTAAATTGAACACCAATAAAAAAAAATAAAAAAATAAAAAAATCAGGTCTTAACCGATACCAAAAGATTGGGATCTTCCCCTGCATATTTTCAGACCATAATGCTTTGAAACTAGAACTAAATTACAAGAAGAAATTTGGAAGGATTTCAAACATGTGGAGGTTAAGGACAACCTGCTAAAGGTGAAAGGGTCAACCAAAAAATTAGAGACAAATTAAAAGATAAACGGAAACTAATGAGAATGAAGATACAACCATTCAAAATCTTTGGGATACAGGGATCCCTGGGTGGCGCAGCGGTTTGGCGCCTGCCTTTGGCCCAGGGCGCGATCCTGGAGACCCGGGATCGGATCCCACGTCGGGCTCCCGGTGCATGGAGCCTGCTTCTCCCTCTGCCTGTGTCTCTGCCTCTCTCTCTCTCTCTCTCTCTCTCTCTCTCTCTGTGACTATCATGAATAAATAAATAAAATCTTTAAAAAAAAAAAAAAATCTTTGGGATACAGCAAAAGCAGTCCTGAAGAGGACATACACGCAATACAAGCATGCATCCAAAAACTGGAAAGAACTCAAATACAAAAGCTAACCTTGCACCTAAAGGAGCTAGAGAGAAAACAGCAAATAGATCCTACAGCCAGCAGAAGAAGAGAATTAATAAAGATTCAAGCAGAACTCAATGAAATAGAGACCAGAAGAACTGTGGAACAGATTAACAAAACCAGGAGTTGGTTCTTTGAAAGAATTAATAAGATAGAAAAACCATTAGCCAGCGTTATTAAAAGGAAGACAGAAAAGATTGAAATTAATAAAATAATGAATGAGAAAGGAGAGATCACCACCAAAACCAGAGAATTACAATTTTAAAAACTTATTATGAGCAGCAATACATCAAGTAATTAAGCAATCTAGAAGAAATGGACGCATTTCTGTGAAACCACAAACTACCAAAACTGGAACAGGAAGAAATAAAAAACCTGAACAGGCCGATAACCAAGGAGGAAATCAGGCAGTCAACAAAAACTTCCCAAGACACAAAAGTCTCAAGCCAGATGGCTTCCAAGGGGAATTTTATCAAACGTTTAAAGAAGAAACCATACCTATTCTACTAAAGCTGTTTGGAAAGATAGAAATAGATGGAGTACTTCCAAATTCATTCTATGAGGCCAGCATCACCTTAATTCCCAAACCAGACAAAGACCCCACCGAAAAGAAGAATTATAGACCAATATCCCTGATAAACATGGATGCAAAAATTCTCAACAAAATACTAGCCAATAGGATCCAACATACATTAAGAAAATTATTCACCATGAGCAAGTGGGATTTATCTCCGGGATGCAAAGCTGGTTCAACACTTGTAAAGCAATCAATGTGCTGATCATATCAGCAAGAGAACAAACAAGAACCTAAGAACCTTTTGATCCTCTCCACACATGCAGAGAAAGCACTTGACAAAACACAGCATCCATTCCTAATCAAAACTCTTCAGAGTGTAGGGATAGAGGGAACATTCCTCACCATCTTCAAAGCACTCTATGAAAAGCCCACAGCAAATATCATTCACAATGGGGAAACACTGGGAGCCTTTCCACTAAGATGAGGAACATGACAGGGATGTCCACTCTCAGCACTGCTATTCAACATAGTACTGGAAGTCCTAGCCTCAGCAATCAGGCAACAAAAAGAAATAAAAGGCATTCAAAATGGCAAAGAATAATTCAAACTCTCCCCCTTCACAGATGACATGATACTGTACATAGAAAACCCAAAAGACTCCACCCCAAATTGCTACAACTCATACAGCAATTCGGCAGTGTGGCCGGAAACAAAATCAATGCCCAGAAATCAGTGGCATTTCTATCCACTGACAATGAGACTGAAGAAAGAGAAATGAAGGAGTCAATCCCATTTATCATTGCACCCAAAAGCAGAAAATACCCAGGAATAAACCTAATCAAAGCGATAAAGAATCTCTACCCTAAATACTACAGAACACTTCTGAAAGAAATTGAGGAAGACACAAAGAGATGGAAAAATATTCCATGCTCATGGATTGGCAGAATTAATATTGTGAAAATGTCCATGTTACCCAGGGCAATTTACACGTTTAATGCAATCCCTAGCAAAATACCATGGACTTTCTTCAGAGAGTTGGAACAAATTATCTTAAGATTTGTGTGGAATCAGAAAAGACCCCAAATAGGCAGGGGAATATTAAAAAAGAAAACCATATCTGGGGGCATCACAATGCCAGATTTCAGGTAGTACTACAAAGCTGTGGTCATCAAGACAGTGTAGTACTGGCACAAAACCAGACACATAGATCAATGGAACAGAATAGAGAACTCCGAAGTGGACCCTCAACTTTATGGTCAACTAATATTTGACAAAGCAGGAAAGACTATTCACCAGAAAAGGACAATCTCTTCAAAAAATGGTACTGGGAAAATTGGACATCCACATGCAGAAGAATGACACTGGACCATTCTTTTGCACCATACACAAAGATAAACTCAAAATGGATGAAATATCTAAATGTGATACAAGAATCCATCAAAATCCTAGAGGGGAACACAGGCAACACCCTTTTTGAACTTGGCCAGAGCAACTTCTTGCAAGATACATCCATAAAGGTCAGGGAAACAAAAGTGAAAATGAATATTGGGACTTCATCAAGATTAAAAGCTTCTGCACTGCAAAAGAAACAGTCAACAAAACTAAAAGACAACATGCAAAATGGGAGAAGATATTTGCAAATGACATATCAGATAAAGGACTAGTACCCATGATCTATAAAGAACTTATTAAACTCAACTGCAAAGAAACAATCTAATCTTGAAATAAGCAAAAGATATTAACAGAAATTTCACCAACGAAGACGTAGACATGGCCAAGAAGGACATGAGAAAATGCTCCGCATCACTGGCCATCAGGGAAATACAAATCAAAACCACAAGGAGATACCACCTCACACCAGGAGAATGGTGAAAATTAACAAGACAGGAAACAACAAATGTTGGAGAGGATGTGGAGAAAGGGGAACCCTCTTGCACTGTTGGTGGGAATGTGAACTGGCGCAACCACTCTGGAAAACTGTGTGGAGGTTTTTCAAAGAGTTAAAAATAGAGCTACCCTAGGACCCAGCAATTGGACTGCTGGGGGTTTACTCCAAAGATACAGATGCAGTGAAGCACTGAGACACCTGCACCCCAATGTTTATTGCAGAATGTCCACAATAGTCAAACTGTGGAAGGAGCCTCGGTGCCCATCGAAAGATGAATGGATAAAGAAGATGTGGTATATGTACACAATGGAATATTACTCAGCCATTAGAAATGACAAATATCCACCATTTGCTTCAATGTGGATGTAACTGGAGAGTGTTATGCTGAGTGAAGTAAGTCAATCAGATAAAATAGAAACATTATATATATATATCTTATCATCATTTGGGGAATATAAAAAATAGTGAAAGGGATTATAGGGGAAAGGAGAGAAAATGAGCGGGAAATATCAGTGAGGGTGACAGAACACAAGAGACTCCTAACTCTGGGAAATGAACAAGGGGTAGTGGAAAAGGAGGGTGGTGGGGTATATGGTGAATGTGTGATGGGCACTGATGGGGGCACTTGACCGGATGAACACTGGGTGTTATGCTATATGTTGGCAAATCAAACTCCAATAGAAAAATATACCAAAAAAATGGCCGTGTTCTGTCAGGCTGTAATGTATATGAGAACTGTATCTTCCTATTTGCTTTAAATAGGCATTGGCCAGGATTGTTTTGAGCCCCAAAATATGTTCCAAGTAATTTCAACCAATATCTTTTGAACATCTACTATGAATAAGGCTCATGAGTACATGCAATGAGGGACATTAAGTAAATGACACACAACCATTTTCTCAAGTGACTGATAAATTAGTGACTATTTCCAGAGGAGGGAGAGGTGAACATAAAATCTGTTTAGAACTACTCATATTAGAGCATATGATTTGATGAATTACACAACAAATGTAAAAATAAAGTGATACTCTATCGATAAGGAAGATTAATCATACTTAGCTTGACAGAGAAACAAGAATTCAGAAAAAGTCTTATGGATAGCTCAGTGCTGTGACTGATGCGAAGCATGCCAATGCTTATTATAGTGATCTCATTGACAGAAATCACTCAAAGAGTTTAGGACCTACTTCTCCTGGGTCATTTCTGAATATCCAAAAACAGAAACAGTTCGTCTCTGCCAACTATATAGAAAGTTACTGTATTCTAGACACCTGACTCCAATGGAGGCATTGGGAGGCTCATTGCCCTACCTAGAGCTAATCTTCCACAATAGAAAAGGGAAACCATGATATAAGTGGCTGTGATGTTTAATTGTTTAAATTTGTGGATGTTTTTGGATGATATTAATATTTAGATTATTGAGTTCTGAATAAAACAGATTGTCTTCCATAATCAGCGTGGGCTTCATTCAATCAATTGATGGCCTTAATAGAACAAAAAGACCAGGCCCTTGGAATTCTCCAGAAGATTGCCTTTGGACTTCATCCACACCATCGGCTCTCCTGAATCTCCAGCCTGTTGGCTCACACTGTAGATTTTGGACTTGCCAACATCCATAATTATGTGATTGATTTCCTTATAATAAATCTCTTTATAAAAAAAAATAAATCTCTTTATACAAACACACACACACACACATCCTATTGGTTTTGTTTCTTTAGAGAACTCTAATACAATTACTCGGAATAGCATGCAGTTCAGATTTGTGTATAAGAGTAGCATATGATGATAGTGTCCAGTAACTAGTTTCTTACCAAAAATGGCTCTCACTATGACACCAGCTAAACAGAAATATTTCTTTTTTTTTTTTCAGAAATATTTCTTTAATTAAGCATGATTATTTTCCAACTGAGAGAAATTCAGTACCTAGGGATATAAGAGTCCAGAAGGATCAGTACTTTCACCTATGGTAAACTTTGGGAATCAGACAAACTTGAGTTCACATCATAGTTCAACTATTAGCTGTGTGTATTTAGGTAGATTTTTCTGAGGTTAAATTTCCACATCTGTAGTATGAGACTAATAATATCTATATCACATAAATAAGATAATGTATATGAAGCATTTACTATTTGGAAGGCAGCTCTAATTTTTTAATTGCCCATATACCCACCACTTACATTCTATAATATACATTTTAGTATATGTTTTAACATACACCAATCTATATATCCATCTAACCTTTATAATTATGATCCAAAGGTAAATAACTGTGAATCTTCTGCTACCCTAAATGTTAATGAAAATTTCCTAATAGGTCTGTTGATCCAGTTTTCCAAGAATGGAAGAGTACATTTTGAGCCATAGTCAGGGACATTGCCCTTCTGCCCCTCTTCCTGTCCAATCATTCATCACCTCCCCTTTATATATAAGCATAGGACTCCTCTTGCAAAGAGTAATATCAGAGACCTCACATGTCTTTCATGTCCTGAGAAAAATAGATACTGTATAATAGCATATGGGTCCTCATTTCAATAATAAAAATGTTTCTTTATGAGAAAAGCTTGCATTTCATGCTACTTTATCCTTGATATGCAAAAGAAATAGATGCAGTAAGTAAAGTTACTAAATTGAGATGTTTTGTGCCTTAATTCATTGTGCAGATGTCTGAGAAAATTGGTATATTGAGTACAGAGAAGGACAAGACTGAAGGAGCCATATATGATGATGGTGATTGTGGATGTGACTCTGGAGCCATACAGCTATGCATACCAGTATCTTACTTAGGAGTTATCTTTAGCCTCTTCCTACTTTCTTATTTCCCTAGATGGCAAGGTCCTACTATGTCCCTCAGGAGCCTACTCTGTGATCTAATTTTCTGGACAATGTTTCTCAAAGTGTGGTATATAAGTATATACCTCAGACCCTCCTGGGATCCAAGGTTCCAGGCCTCCAATTCAGATATACTGAAACTGAATCTCAAAAGGTGGGCCTTCTAATGCACTCTAATCACTGCTCTACACCAAAGGAGGATGTACCTTGAAATTAAGAAAGTTTTAGGGCCTCTAACTTGCCTGAATTCCTTCTAACAATCTTTGCCTAATTTTTTATTAAAGTCTGTTTTTTCTTCTTGAAGAGACTTCTTAGCAGTATAAGTTTCAGTCCCACAATATTTGGATGCATCCTTGCTCTAAAAGTCAAACTTTGGGTATCTGGGTGGCTCACTCAGCTAAGCATCTGCCTTCAGCTCAGGTTGTAACCTCGGGGTCCTGGGATCAAGCCCCATATCAGGCTCCCCACTCATTGTGGGGCCTGCTTCCCCATTTACCACTCCCTGTGCTCGTGCACTTCTCTCTCTCTTTCTTAGATAAACAAAATCTCTTAAAAATTTTTAAAAATAAAAATCAAACTATAATCTGCTAAATTATTAGATGTTAAGAAACTTTATCATACCTTTTCTTTTTTTAAGATTTTATTTATTTATTCATGAAAGACACAGAGACATAGGTAGAGGGAGAAGCAGGCTCCTACAGGGAGCCTGATGTGGGACTCAATCCCTGGACCCAGGATCATGCTCTGAGCCAAAGGCAGATGCTCAACCACTGAGCCACCCAGGCATCCCATATCATACCTTTTTTTTTTTTTTGAGGTATTTATAGTTAAGTAAAAATCTTTTGAAAGACTGAAATCTTTAAGTTCCAAAGAAAGAAATTCCCAACAGAAGAAATGCTGGTATTATGCCAAGTATTGGTAGGAGCACAGGCCCTTAGTAACACACCTCAAATCAAACTGGTTTTGTAACAGATCATCTACCTTCTTGTGAGGCTGGTCAAAGACCCTCAGATACATAACTTGTTCAAGGAAGTTCATTAACATTGAGCTATTTGTACCTGCTATCTCTTCTTCCATCCTGCAAAATATTAAAGAAACAATGTGGAGACAGGTTAAATGACATGATATTCTTAACTGGTAAGTCTGCTTGCAGTCAACTATGACTCTCTTAGAAAGGAAAAGTAGAAGCCAGGTCTAGCAGTATAAATTTACTGTATGAAGGAGTGACCTGTGTTCTGAACAGATGTCTCAGCATAGTAAAGCACACTGACATTAATTCAGAAAACTAAACATACCACCTCACAAGTTAAACTCTAAATTAAGAGGAATTTTGTCCTTGAAAGGTGACTAGAGATATGTGAAGAAGACTCTGACGTTTGTAAATTCTCATAGGGTAAAGTACTTCCAGACCTGTTGGTGTGAGTAATGTAAATAGGATTTGTAAGCAGTGCATTTTAATGTAAACACATAATTTTTCTTTGTGCTAGCAAAACACAGTCAGGGAGATATTTGAGCACAAAAAGAAGATTTTGGAATTTAAAATAACATTTGTGGTACCTCAAGGAAAGGAATCGATTTGAACTTAAGAAGAAAAATAATATGGAAATTCACTGCTATTAGTTAGGCTTTGTTTGAAAGTAGATTTGGGTTCCTATTCACACTAATATAGATCATTTCTTGATGATCAAAGTGACCAAAGGGTGTCTCTCCTTCCACAGTTATGCCCCCATCCTAGCACCCTATGATCTGAAATTTTCTGAAATGGTACAAATCTAACCATTTCACTTTTAGTACATTATACTGATGTGCCATATCATTTTATAGGCCTTAGCAAATTAAATAACATTATTTTTGCTCTGCTCATTCTAAAGCAAATCTATTCTTCTACTTTCTGAAATAATATAACACACAGTTAGCAGAACTTATGTTCTAAACTTCATTTATATTAGGGCAGCATTCTCCAAACCATGTTCCATGGAACACTAGTGTCTGGCAAGATATTAACTCACCACACACACAGTTACAAATACTCAGAATCAATGATTAAATATATTTGGAAAAGACAGCATAATCTATCCTTATGTAGGAGAGTTGTATTTCACATTGTCATATGAAATACTGAGGTAAGTTATGCAGTAAAGAACAAAGGTCTTCTTGTTCTACTGTCCCATTTACATTCACTTCTCTAGGTTTGCCCCTGGACATTTAGATGGTTTGGTATTCAACCACTGGCATAACATATCACAACAGATGCTCCTAACTCCTGCTCTAGCCCTACAGAGCTCATCTGAGCATTCCCTAGCTTTTACACCAGGAAAGAAGGATCAGAGTAGTGATCACTAATTTACATGGAATCCACTGATGTCCAACATCATATACCCACATGACAGCTAGATGTAGTTGTTTGTACAGTCTGTAGATAGAAAATAGATTGGTTGTCTGTGGGAAGGAAAATCCATAGGAGATAGTTTAAGAAAAAAAAACTAATTTATATTGGAAAACCTATATAAAATGTAGGTTTGAGAGTTATAGATCAGGAGATGGATTTTCCAGTCAACACACCTATTATCTTGCTTCTTATAATATAATCAAAACAATGTTATGACTTTCAGTTAAAAAAAGGAAAACAAACTAGCCTTCCAGTTTCTAATTAAAGCTAAGTATACCTTGGGACACTAAATGGAAAACCATATATTGTAAGCCAATTAGCCCTTCACCATTTATTAAAAATAAACATCTGAATCTGAATCACTTGACGGGATGAGCACTGGGTGTTATTCTGTATGTTGACAAATTGAACACCAATAAAAAATAAATTTATTTAAAAAAAATGAAGAGGACACAAAGAAATGGAAAAACATTCCATGCTCAAGGACTGTAAAAACAAACATTGTTAAAATGTTTATGCTATCCACAGTAATCTACACATTTAGTGCAATCCCTGTCAAAATATCACCAGCACGTTTCACAGAGCTGGAACAAATAACCCTAAAATTCCTATGGAACCACAAAGGACCCTGAATAGACAAAATGATCTTGAAAAAGAAAAGCAAAGCTGGAGGCATTGAGATTTCAGACTTCAAGCTGTATTACAAAGCTGTAATCATCAAGACAGTATGGTACTGGCACAAAAACAGACAGTGGACCAGAATAGAGAACTCCGAAATGGACCCACAACTTGATAGTCAACTTATCTTCAACAAAGCAGGAAAGAACATCCAATGGGAGAAAGATGGTCTCTTCAACAAATGGTGTTGAGGGAACTGGACAGCTGCATGCAAAAGAATAGAACTGGACCACTTTTTTACACCATACACAAAAATAAGTTCAAATGGATGAAAGATCTAAATGTGAGACAGGTGATGGGCACTGAGGTGGGCACTTGATGGGATGAGCACTGGGTGTTATTCTATATGCTGGCAAATTGAACACCAATAAAAAATAAATTTATAAAAAAAATCTGAATCTGGATCAATTTCAGAAGTAAAGAAATGAAAAGCAGTATCATAATTGATCCTGTTTTTACTCCAGCCTTTTCTAAATTCAACTCTTGTATATTTGGCTCTGTAGTCCTGACACTGATTCTACCTTTGGACTTGGTATTTGTTTGTGCTTTTTTCAGTGTGTAAACTTTAACTTATCCTTCACAGATTTTTTTTCTTGGCCCTCTAACCCTGTTCGTTTCAACTCATTTTCTTTTAGGCAGGAAATACCCTACTTCAGTTCAAAACACACAACCACGCACAGTACACAACCCTCACCATCCCCCAATAATCAGTAACTATCTGGGCCAGCCTTCTCATACCTACTTCCCATAACAAACTGTAAGGCAAAAACAGAAGGAAGGTGATCAATACTGCTAATCCGTACTGCTGTCATTTTAGTAACATCCCATTTAAAATTGTAGGATCAGATTTAGAGAATAAGTCCTGTAAATCACACTGGGAATTAAATCAGCCAAAGCAAGGAGTTAACAATTTAAGGTGTCAAGTTTTAAACCAATCTGAGTACTATAGATACTAATCAGTTCTTACAAAGAGATCACCAGTTCATGTGTACACTAATCTGTTAACTGAATAGTATATTACTATTTTTTATTATATGCAAAGTTTTAATGGCATTAATGAAAGGCAAATCAATTATAATAATTAATAGAAGCTATGTGGCTTTATAAGAGGAAAATAGAAAATGATAGCTATTTGATTAGAGGCAAAGGTGAAGGAGGATAGTCCTAGGAACTATTTTGATATCATACAAGAAATCTTTACCCTTAAAATTTTAGAATCACTGCTTTTAATCTATTGAGATCATGGCAAAAGTCAACTATTTAACAAATGCATAATCTGATAGACTTATATACAATATATTATGCAAAATGCTAAAAAATGTACTTTAGTCTTAATGGAATGAAAAAGATGAGAAATGAAATGTAATTTTATTTCAAAGAAACTAAGGCCATAAGGCCCCAATGTAATGTGTGGTAAAAATTATTTAAAAGCCTTCTACAATTTCATAGCCAAAAATTATTTCAAAGAACAAATATATTCAAGTTGCTTTGACAACCCAGACACTAAGTTTGCAATTTATACAAGCAAACTCAATAGATTTTCTAATTAATACCTTCCAAATATTTACCCTTATAAACATCTATACATAACTACGCAATTTCTACTGTTAGTTTTTGAGAATTCCACTATCTTTTCTGATTATTTCCAAAGATTTTCCTTAACTAGTCTTTTATAATTTACTATGCATTTCTTTCTTAGCATGAGGCCAACTACAATTGCAGTGATGGGCTCTTATATATAAACTTGTAAATCTCTGATTCCAGGTTTGTTTTGAACAGTGTCCTTTTATGAGTCTGGCTTATTTTAATGAAAACTAAAAGAAAAGGAAAAAAAACCACCCTGAATCTATAAGGTGAATAAACAAGGAAATTTTAAGAAAACATAAGCTAGAAAATGCAAAGACCAGAGAAACTGAAGAAAAATAAATTACAATAAGTGGAAGGTCTTTAGATTCTACATTCACACACACATATAATTCAATAATGGTAACAGAAGAGAGGCCAAAAGATGAAAAGATTTTGTATATGAGAAAGGATTTTTAAAGTATGCAGACAAAATATGTACATAATATAATTACCATTGTAATTCACACTATGCATGAAGGTTAAACAGTGGAGCATAGCTTTCTAGAACTTACACTTATTTTACCTGAAAACAAATCTCTAAATATATTTCATTACAACACACTTTAGGCTCACATGAAAATCCTTGCACCATAAAAAACAATATATAACAGGTCCTCCACTCGAAGGCAGTTCACTTATTTTTCTCCTAGTTTTGTGTTTTCCTTCCTGCTAAATCTTTGTTGTTAAAGAGAATTTAGTCCAAAAACATAGTTTATGAAGAAAGAACATGAACCAGTTTTGTAAGCTATAAAGGTTAAAGTACTTTTATGAAACACTTTCCCTAGAAGCTTTGTAAGTAACACTTCTCCAAAACTTAATGACAGCTGGCACAGCATGCAACCATATGCCTTCTTATATCTCCTAAATAAAAATGACTATTTGACTTATTAGCACTGGTTCTCTAGAGACGAAGCTAAGAGAATTCCTGCAGATTTATCTGGTTCTTATTATCTTAACAATGTTTGCTTTTACACCAGAAACAATTATGCTAGCCATCAGTCTGAAAATATTCGTGGAGAAAATTACAAACTATACCTTTATGTATTTCAGGTATCTTTTTAAAATCAAACATTTTGAGTGATTCAGATCACAAAACTCTTCAGTTACATGGTATTATCTACTAGAGAGAGGAGATGACATCCCCATAGTGGATTTCAGTCACCAAATGTTAGAGCTACAAGAACCCTCTATTTGTCCAAATCTTTCATTTTAAAGCTAAAAACCTGAGGCCCAAAGAGGTTAAGCAACTTGACTGTGGTCACAGTGATATCTTCCAACAGAGACAAAACCAGGAGCCAAGGTTTTTGACATGTCCCAGCGTTATTTGTATTAACCTTACCCTCCACTAGGAGACTCTCTTCTCTAGGGAGACCCAATTGTGGAACTATAGCTAATGATGCCCAGAAGTTTAACTCAAGATTAAAGGTTCATTAAGAAATTCAGGATTCCATATCATATAGCACTGGTAGGATGAGAGAGGATTCTAGCCACCTCCATCAGCGTAACTGTTCACTAGATAGTCCAAGCAAGTTGTAAGGTTGCAAAATAGGCCCTGTCCATCATGAGAGTCTGGTGTCAATTCTATTCAAAGACCACACAGAGCACACTTGTAGTTGAACAAGTTGGGATTATTACTCGTTGCAGTGAGGGAAAACATGTATCAAAGGAAACATCTCAGAAAGAGGGTGTTGGAAAGAACATATTACAGTATTTGGGATTAGGTTGCATAATTTGGGGGAAGAGGTAAGGAAGCAGTAATTCCCTCTGGTTTGGGAGCTATCAGAAAACAAGGACAATTCTACAATTGGGTATCTCAATGAATCGTATTTATAAAGAGGGCAGGCTAGATGAGGTCAAAGCTATAATTGGTAAACAAGTAACAATCATTTTAACTAAGAGAGAGGGAGGCTTATGTGTACAATTGGGTTGCACAGTGACCTTGTTTTGTTCTCACTCCATTATAATCTCAAAGTAATCTTGTCTGGTATTAATATTCTGTGATCTTCCCCCAAAAGAGAAGAGGCCTAGTCGTTAGTGACATTCCAGCTTGAAGTAGCATGCATAAGACCTAGTTGTGAGCATCAAACCAGTTCCTGGATATCAAGTGTTACACTTTTCTTTTCTTTCCCACTGTGGATTCAGTGGTTGGGGCCAATTAACAGACCTATGATTCCGAGGTGTCAATCTTGCCTATCCCTCAAATGAAATGCCTGAGTCAAATTACTGTAAAAAAACTTGAAAATCCTCTTTTACAAAATCAAGCAATCAGATCAGAACAGCACTAAGTAACATTTACTATCTGCTAGTGCCATTGAAACTGTAAATTAAAAAATAAGATGAATTCAACACCTGCTAGAATTAGGTTTGAGTCCTGGCACTGCTTCTTGATAGCTATGTGACTTGATAGATATGTGACTGACACTCTCAACATCACAAGGATTGAATAAGATAATGTAATTTGTATCAAGAGTCACAATTGGGGATCCCTGGGTGGCGCAGCGGTTTGGCGCCTGCCTTTGGCCCAGGGCGCGATCCTGGAGACCCGGGATCGAATCCCACATCAGGCTCCCGGTGCATGGAGCCTGCTTCTCCCTCTGCCTATGTCTCTGCCTCTCTCTCTTTCTCTCTCTGTGACTATCATAAATAAATAAAAATTTAAAAAAAAAAAAAAAAAAAGAGTCACAATTGGACCATCCAATACTGCTATCTTTTTCAAAGTTTATCAGTCCTAAGGAACATTTGCCTTTGCAAACCTCCTTAACTATCAGCAGACAGCATTTACCACCACAAATAATTTATTGGCCCTGATCACCTTTTATGCCCCATCTTGACTTATAATATAGGGTAGTTAGAATAACCCTTTTAGCCATGTTGAAACTTTAAGTTTACTTCAGATTCACACTAAAGAAAACTTGACTATCAAAAATTAAAGAAATCTTAGAAACAAAATGAGTTTTAATAGCATAGACAAATGAAACAGTTGAAACATCATTAAAGACAACACTTGGAAATGCTTATGACCTATAAAGCTCTTTTGACAATATGTAAATTATTTCCCTGACCTGACAGAATTAGAAAAAGAAATAATGATCACTTAAGTGAATAACACAGAGGCAGTATGCTTCAAGTTCTAAGATTTCTAAAATCTCTTTTACGAAAGGTTATGAAAAAACCTCCAGCTAGAAAGCAGGATGGCATTTCTGGCAACAATTACTTGAAACAAAAGAATAGTTAACCTTTCCAATTGCGGTAGTCATTTGGTTACCTTGAGGCTCAGGGGAAACTTGAAAGTTTCACAAATATGTCTTGACATTTTCACTTAGTGGAGTCTTGATACCTTTCTAATATGATTACAAAGTTCCTAATAAGTAGCACTGGAGATTCTTCTCCAGTTACATAACTATATCAGCATCCTCAAACTTCAGTTATCAATCCACACATTTGAAGGAACTGCCCAGTTATATAACACAAAATACCAATCTTCTATAGGAAATTGTTAGCATTACAACTCTAAGTTGCTGAGATATACACAACAATATAATAAGAGAAGAATGGACGCAGAAGAGAGTTTGAGAGGAAATCTATAAAATGAAAGAATTGTTTCCAACTCTCTGAAGAAAGTCCATGGTACTTTGATAGAGATTGCACTAAACGTGTAAATTGCCCTGGGTAACATTGACATTTTCACTATAGTAATTCTTCCAATCCATGAGCATGGAATATTTTTCCATCTCTTTGTGTCTTCCTCAATTTCTTTCAGAAGCGTTCTATAGTTTTTAGGGTATAGATCCTTTACCTCTTTGGTTAGGTTTATTCCTAGGTATCTTATGCTTTTGGGTGCAATTGTAAATGCGATTGACTCTAATTTCTCTAGAAAGGCCAATGACTTCTGGGCATTGATTTTGTATCCTGCCACACTGCCAAATTGCTGTATGAGTTCTAGCAATCTTGGGGTGGAGTCTTCTGGGTTTTCTATGTAGAGTATCATGCCATTAGCGAAGAGGGAGAGTTTAAGATTTGTGTGGAATCACAAAAGACCCAGAATAGCCAGGGGAATTTTAAAAAAGAAAACCATAGCTGGGGGCATGACAATGCCAGATTTCAGGTTGCACTACAAAGCTGTGGTCATCAAGACAGTGTGGTACTGGCAGAAAAACAGACACAGAGATCAATGGAACAGAATAGAAAATCCAGAAGTGGACCCTCAACTTTATGGTCAACTAATATTCATCAAAGAAGGAAAGACTATCCACTGGAAAAAAGACAATCTCTTCAATAAATGGTGCTGGGAAAATTGGACATCCACATGCAGAAGAATGAAACTAGACCACTCTCTTGCACCATACACAAAGATCAACTCAAAATGGATGAAAGATCTAAATGTGAGACAAGATTCCATCAAAATCCTAGAGGAGAACAGGCAACACCCTTCTTGAACTTGGCCACAGCAACTTCTTGCAAGATTCATCGATGAAGGCAAGAGAAACAAAAGCAAAAATGAACTATTGGGACTTCATCAAGATAAGAAGCTTTTGCAAAGCAAAAGATACCGTCAACAAAACTAAAAGACAACCTACAGAATGGGAGAAGATATTTGCAAATGATATATCAGATAAAGGGCTAGTTTCCAAGATCTATAAAGAACTTATTAAACTCAACAGCAAAGAAACAAACAATCCAATCATGAGATGGGCAAAAGACATGAACAGAAATCTCACAGAGGAAGACATAGACATGGCCAACAAGAACATGAGAAAATGCTCCGCATCACTGGCCATCAGGGAAATACAAATCAAAACCACAATGAGATCCCACCTCACACCAGTGAGAATGGGGAAAATTAACAAGGCAGGAAACCACAAATGTTGGAGAGGATGTGGAGGAAGGGGAACCCTCCCGCACTGTTGGTGAGAATGTGAACTGGTGCAGCCACTCTAGAAAACTGTGTGGAAGTTCCTCAAAGAGTTAAAAATAGATCTGCTCTACAACTCAGCAATTGCACTGCTGAGGATTTACCCCAAAGTTACAGATGCAATGAAAGCCGGGACACCTGCACCCCAATGTTTATAGCAGCAATGTCCACAATAGCCAAACTGTGGAAGGAGCCTCGGTGTCCATCGAAAGATGAATGGATAAAGAAGATGTGATCTATGTATACAATGGAATATTACTCAGCCATTAGAAACGACAAATACCCACCATTTGCTTCGATGTGGTGGAACTGGAGGGTATTATGCTGAGTGAAATAAGTCAATTGGAGAAGGACAAACATTATATGGTCTCATTCATTTGGGGAATATAAAAAATAGTGAAAGGGAATAAAGGTGAAAGGAGAAAAAATGAGTGGGAAATATCAGAAAGGGAGACAGAACATGAAAGACTCCTAACTCTGGGAAACGAACGAGGGGTGGTGGAAGGGAGGTGGGTGGGGGGTGGGGGTGACGGTCACCCAGGTGGGCACTTGACGGGATGAGCATTGGATATTATTCTATATGTTGGTAAATTGAACACCAATAAAAAATAAATTTGTAAGTGAAAATAAAGAAAGAAGGAAGAAAGAAAAAGAAAGAAAGAAAGAAAGGAAGGAAGGAAGGAAGGAAGGAAGGAAGGAAGGAAGGAAGGAAGGAAGAAAGAAAGAAAGAAAGAAAGAAAGAAAGAAAGAAAGAAAGGAGAAAGAAAAAAAGAAAGAAAGAAAGAGAGAGAGAAAGAAAGAAAGAAAAATTAAAATAACAAAAAAATAAATAAAATGAGGGAATTGGGAATTGATTTGTAAGGACTGTACTGGCTCTCACATTGTTTGACTTGATAACTACTTCAGCAGAATCTAAAGCAGGAAAAGAAACAAATGTCAAGAAAAATATAACATCAAGTGCCTCATTAGTTCAGTAAGCTAGAATCTAGTGGTGATGACCCTCTAGAGCACAGGGTCATGGATATGATTTGTTTACTGAGCTAGTTGGCTAAGACATACCTTCCTTAAGACTCTGCCTAGTCCTCTCATAAATCCTTCATATTGATCATAGGGGAGATAACTTAGATAACCAGTTAAATAATTCCCCACTGTAAAAAAAAAAAAAAATAGGGTAGAAATCTGAGTTATCCAGTTCATTATCAGACATTTTACTAAAGAACTGTCCTTCTGTTGAAAGAAACAGAATACTAAATATAGTACTTGCCTAGTGCATCTCTGTGCCCATGGCACATTAAATGGAGGTTAACAAAGAGATTCACATGATTGTGGATGCCTAGGCACTTATGCTCCTATCAGTTGAGTTATATATTTACCAAAAACCACTTGTAATTTTTAACAAGCTTGCTGATGCCAACTCTACTTTGTATATTACATAAAATAGTGATGGTGAAGTATAAGTGCAAAAAAGAAAAAAAAAACAGATTCATTTCAATGAAAATTAAATTGCGACTCAATAAAGACGTTAGTAAAACAAAGATGTGATGTCAAATTAGATGAGGATGAAACAACTTTGAAAGATTGGTTTGGGAGCAAGAGTCATAAACATCTAGAAGGACTCCACACTCAAATTGCATAACAAGTGTTTTTAAATTGACTTCTTGACCTCAAAGAAACCCAAACTGGAAATCACAGAGGATGCATTATGTTGTAGTTTCAGAAAAAGACAAAACCAGTGGTGTGCCAGAGCCAGCTTGTGCTGGCCTCACAATGGCCAATTATCAAGTTTTCAAGAGCTTGGTGAGCCTATTGTTAAACAATGCCATTTTAATAATTAAATGACACAAACTTAGAATAAAATAAACTCTATTTTAAAACAAACGTATTAAATCCAATGACTCATTACTTCATGAATATTTTATATTTTATAATTATCTATACACTTTTTTAAAAAAATATTTTATTTATTTATTCATGAGAGACACAGAGAGAGAGAGAGAGGCAGAGACACAGGCAGAGGGAGATGCAGGTTTCCTGCCAGGATCCTGATGCAGGACTCCATCTGGACCCCAGGTTCACACCAGAGCCTCAGGCAGCCACTCAACAGCTGAGCCACCCAGGTGTCCCTAATTATCTATACTCTTGAGGTTATTTACAGTTATTGTATCTAAAGAGTGGAAATATAATGGTGCACTGCCATACATTTCTTTCCAATTTCACATTCAGTGACATGTTAGTAACTTAAAAGTGGCCATCATGGGAGTATTTACTATTATGAAAATAATCAAACACAACAACCAGGGCCATTTTTTTTCCAGAGAGTTTATTGCTAAACATTTATCAGCATACCACTGAACAAAAGCAAAATCGAGTAAGTGTGACCATATTCAAAGAAAAATCTTTGACCATAAAACAGAAGGCTGGCAAATGAACACACATGCACTTATGTTTTAAGCTGAAAGAAAATGCTATGATAGGTGTGTATATTTCTGTGTGTGTGTATATGTGTGTGTGTATACTTTATTATCTTCTATTATGCTAAGTGAAATAAGTCAGTCAGAGAAAGACAAATACCATATAATTTCACTCATATGTGGAATTTAAGAAACGAAACAAATGAGCAAGGGGGGGAAAAGAGAGAGGCAAACCAAGAAACAGACTCAACTATAAATAACAAACTGATGGTTACCAAGAGGAGAGGTGGGTGGGAAGATGGGTAAAAAATGTGATAGAGATTAAGAAGTTCACTTGTAATGAGCACTGGGTGATGTATGGAAGTGTTGAATCACTATATTATATACCTAAAACTAATATTACACTGTATGTTAACTGGAATTTAAGTAAAAACTTAAAAAATAATAATGTTTTCAATTAATCTACAACTATTCATCTTGTTCAAACTAAAGCTTGTACCAGAGAGAGTAAAAAAGTAATGCAAATTTTTATAATTGTCTGGAAAGTAGTTTGGGAACATTTATTGAAAGACTTGAAAATTCATACATGTTCACAGAGAAACTTTACTTCTATTAGTTTATCTTAAGAAAATCATAAATGATATAGTTAAAGATGTACTAAAATGTCCATCATATGATTTACAATAATGATATACACATATAGAAATAAACAACCTAAATTTGAAGCAGTAGGGAAATGATTAAGTAAATCATAATATATCTATATAATAAAATACAACATAACCAGTAAAATCATGTTTTCAAAGAATGTTCAATGAGTAGGAAGAAATTCACCAAATATTAATAGTAGTTATCAGTGGGTGGTGGAATTTGAATTGATTCAATGTTTTATACAAGTAATATACATGCATTATTGAAATGCTAGAAAATAGAGATTAAAAATAAAATAATGATCATCCATAAATCCACAGAACAAAAATTACTCTTTTAAGTCTTTTTGTTGTTTGTTCTTACAGATTTTTTTACCTCATATGTGCACATACACATTTTAAACACAAAATGGTATTATAGGGTGCTTATTATTTTGTAACTACTTTTTTCATAGTAAATCTTAAGATAATTCCAGATAATTTTACCTTATTTTCTTATTTACAATTTTCTGTATTTTCCAAATTAAAAAATAAATAATGAGCAGAAAGTAGCTTATCTCCAGAGACAATCTCCATGGAACTACGCCTGTGAATCTTGGCTGATTTGGTGCTTGTCTTTAATCAAAGAATGAGCTGATAGTAACAGTGTGTGAGTTAATCATTTAAGACTTAAGAGGGCCCAGAAGCTTCCACTTTTGTGTTTTGTGGATTCCTGAGTCACTAAGACCAGCTACCCTCATGGAGAAACTAAGTGGAGAAGTCATATGGAGAGAGAGAAACCTGAGATTACATGAAGAGAAAAGGTTGAATTTTGCCAGTATCCTATCTGAACCCAGTTTTCTAGCTGTACCCACCAAGACATGTGAGTAAAGTCATCCTGGATTCCCCAACCCAATCAAGCCCTAAGATGACTGCAGTCCTAGTACATGGAAGAGAAGAACCATTCATTTGATGCCAAGTCATCCATAAAACGATGATAAATAATAAAATGTTGCTGTTTAAGACACTAAGTTTTGACAGTTTGTGAAGCAGCAACAAATAACCAAAACAGAATATGTATTATTCATATAATATGAAAAAATTATTTTTAAAGCATTGTAATGTACTTATGCATGCACTTTTGTATATACACACAACCTATTTCTTGCTCGAATGCCTAATTGTGGTTCTCTGGTACATACTCTATTTATTCTGTATGATGTGCACCTAATTTCACAGTTCAGACTCAGTCTGTGTAAAGAAAAGATAAATTGCTGACCTTATAAAGTATTTATTGATGTCAATCTAAAACCCACACAGACTGACGTGGATATTTCTTTTCACATAAACAAACTGAGACCCACAGAGAGTAAGCGACTAGTCCAAGGTTACCAAAGTTACATTAGTAGTTAGTAGCAGAGTTAGCACAGGTTCCCAAGTCAATAACCCTTCCTCTATACTACATTGTCTATATCATCACTCTAAAACTGTATCACTTTGTTTTGGACAACAATGAAATTGAGAATACTTATTTACCAAAAGATAGATGCAGTCCTGCTTGACTAAAAACTTGCTTTTTTCCTTAAAAACCACGGCAAGTTTTCTAAGAGCCTTCTGAATAACATCAGAAAATCCACAGACAGTTGCATGTGTCAAATCCTCTTACACACATAAGTTAGCATACAAAAAATAAGCTTCTCTTCATGAAATGAAGCACTTCCCACAAGCAAAAAAGTATTCAAGGCTCAAAATCTGTTGCATGACCATACTTAAGTGAGAATACAAAATTTTAAAGTTCACATTATCTGTGAATACTGTAAAAGAAACAACTGTGGAAAGGTGTTCTGTCATATTATCACTTTCTAGAGGGGCAGTTGAAAGTACTCAAATATTTGCATTCTTTTTTTTTTTTTTTAATTTTTATTTATTTATGATAGTCATACACAGAGAGAGAGAGAGAGAGAGGCAGAGACACAGGCAGAGGGAGAAGCAGGCTCCCTGCACCGGGAGCCCGACGTGGGATTCGATCCTGGGTCTCCAGGATCGTGCCCTGGGCCAAAGGCAGGCACTAAACTGCTGCGCCACCCAGGGATCCCAAATATTTGCATTCTTTATGCTATCTTTAAGTGACTCAGTTTCTCCTTTCAGAATAAGAACTATTTCTTCCTCTTTAGC
Organism: Canis lupus familiaris; assembly: GCF_011100685.1. Classification (NCBI taxonomy): domain Eukaryota; kingdom Metazoa; phylum Chordata; class Mammalia; order Carnivora; family Canidae; genus Canis; species Canis lupus. Next base: position 70,072,659 of record NC_049260.1, read on the forward strand.
CCAGAGTGAGAGTTTAATCAAAAGCATAAAGTTTATAGTCAGAGAGCCACTGGAGCCTCTAAGCAGAGATAAAACTTTATAAACCCATTCCCTAAATTCTCTAAAAACCAATTTGCTTTTTCATTATTTCTCTGAAAAAACATGCAATGTTTTACACCAAAATAAAGAGCTTTTATACATCAAAGGAAACCATCGATAAAACAAATAGGCAACCTACTGAATGGGAGATATTTATAAATGATATATTTGATAAGGGGTTAAAAATAAGCAGAGGACCTGAATAGACATTTTTCCAAAAATTACATACAAATGGACAACAGACTTGAAAAGAAGCTCAATATCACTAATTATCAGAGAAATAAAAATCAAAATTGCAATGAGATATCGTCTTATAGCTATCAGAATGGCTAGGATCAAAAACAGAAGAAATAACAAGTGTGGTAAGAATGTGGAGAAAAAGAAACCCTGGTGCACAGTTGGTGGGAATGGAAATTAATGCAGCCACTGTGGAAAACAGTATGGAGGTTTCTCAAAAAATTAAAAATAAAATTACCATATGATCCAGTACACTATTAGGTATTTGCCCAGAAATAATAAAACACTAATTCAAAAAGATATATGCACCCCTACATTTATGCAAGATTATTTTCAATAATCAAAATAGACAAATGGGTAAAGAAGAGTTGGTATATATATGCAATGGAATACTATTCAGCCATAAAAAAGAATGAGATCTTGCCATATTCAACAACATGAATGGACCTAAAGGGTAAAACACTAAGTGAAATAAGTCAATTAGAGAAAGGTAAATGCTTTATGATTTCATCATATGTGGAATTTACAAAACAAAACAATGAACAAAGTAAAAAAGAATAAAATATAGACTCTTAAAATACAGAAAAGAAACTGGTGGTTGCCAGAGGGGAAGTGGGGGGAGGGGGGAATGGGTGAAATAGAGGAAATTAAGAGCACACTTACCATTTTTAAATATTGGGAAAGAAAAAAGTTTTTAAATAATGAAAGAAAAAATTACATAATGTTCTGAGGGACGTGTAATGATAACCTTAAAAGTGCAAAAATGATGTTTACACATAGAATCAGTATCACAAGAAATAAAATAATATAAACATCTTTGCAGTATACTTTAGTGCTGACCTAGAGGGCTGCATTTATGAGAAAGAGCAATAATATATGTACTTGATTTATAAAAATGAGTTTATCATAAAAGGCATCAGGGTGTATGTATGCACAAAATACTAAAGTATGAAAAAAAGAAACTTTAAAAGGAACATGCAAGGCTTAATTCCAAACCTGAAAAGCACCAGATCTCTACCTTCAAAGAAACAGAGAGGAAGAGCACTTCTGTGGTTTTTTAGAACCGTTTTCAACCATGATGTTATGAATATAATTGTGACACAGATCGATTTTGAGGTATGCTGCAAATAATGTTTTCAATAATATTTTTAAAAAGAAAGTCTGTGAGTAATTTATTTATTGAGTCAGATCACAATTATTTTCATTCGCTTGCATTGCAATACACTTCCCTGAATGGAAAAGTTGGGTGAGGTTACAACTTGTTCCCACTGATTATCTCCTTGTGCACATGAATTCATTTATTCACTCATTTAACAAATGCTTTTTTAAGTTTCTATAATTTTCCAGGCACTATTCCAAGTGCTGTAAACACAAAGATAATTAAAACAAGGTCCTCACCCTTTGTAGAGCCTATAGGTCTAGAGTAAAAGGCATATATGTAAAAAAGTAAGTGCAGTCAAAACAGGTAAATGCTAATGCAAACAAATGCAAAGTGATGAGGAAATTCTGGAAAGAAAATAATTTTTTCTGGATGGGTCAAGGAAGACTCCATTCAATTAGGATAACAGTGCTAGGTCAAACAGAATACTGAAAGTTTAGTCAGAGAAAGAGGGAGGGACTTTATAATTTATTCTCTAGGAAGTTGGAGGACATTGGAGTTCTTTTTGTGTTGTAGCTTATGACTTTTTTAAAAGCAAGGGAGCTGCATGACCAGATTAGCAGAAAGGTAATCTTAATGATATTATGGAGGATGTTTGGGAGAATAAGGAAACTAGAAGCAGGAATTCCAGTTAAGAGCATATTGTAAGAGTCAAGGCAAAGAGGTACTGAGAACCTACACTAAGCAGTGCCTGTAGGAATGAAAAGGCTGAAACAGAATCAAATGATATTTAAGCAACAGGATAGTCAATAAGCTTGATCACTGACTGGATTCAGGAGCTAAGTGAGGGTCAAATTAGCCAAAATGACTCCAAGTTTTCTAGCTTGAGTGATTTGCTAGATAGACATTGATGTTATGAATCAAAGAAAGAGAATGCAGAAGGAAGAATAGGTTTCATGGAGAGGAGTGACTGAGTTTCATTTTGGGTATTTTAGGTTTGAGATATCAATGGGTCATTCGAGAGAGCTGTTCAGTACAGAGGCACATGCAATCAGATTTCAAGAAAGAAGTCTGAGTTACCAATATATATCAAGTCTTTGATATATAGGTTATAGCTAAAAGTGTAAGACTGGATGAGATTACCCAAGGTGAAAAGAAAAAGGAATCTAGTCCAGAACTCCAAGGAACACTAAGCCTTGGAAGATGGGCAAAGGAAGAGGAGAGGAAAGAAGCTGAGAAAAAGAAGACACTAGGTAGAAAAAACAAAATGAGATATGTGCTTTGGAAAGAATGTTCAAGAGGAAATTGATAATATTAAATGGCAAAGAAAATTGGAGTGAGCATGGAAAAGAAATCATGAGATTTAGCAAACAAAGAGTTATGAAATGATCTTAGAGCAGTCTTAATAGAGTAGTGGAATCAGAGGCAGGAATCCATTAAGCCAAAAGACATAAAGGATATCATTTGAAAATGAGGAAAAGGGATTTAAAAGATAAGATATTATCCATCTCACATAGAGATCATTGTTTCTTCTGCCATAAGTCTCCTAGATAGTTACAAATATGTTAGCAGCAGGGAAGGTGCGGGAAAGGCAAGCACCCTCTCTTTATATTAGGATCCTCTGTGCTAGTTATTAAGTTGCAGATATTAAATTACTGTCTCTTACACTCACTTTCTATGTTTTACTTTTTGATGATGCCTTGTGATGAGGTGGCTAGGACTCAGCAAACCACATTTCCTGCTGGTTCTTTTGCCCCTGGTTCCTTGTTAGGTACAGAGACTAGAGGGCGCTAGAGGAAGAATGCAAGGCTGGAGGGAGCAGTGAAGGTGGTACTGTTTGCTTTCCCGTCCTTTAGGCAAATCATTCAAATATTGACCCTTCACCAAGGCTGAGGTAGTGATTCCAATCTCAAGCTTTTTGTTTTGGCAGTCTGAGATGCAGGCTTATTGTGCTCAAGAGACATTAGCAGCAGCTGGCCAGTACCCTCTCCTAAAGAATCCAGGTTCCAACTCTATATGGACCCTGCTCTGAGCTCCTAAATTCTGGTAACCCCACTCTCTTCCTTCTGATCTCTGAAACCTAAGAGCAGTAACTAATTCCCGGGGTAGGGAATAGTTGGGAAAGAAGATGTTCAGAGGGCTAAACTCCTCCCGGGTTTTGTTTTAGACATGATACTTTGATACCTTTGAGAATTATGTAGTGCTTAAAATGCTACAATGCTCCAGGCATGTTTTATCCCTCATTTAATCAATTGACCTCAGAATACAAATAGATAGATATGTAGATAGATATATGATAGATAGATAGATAGATAGATGATAGATAGATAGATAGATAGCCTATCATAAAAAAGGAACTACTCACTTCGTTGTGAGGTTTTTCTTTAGAAACAGCATCGGACTGAACAAGAAGATTGTGCTACTATTTGTACTGCTTCTAACTGGTTACATGACCTTGAACAAGTCATTTCTTCCATCTGTGCAATTAGTTTTTATATTTTTAAAACAAGAATGTTCATTATGCTTTGATGGTTGCACGAAAAAATCATTATTACTGTTTGTGGAAGGAGGTAGAGACATAGAGGTGAGGATGGAAACTGCAGATAGAGAGATAGGAGTGGAAGGAACAGGGTGTGACTAATTCTAAGAGTCCAAGTTGGTATTTTGTAGAAATGGGGACGCTGCTGAAATTTGAAGTCACTTTTTGCTTTAAAGGTAGGACAATACGATTGTTACAAACACTGACTTGGATGTCAAGCAAACTTGTTTCATTTTTTCACCACTATTTTTAAACTCTGTTTACCACCTCTTGACTCTGTGGTGATAGGTAAATAATTCAAGTTTTCAGATTCTCAGTTTCATCATCTTTTAAATTAGTATACCTCTTTTGTAAAATAGAAGTCTAGGTTTGCTAGATGTGAAGCAGCAGGAGGAACAATTGCATGCAGCATTAAGAGTCTTATCTGTTTATTGAAACAATTTTAAAAAGCTATACCATCATGGCCCTATGTGGGAAGAGGTTTCAGCCCCTTCAGAACAAGGGCCCACAGATAGATACAATTATGTTTAGGTACTTGATATTCTTCTAGTAATGGGGACTATATCAGAACACTTCTATTTATTGGTGGATTTATTTGGACAGAACAAAATTTTCCTGGATTTTATCAAATTACATATACTAAAAGTATATATCCTAGTGAACACTAAGTTAATATATTTGCTTTCCTCACAGTTGTATTAAGAAGAAATCTCTTAAGAATTTTAAGTTTCTGGAACATACTGCACCAATATCCAGGAATAAAGAGGATGGTACATCAGCATCTATACTGAATATAAAAGAACCATATTCATAGACACATGATTGATGGTTTTTCCATTACAGAATTCATTTGCATATAATACTGTGGCACACAGACCAATTTTCCCTTTGAAGATACTGCATTTCTTAGCATTTCTAGCCAGTGAAAACAGAAAATAACAGCAAGACCATCTTTCTGACAAAAAGAAAACAATTGTTTAAATTCCCTGTGCTCACTTTCTAAATACTGTTCTGCAGTGCTACCTTATCTCTTGGCCTTAAAATAGAATTTTGCAAGCACCATTTACATCCTTATGTCAGTCTTTTACTATAAAACAAGTGAAAATTAAACAGGCAATCCCTAGGTTCAACAACTTTAAGATCGATTTCTAAGACCAAAAATAGGATGATGTAGTTCATCTCCTTAAGTAAAGATACATTTGGATAAATTAACAGATTCTTCACCGATTCCACAACTACAAATCCATGCTCATATGCAAAGTTCTCCTTATAATTGAGGCATATTTAGACAATGCAGCTGATTCTAGGTCCTAAAGCTGCCAGGCTATAAATTAGGCTCCTGTGGCAATTGCATTAGCTTCTTCAGATCACACAGATTATTATTTAAATGTCTAGTTCATCAAATATGATATATAAGGAAAGGAGTGGGAAGGAAAAGGTGGCAGAGACAGTATTTGAATCAACTTTCAAATATATCTCCTTTGAATGACTAATTGGATGTTCTAAGGCTGAATTTTCCAATTTCTTAAATGCTTTGCTTTAACAACATATTTACAACCTACACTAAGAACAAAAAATTGAATATGTGGAGGATATGAGACAACAACAAATCTTCATTTCAAAACTTTAATGCAGGCTTTTAAGAACCAGCCTTGAAGTTAAATACTAGCTCTGGTATATTCTAGGTGGAATAATAATTAGGTTTTCCGGTTCTTTGCTAAAAAAGAAAAAAAATCTGGGCCCTCAACTTTATGGTCAACTAATATTCGACAGAGGAGGAAAGACTATCCACTGGAAAAGAGACAGTCTCTTCAATAAATGGTGCTGGGATAATTGGACATCCACAAGCAGAAGAATGAAACTAGACCACTCTCTTTCACCATACACAAAGATAAATTTAAAATGGATGAAAGATCTTAATGTGAGACAAAATTCCATCAAAATCCTAGAGGAGAACACAGGCAACACCCTTTTTGAACTTAGCCACAGTAACTTCTTGCAAGATACATCCATGAAGGCAAGAGAAACAAAACCAAAAATGAATTATTGGGACTTTATAAGATAAGCTTCATCAAGCTTTTGCACAGCAAAATAAACAGTCAACAAAACTAAAAAACAACCTACAGAATGGGAGAAGATATTTGCATATGACTTATCAGATAAAGGGTTAGTATCCAAGATCTATAAAGAACTTATGAAACTCAACAGCGAAGAAACAAACAATCCAATCATGAAATGGGCAAAAGACATGAACAGAAATCTCACAGAGGAAGACATAGACATGGCCAACAAGCACATGAGAAAATGCTCCGCATCACTGGCCATCAGGGAAATACAAATCAAAACCACAATGAGATACCACCTCACACCAGTGAGAATGGGGAACATTAACAAGGCAGAAAACCACAAATGTTGGAGAGGATGTGGAGAAAGGGGAACCCTCTTGCACTGTTGGTGGGAATGTGAACTGGTGCAGCCACTCTGGAAAACTGTGTGGAGGTTCCTCAAAGAGTTAAAAATAGATCTGCCCTACGACCCAGCAATTGCACTGCTGGGGATTTACCCCAAAGATACAGATGCAATGAATCCTAGGGACACCTGCACCCCGATGTTTATAGCAGCAATGTCCACAATAGCCAAACTGTGGAAGGAGCCTCGGTGTCCATCGAAAGATGAATGGATAAAGAAGATGTGATCTATGTATACAATGGAATATTACTCAGCCATTAGAAACGACAAAGACCCACCATTTGCTTCGATGTGGTGGACCTGGAGGGTATTATGCTGAGTGAAATAAGTCAGTTGGAGGACAAACATTATATGGTCTCATTCATTTGGGGAACATAAAAATTAGTGAAAGGGAATAAAGGGGAAAGGAGAGAAAAAGAGTGAAATTATAAGTGAGGGTGACAAAACATGAGACACCTAACTCTGGGAAATGAACAAGGGGTAGTGGAAAGGGAGGTGGGCGGGGGGTTGGGGTGACTGGGTGACGGACACTGAAGGGGCACTTGGCAGGATGAGCACTGGGTGTTATGCTATATGTTGGCAAATTAAACTCCAATAAAAGAATAAATAATAAATAAAAAAAGAAGTTGGAACTTTCAGTCTCACTTCTTGATTTCTGGGGAGGGGAGCTGGAGATTGAATCAGTTATCAATGGCTAATAATTTAATCATCCATGCCTATGTAATGAAGGTTCCATAAAAGCCCAGAAGGAGGGGTTTCTGAAAGCTTCTGGGTTGATGAATACATCGTGGCTTGGAGACACTGGTGGTGTCAGACAAAGTATGGGAACTTTCCCCATACCTTGCCCTATGTATCTCTTCCATTTGGCTGTTCCTGAGTTCCTTTTATAATAAACTGGTAATAATCTAGTGAGTAAAATGTTTCTCTGAATTTTATGAGCTGCTCTATCAAATTAATTGAACCCAAAGAGGGGTTCATAGGAACTTCCCACCCACAGCCCATTAGTTAGATGTACAGGTGATAACCTGGGTTTTTGATTAGCATGTAAAAGGGGGTGATCTTATGGGATCAAACCCTTAACTTGTGGAATGTGACACTAACCTCTCCTCCTGACACTGGATGGGTGCAACACCCGTACTCCCTTACTCATAACTTTTTTCTTCACAACTTCCCCCATGGTACTTTGTAGATCTTAAAATCTAGGCACAATGTACCTCATAATAAAGCTACCTTTATCTATGTCTATCTCCAGATTCCAGCACAGATTCTAGCATATCATGTCTACTCAAATTATGAGATTAATTATTTGTGGGCTCTCTCATCCCTGTCACTGCTCATATAGACTGTTCACATTATTATTTTTTGCTTATTGCTTCTTAATTGCTTCAATTTATTTGATATGAGTATGTCATTTTCCCCTAGCTAGATTTTTAAGGTAGCAAAAGCTTCTATTTCTTTAATATTTCTTATTCCTTGCCTTTCCTCTGTCAGCACTACCTGTTCCCCACTCAAGCCCCTAACTACTGCCACTTTACACCTAGCATGTTGCTGCACTTATAGCAAGTATAGTCTGTGTAAATAGTGGGTGAAGACTGAACAAATATGTGAATAAAAAGAGACTTCTAATAGATTTAGTCTGAGAAGTTTAATTTTTTTTTTATGATAGTCACACAGAGAGAGAGAGAGAGGCAGAGACATAGGCAGAGGGAGAAGCAGGCTCCATGCACCGGGAGCCCGACGTGGGATTCGATCCCGGGTCTCCAGGATCGTGCCCTGGGCCAAAGGCAGGCGCCAAACTGCTGCGCCACCCAGGGATCCCTTAGTCTGAGAAGTTTAAAAAAATAGTGTGAAAGCAGTCCAACTAGTTTTTCCTTTCTTTGTTTCAAGTGGAAAAATGACCATTTGAGGAGGAGCAGGTATGGTGGTAGCTCAAACATATAATTTAGTCTGGACAGGGCATCAATATATAAGACATCTTTTTTTTTTTTTTATTTTGCCCAACATGGCTTATGGCATAGTTTAGATGAATTAGATCAAACAAACGTCTCCTGTGTTCTTTCAGGTAACATTTCCCAGAGTCAGAACTCTGCCCTCAGCCATGCCTGTTAAAGCACAAAGCTGTTTGAGTTCTTCTTATAAACATAAGGAAGAGGAAGGGATAAAATAAGAGAGGCGGGAAAACAAGGCAAAAATTCTTAATGAATAAATTAAACATTGACGTTCTTGAGGAAAACCAGAAGGTTTGATTGTTTTTGTGTTTGGTGAGTTGTATGGTTGTTTTAGAAAGACCTCTGCACCCATAAACAAAAAACAAAATAACAACAACCAGAATTGAAGAAGTGACTCAGCCTCTGAAGACTATCTAGAATAGCCATAAACTGATCAAGCTCTAATTAGGTGAGAAAAAAAAATAAAACAATACAGGGGTACCTGGGGGTGCGGTTGGTGAAGCAGTCAACTCTTAGTTTACCTCAGGTCAGAATGGTCAGACAGAGCCTTGCATCAGGCTCCTCACTCAGCAGGGATTCTGCTTGAGACTCTCTCTCTTTCCCCCTCCCTCTAACTCTCCCCTGCTCGCTCTCTCTCTCTCTGTCTCTGTCTCTCTCTCTCTCAAACAAATAAATAAATCTTTAAAAACTACTAAAATAAATAAAATAATACAAAATAACATTGCCATTATCAAGATGACTAAGTATGTGCAAGTGTTTGAAAGGGGACTTTTCTGCACTCAGACTGCAAAGCAGAGGAATCAAAATAACGATGAATAATGAACAATGAAGTGTGACAATTCTATGGTAAAGAAAGGAATTTCACTCTGGAATCAAGAACAATCCTTTGACAATTTAGTATAATTATATCATCATCCAGAAACGGTAAACAGTATTTTTAAAGGCTTATTTATTTATTTTAGAGGTGGGTGAAGGGCAGTGGGAGTAAGAGAATTCTCAAGCTGACTCCCTGTTCAGCATGGAGCTTGGCATGGGGCTCTCTAATAACCCTGAGATCATTTCCTAAGCCAAAACCAAGAGTTAGTTGTTCAACAAACTGAGCCACTCAGGTGCACCAAGAATATTTTTAATTGGATCAAGATTTTCATATACCAGAAATGTTTTCATAGAAGGAACTGTTGGGATCCCTGGGTGGCGCAGCAGTTTGGCGCCTGCCTTTGGCCCAGGGTGCGATCCTGGAGACCCGGGATCGAATCCCACGTCAGGCTCCCGGTGCATGGAGCCTGTTTCTCCCTCTGCCTGTTTCTCTGCCTCTCTCTCTCTCTCTCTCTCTCTCTCTCTCTGTGACTATCATAAATAAATAAAAAATCTTAAAAAAAAATAAAAATAGAAGGAACTGTTTGTAACATAGTAAATAACAGCAGCATTCAAAAAAGTCTTTTAGGTTTTAAAAATAAAATTGCCCTTGCTAATACAATCACTTCAAGCTGCGATATGTTCCTTTTTTTCAACCCTTGGATAAATTAAGTTTTTTTTCTTTTTAATTCTGACATATTTTACTTCAACTCCAAATTGAAATAATAGACTCCTATAATCTATAACAGGCACCTAAATACATAATGCAATATCCCACTTTTTGAAGTATTTTTGGTTGTCACACTGCAAATACTGCCTTATTTATAACATCTTTCTCTGCCAAGGCTGTTTGGAGAGGGAAAACAAACACAAATACCTCCTTAGATAGAAATTTTATGGAGGAATGGATTACCCTTGTGTGTTACAAAGTAAATAATATTGATAGAAGATTGAAACCCATCAAAATCAAAAGCTTGTTAGAACTGTGTGAAATAATGTATTTAAAGACATGAAGTTTTATATATCTAATCCATTTGGTTGTCCAAATTTCTAAATTTTAACAAGGAAAGCCACTTTCTGTCACACCAAGAAAGTGGAAGTTTGGGCAGCCCCAGTGGCTCAGTGGTTTAGCGTTGCCTTCAGCCCAGCCTGTGATCCTGGAGACCCAGGATCAAGTCCCACATCAGGCTCCCTGCACAGAACCTGCTTCTCCCTCTGCATCTGTCTCTGCCTTTCTTTCTGTGTCTCTCATGAAGAAATAAATAAAATCTTTTTTTTAAAAAAAAAGAAAGTGGAAGTTAAGGACATACAGTTTACAGCAGTATTATAAAAAGCACTGTAAGTGGACCATATACATCAGAATCATCCAGAGTATTTAGTACAAAGACTGATTCCAGGTTCCACCCAAACATTCCGAAGTATATTTTCCAAGATTGAGAAAATTTGGAATCTCTCCTTATAGTAAAACCTCAGATTATTCTATCATCATTAACATTTGCGAATTACTGATTTAGATATTTATTCTGGGTTATTTCTTTGATGCTCAAACAAGGCTTTCTAACCTTTCTGTGCGACAGTTTACTAATATGCTAAATTGATGTGTTGTCCTTTTCCTAAATGACAGCAATAAACAAGGTTTCTATGGGATCTTAAAGACAGCCCATTTTCTGGAAAGAGACTTTTTATACTTTGCAAACCCTGATATCCATTGCCCACCTTTATTTATGTAAAGGTCAACTCAAGGTCTTATAGGAACTTTAGTCAAAAAGTTTTGCTGAGACATTAAATGGTAAAGTATCAATACTATTTTAAGCTCTAATTTCCTAGAGGACAGAGAATGTTTAACTGAATGATGAATATGTGGGAAGATTTCTTAAAAGACAAACTTTTTGATGATGACTATTAGCAAAAATAGAAAATTTCAGTTTAATATTTATTCAGTAGAATATGAGAAACACTCAGCAAATGTTTATTTAAACCACGCACACACAAAAGCCAGTTAACAGTTTTTGCTGAGCATGTAGAAAAACTGCTATATCTTTGATTTAGACATTGCAGTCAATGAAATCTGCAGAAGGTTCACAGAGTAGTGGTTTACAGTAATCTTCAAAACTTTCTTTGTCTTTCTGGTGAACTTAATTATTGCAGTGTCTTTTAAACCCCATATGGGCAATTTCTATTGATTATAATGTTGCCTACTGCTGAGAGTAAAACTGATCCACTGTACACTCCAGAGTGGGTAATCCTTGCCAGCAGGTCACTTATGCCTCCCAAAGTTTCCTTTTAACACAACTAATGATGGTGATGGTGATGATTAATAATAATAATTCTTAATGCTTACTCAATACATTGTATTAAGATAGTTAGAAAATTAAATAGGAATCACAGAATGTCATTTCCTTGACAATGTAAATATAGGATAGCATATTCTAAAGGCCCAATTACAGTTTAATAGTAATTTGGTGGGGTTTTTTTTTAGAAACTACATTCTAAATTCATCCTTGAATTAAATAGCTTTAATGAACTCCTATAAGATAACTATAGATTTACTACAAAGTTATATCCTTTAAAGATTTTCCTATTTTCCATAAAAATAATTCCCAAAGGATATATATGTAGCAGATGGCTTCTGCTTAGTAAAGAGAGAAAGTTGTTCTTATGCATTTTGCAAAATATACCTTCTTACTAAACATATTTACTTTTATTAAAGGATATACAAAAAATCTAACTCCATTAATTATCAAATTTGTTTATGGATTATGATACCCTTTGTAGGTACAAATGTGAAGACAGTAGCTTTCATTTTAAAAGTAAGGTGAGGTCAAACATGTTTTCTGAAGCTCCAATCATAGATGAGTGCAAAGTTGAATTAATTTTTTCCTTAAGAAGATAAATATAAAACCTAAACATTTCTAGTATTCTCTATGCACTTTTTGTCTTTCTATATCTTTTTTTAGAAAGGGAAGGAGGAAGGGCAGAAGGAGAGGGAGAGTGGGAATTCTTTTTTAAAAAAATATTGATTTCTTTATTATAGAGAGAGTGTATGTGTGAGCAGGGGGAGGGGCAGAGGGAGAGGGAGAGAGAATCTCAAGCAGACTCCCCACTGAACACGAAGTTGGACCTGGTTCTATATCTCATGATCCTGAGATCATGACCTTAGCTGATATCAAGATTCAGATGCTTAACCAACTGAGCCACCCAGGTGCCTCTATATTTCCTTTATATTTTAATGGTCAACTTGCATCAACATTTTTTTAAATGTCATTTGGTAATGAAGCTATAGTTATTTTATATTCATCTTTATTTCCTTGGAGAAGTAAAATGAAAGGGCTGGACAACTTTACCATTAATAGCCCTTCTATAAGTCTATGATTATGGCATGTCTGCTAAAGAACTTCTTAAAAAATAAAGAACTTATTAATTGCCTACTTCGATTAGGAGGAAAATAAAAAATGAGACAAAGTACCTCCTGCTTGAATGCAAATATTTTTCCTTTTTAATGCAAATATTTCAAATGCACTGGCATCAAACTATAAATCTTATTTCTTTATAAAGAAAAATTTGTTGTAAGGTATGTTTAATTGTTTGGAACCCACACAAAGATAGCAATTTTCTGAAAAACTACAAGTCAGTATCATTATAGAAGGAGAAACACATTAAAACCAGTGAAAAGCTTTATACCATTATTATCTCCATCATTCAAAAAAATAGGTCTTTAAAACTATCATCAACTTAGTGAGCTCAGGCTGCCATAACAAAATACCATAGGCTAGAAGACTTAAACAAAAATTTATCTCTCACAGTTCTGGAGGCTGGAAGGTCCAAGATCAATGTGATGGCAAGGTAGGTTTCATTCTGAGACCTCTTCTCTTGGCTTGCAGATAGCCACCATCTCTCTGTGTGCTTACATTATCTCTTCCTTATGTGTCCCCAGAGAAAGAAATCAAGCTCTTCAGTATGTCTCCTTAAAAGGGCACTAATCTCATCATAAAGGCCTCAGTCTCATGATCTCATCTAATCCTAATAATCTCCCAAAGATGCCACCTCCAAATAGTATCCCATTGGAGTCTGGGGTTTCTACATATGAATGGAGGACACATTCAATCCATAACAATCAGGTTATCTACCACCAAAAACTTTTGTCATCTTTGCTGAGAGACACAGATTTAAAGGATAAAATTCAAAATATCGAATGTGAATACAAAGTAAGAGTTAAACAATACAAATATCCAATCTGAATAAATTCTTCTTACTGTGAAAAAAAATACCCACCCACCCCAAGCCCTGCCAATAACCTTGTCTTTTGCCTGGATGATCTATTTAAATGCCCTATTTCTTTGCTTCACTTTATTCATGCATTCACTTTACAACTAATTTCTATGGTGAAATACATATAATTGACTGAGAAAGTTTTTTATTTTCCAAGTTGGCTTCAATGTATAATTTCTATGGTGAAATACATATAATTGACTGAGAAAGTTTTTTTATTTTCCAAGTTGGCTTCAATGTATAAAGACCTCCATTTAAAAAATGAAAAAGCAGGGTTCATTCAGGTGGTCTCTTTCATCACTAGATAAGAATTACTCTAACCAGGTGAGAGTATTACTTCCTCACATTAACTAAAGGTCCAGATGTGGCAGCACACTGTAGACACAGTAAACTAAGGAACAAATTCTGACATTGCTTATCATCCTGGTGTATCTGTTTTCACACATTCGGAAGCTGCCAACTCTCAGGAAGACTAGAAACATGACAACTATGGTCTAAATGCTTATGTACCCCTCAAAATTCAGAAATCGTAATGCCCAAGGTGATGGTATTAGTACATGACACTTTTGGAAGGTGCTTTAAGTCCTGAGGCTCAAGCCCTCGTGAATGAGATTAGTGTTCCTATAATAGAGGCCCCAGAGAGATCTCTTGCCCCTTCCACCAAGCAAGGATACAAGAAGCCGGTGGAAGAGGGCCCTCACTCAACCATGCCGGCACCTTGACCTTGACTTCCAAGAACCACAAGAAAAAAATTTCAATTGTTTATAAGCCACTCAGTCTGTGGTGTTCTGTTATAGCAGCCCACATAGATTAAAAACAGTACTTCATTTGAGAAATGTTCCACAAAGCTAGGATTTCACAGAGTAAAATATAATTTTAAGATAATAATATTGGATATCTGATTTCATTAATAATTCTTACCATAATTCAAAATGTGAATTTGGATTTTAAATATAGATTCCTTGTTTTTGCTTATACTGACTACAATATTTTGCAGAATTTGGGCTCAAAAACTTTTTTACATTCTTGACTGATCAGTTCCATAATTTCTGCCTCTAATGGTATCCCAAACCTTCTATAATCATACAGAATGGGGGCATCTGGGTAGCTCAATGGTTGAGCATCTGCCTTTGGCTCAGGTGGTGATCCCAGGGTCCTGGGATCGAGTCCCACAACGGGCTCCTGCATGGAGCCTGCTTCTCCTTCTGCCTGTGTGTCTGCCTCTCTTTCCATGTCTCTCAGGAATAAAATTTAAAAAATTTTTAAAAATTAATACAGAATGGAGATTTTTTTCTTTTCTCAGTTATTTCAATCCCTAAAGCGGTCACCAGTGGCTTCTTTTGTTAATCATACAATATTATAAATTCATGTATATTCTAACACTGGAGCTACATTGAGATGAGCAGATTTCACATTAATTTAATCATGTCTGCTACTTTTGAGATTCAAGTTAAAGTTTCTTAATTCTGTCTCACTTCATGGATATGACAATCATAATCAGTTTCTACACACAAAGTATGGGCAATTTAGAGATCTAAAATTAGCGTGAGTGAATTACTAAAATGAGTGCTGCACAAGAAAGACATTAATCAGGTAACAGGAAAGGCCAGAGTGTCCCAAATATGAGTTCTCATTTACTTTCTTTTCCACTAGCAGGCTAGCCAAAGGTAGCAAAAATTTCGTTTGAAAATTATAGATAGTACAGTGTTTTGTTGTTGTTTTTATTTTCTTAAAAAACTATTTATTCATGAGAGACACACACACAGAGGTAGAGCCATAGGCAGAGGGTAAAGCAGGTTACCTACAGGGAGCCCAAAGAAGGACTACATCCCCAAACCGAGGATCAGGCCCTGAGCCAGAGGCAGATGCTCAACCACTGAGCCACCCAGGCATCTCTGTTGTTTTTTAAACCCACTATGATCTGCTCTCCAGAGCGGAATTTCAGCATTTTTGTTCATTTTCTAACTAAAAATATTTTCAAAAGGAATGTTCAATAAAGCTTACCATAGAGTGGAGAATTAATAAATATTGTTGATCAATATGGGCATTAAATAGATGAATTTATAACTCACTAATCATATGTTTAATAACTTGACTTATGGATTTTACAAACAAGCTTTCTAACATGACCTTTCAAAAAACAAGAGGGCAATTTTGAACCTTACAATTTACTTCCACTTATTTTTACAAAATAGAAAACGTGGGAACATCTTTTCTTATCCTAAAAATATAAGGAAGGATATAAAAATGAAAATCCATAGGCATACATGTCATTTATATATTATTTCTATTTTCACTCTTTTGAATACTGTTAGAAAGTGGATTTGACTTTTTTTATATATTTTTATGGGAGTACGATTTGCCAGCATATAGCATAGCACGCACTGCTCATCCAGTCAAGAGCCGCCCTCAGTGCCTGTCACCCAGTCACCCACACCCCCCACCCACCTCCCTTCCACCACCCCTTGTTCCTTTCCCAGAGTTAGGTGTCTCTCAATGTTCTGTCACTTTCACTGATATTTCCCACTCATTTTCTCTCCTTTCCTCTTTATTCCCTTTCACTATTTTTTATATTGCCCAAATGAATGAGACCATATAATGTTAGCTCTTCTCTGATTGACTTACTTCACTCAGCATAATACCCTCCAGTTCCATCCACGTTGAAGCAAATGGTGGGTATTTGTCGTTTCTAATGGTTGAGTAATATCCGATTGTATACACAGACCACATCTTCTTTATCCATTCACCTTTGATGGTCACCAAGGCTACTTCCACAGTTTGGCTCTTGTGGACATTGCTGCTATAAACATTGGGGTGCATGTATCCTGCCATTTCACTGCAGCTGTATCTTTGGAGTAAATCCACAGCAGTGCAATTGCTGGGTTGTAGGGCAGATCTATTTTTAACTTTTGAGGAACCTCCACACAGTATTCCAGAGTGGCTGTACCAGTTCACAATCGACCAACAGTGCAAGAGGTCTCCCCTTTCTCAACATCCTCTTCAACACTTGTTGTTTCCTGTATTTTTTTGTATATTTTTTATTGGAGTTTGATTTGCCAACATATAGCATAACACCCAGGGCTCATCCCGTCAAGTGCCTCCCTCAGTGCCCGTCACCCAGTCACTCCATCCCCCTGCCTATCTCTCCTTCCACTAACACTATTCCTTTCCGAGAGTTAGGAGGATCTCATATTTTGTCACTCTCTCTGATATTTCCCAATCTTCTCTCCTTTCCCGTATGATCCATTTCACTATTTTTTATATTCCCCAAATGAATGAGATCATCTGATGTTTGTCCTTCTCCAATTGACGTACTTCACTCAGCATAATACCCTTCAGGTCCCTCCACGTCAAAGCAAATTGTGGGTATTTGTCATTTCTAATGGCTGAGCAATAATCCACTGTATACATAGACCACATCTTCTTTATCCACTCATCTTTTGATGGACACCGAGGTTCCTTCCACAGTTTGGCTACTGTGGATATTGCTGCTATAAATATTGAGGTGCAAGTGCCCTGCCGTTTCACTGCAGCTATTACTTTGCGGTAAATCCCCAGCAGTGCAATTGCTGAGTCCTAGGGTAGATCTATTTTTAACTATTTAAGGAACATTCACACAGTTTTTCAGAGTGGCTGTACCAGTTCACATTCCCACCAACAGTGCAGAGGGTTCCCTTTTCTCCACATCCTCTCCAACATTTGTGGTTTCCTGCCTTGTTAGTCTTCCCCATTCTCACTGGTGTGAGGGGCTATCTCATTGTGGTTTTGATTTGTATTTCCCTGATGGCCAGTGATGCAGAGTATTTTCACATGGGCTTGTTGACCATATTTATGTCTTCTTTGGTGAAATTTCTGTTCATGAGTTTTGCCCATTTCATGATTGGATTGTTTGTTTCTTTGCTGTTGAGTTTCATAGGTTCTTTATAGATCTTGGAAACTAGCCCTTTATCTGACATGTCATTTGCAAATATCTTCGCCCATTCTGCAGGTTGTCTTTTAGTTTTATTGACCGTTTCTTTTGCTGTGCAGAGGCTTTTTATCTTGATGAAGTCCCAGTAATTCATTTTTGCTTTTGTTTCCCTTTCCTTCATGGATGTATCTTGCAAGAAGTGCTGTGGCCAAGTTCAAAAAGGGTGTTGCCTGCGTTCTCCTCTATGATTTTGATGGATTCTTGTCTCATATTTGGATCTTTAATCCATTTTGAATTTATCTTTGTGTATGGTGAAAGAGAATGGTCTAGTTTCATTCTTCTGCACGTGGCCATTCAATTTTCACAGCACCATTTATTGAAGAGACTGTCCAGTGGATAGTCTTACCAGCTTTGTCAAATATTAGTTGACCATAGAGTTGAGGGTCCATTTATGGATTCTTGATTCTGTTCCATTGATCTATGTGTCTGTTTTTGTGCCACTACCACCCTGATTGCTGACCAGAGCTTTGTAGTGCAACCTGAAATCTGGTATTGTGATGCTCCCAGCTATGGATCATTTTTAATAATCCCCTGGCTCTTGGGGGTCTTTTCTGATTCCACGCAAATCTTCATATGATTTGTTCAAACTCTCTGAAGAAAGTCCATGGTATGTTGAGAGGCATTGCATTAAATGTGTACATTGCCCTGCGTAGCATTGATTTTTCACAATATTAATTATTCAAATCCAAGAGCATGGAATATTTTTCCATCTCTTTGTGTCTTCCTCCATTTCTTTCAGAAGTGTTCTGTAGATTTTAGGGTATAGATCCCTTACCTCTTTGGTTAGCTATATTCCTAGGTATCTTATGCTTTTGGGTGCTATTGTAAATGGGATTGACTCCTTAATTTCTCTTTCTTCAGTCTCATTGTTAGTGGATATAAATGCCACTGATTTCTGAGCACTGATTTTGTATCCTGCCACAGTGCCAAATTGCTGTATGAGTTCTAGCAATCTTGGAGTGGAGTCCTTTGTGTTTTCTACGTACAGTATCATGTCATCTGCGAAGAGAGAGACTTTGACTTCTTCTTTGCCAATTTGAAAGCCTTTTATTTCATTTTGTTTTCTGATTGCTGAGTCTAGAATTTCCAATATTATGTTGAATAGCAGTGGTGAGAGTGGACATCTGTGTCTTGTTCCTGATCTTAGGGGAAAGGCTCCCAGTGTTTCCCAATTGAGAATGATATTTGCTGTGGGCTTTTTTAGATGGCTTTTAAGACCCTGAGGAAAGTTCCCTCTATCCATACACTCTGAAAAGTCTTCTTCAGGAATGTATGCTGTATTTTGTCAAATGCTTTTTCTGCATCTATTGAAAGGATCATGTGGTTCTTGTTTTTTTCTCTTCTTTATATGATCCTTCACATTGATTGCTTTACGAGTATTGAACCAGCCTTGCATCAGGGGGCTAAATCCTACTTGGTCATGGTGAATAATCTTCCTAATGTATTGTTGGATCCTATTGGCTAGTATCTTGTTGAG
Organism: Canis lupus familiaris; assembly: GCF_011100685.1. Taxonomy (NCBI): domain Eukaryota; kingdom Metazoa; phylum Chordata; class Mammalia; order Carnivora; family Canidae; genus Canis; species Canis lupus. The sequence continues at coordinate 70,091,601 of NC_049260.1, forward strand.
AATTCTTGCATCCCTGTTCATCAGGGATATCGGTCTGTAATTCTACTTTTTGGTGGGGACTTTGTCTGGTTTTGAAATTAAGGCGATGCTGGCCTCATAAAATTCCATTACTTTCTATCTTTCAGAACAGCTTCAGTAGAATAGCTATGGTTTCTTCTTTAAACGTTTGATAGAATTCCCCTGGGAAGCCATCTGGCCCTGGACTTTGTATCTTGCGAGTTTTGTGATGACTGCTTCAATTCCTCCCTTGTGATTGGCCTGTTCTGGTTTTCTATTTCTTCCAGTTACAGTTTTGATAGTTTGTTGCTTTCCAGAAACACATCTATTTCTTCTAGATTGACTAATTTGTTGACATATAGCAGATCATATTTTTTTAATTTTTTAAATAAATTTATTTTTTACTGGTGTTCAATTTACCAACATAGAGAATAACACCAAGTGCTCATCCCATCAAGTGCCCCCCTCAGTGCATGTCACCCATTCACCCCCAGCCCCCGCCCTCCTCCTCGTCCACCACCCCTAGTTCGTTTCCCAGAGTTAGGAGGCGTTATATTCTTTCCCCTTTCTGATATTTCCTAACACATTTCTTCTCACTTCCCTTATATTCCCTTTTACTATTATTTATATTCCCCAAATGAACGAGAACATATAATGTTTGTCCTTCTCCCATTGACTTACTTCACTCAGCATAATACGCTCCAGTTCCATCCATTTTGAAGCAAATGCTGAGTATTTGTTGTTTCTAATGGCTGAGTAATGTTCCATTGTATACAAGAACCACATCTTCTTTATCCATTCATCTTTCGATGGACACCTAGGCAACTTCCACAGTTTGGCTATTGTGGACATTGCTGCTATAAACATCGGGGTGCAGGTGTCCCTAGGATTCATTGCATCTGTATCTTTGGGGTAAATCCCCAGCAGTGCAATTGCTGGGCTGTAGGGCAGGTCTATTTTTAACTCTTTAAGGAACCTCCACACAGTTTTCCAGAGTGGCTGCACCAGTTCACATTCCCACCAACAGTACAAGAGGGTTCCCTTTTCTCCGCATCCTCTCCAACATTTGTGGTTTCCTGCCCGTTAATTTGCCCCATTCTCACTGGTGTGAGGTAGTATCTCATTGTGGTTTTGATTTGTATTTCCCTGATGGCAAGTGATGCAGAGCATTTTCTCATATGCATGTTGGCAATGTCTATGTCTTCCTCTGAGAGATTTCTCTTCATGTCTTTTGGGCATTTCATGATTGGATTGTTTGTTTCTTTGCTGTTTCGTTTAATAAGTTCTTTATAGATCTTGGAAACTAGCTCTTTATCTGATAGGTATTTGCTAATATCTTCTCCCATTCTGTAGGTTGTCTTTTAGTTTTGTTGACTGTATCCTTTGCTGTGCAGAAGCTTCTTATCTTGATGAAGTCCCAATAGTTCATTTTTGCTTTTGTTTCTTTTGCCTTCGTGGATGTATCTTGCAAGAAGTTACTGTGGCCAAGTTCAAAAAGGGTGTTGCCTGTGTTCTCCTCTAGGATTTTGATGGAATCTTGCCTCACATTTAGATCTTTTATCCATTTTGAGTTTATCTTTGTGTATGGTGAAAGAGAGTGGTCTAGTTTCATTCTTCTGCATGTGGATGTCCAATTTTCCCAGCACCATTTATTGAAGAGACTGTTTTTCTTCCAATGGATAGTCTTTCCTCCTTTATCAAATATTAGTTGACCATAAAGTTCAGGATCCACTTAAGGGTTCTCTATTCTGTTTCATTGATCTATGTGTCTGTTTTTGTGCCAGCACCACACTGTCTTGATGACCACAGCTTTGTACTGCAACCTGAAATCTGTCATTGTGATGCCCCCAGCTATGGTTTTCTTCCTTAAAATTCCCCTGGCTATTCGGGATCTTTTCTGACTCCACACAAATCTTAAAATAATATGTTCTAACTCTCTGAAGAAAGTCCATGGTATTTTGATAGGGATTGCATTAAACGTGTAAATTGCACTGGGTAACATTGACATTTTCACAATATTAATTCTGCCAATCCATGAGCATGGAATATTTTTCCATCTTTTCGTGTCTTCCTCAATTTCTTTCAGAAGTGTTCTATAGTTTTTAGGGTATAGATCCTTTACCTCTTTGGTTAGGTTTATTCCTAGGTATCTTATGCTTTTGGGTGCAATTGTAAATGGGAATGACTCCTTAATTTCTCTTTCTCCACTCTTGTTGTTAAGTGTATAGAAATGCCACTGACTTCTGGGCATTGATTTTGTATTCCACCACACTATCAAATTGCTGTATGAGTTCTAGCAATCTTGGAGTGGAGGCTTTTGGGTTTTCTAAGTAGAGAATCATGTCATCTGTGAAGAGGTAGAGTTTGACTTCTTCTTTGCCGATTTGAATGCCGTTTATTTCTTTTTGTTGTCTGATTGCTGAGGCTAGGACTTCTAGTACTATATTGAATGGCAGTGGTGATTGTGGACATCCCTGTCTTGTTCCTGATCTCCCAGTGCTTCTCCATTGAGAATATTTTCTACAGACTTTCTGTAGATGGCTTTTAAGATGTTGAGGAATGTTCCATCTATCCCTACACTCTGAAGAGTTTTGATCAGGAATGGATGCTGTATTTTATCAAATGCTTTCTCTGCATCTTTTGAGAGGATCATATGGTTCTTGGTTTTCTCTTGCTGATATGATGAATCACATTGATTGTTTTACGAGTGTTGAACCAGCCTTGCGTCCCAGGGATAAATCCTACTTGGTCATGGTGAATAATCTTCTTAACTTACCATTGGATCCTATTGGCTAGTATCTTGTTGAGAATTTTTGCATCCATGTTCATCAGGGATATTGGTCTATAATTCTCCTTTTTGGTGGGGTCTTTGTCTGGTTTTAGAATTAAGGTGATGCTCGCCTCATAGAAGGAATTTGGAAGTACTCCATCTCTTTCTATCTTTCCAAACAGGTTTAGTAGATTAGGTATGGTCTCTTCTTTAAATGTTTGATAGAATTCCCCTGGGAAGCCATCTGGCCCTGGACTTTTGTGTCTTGGGAGGTTTTTGATAACTGCTTCAATTTCTTCCCTGGTTATTGGGCTGTTCAGGTTTTCCATTGCTTCCTGTTCCAGTTTTGGTAGTTTGTGGCTTTCCAGGAATGCGTCCATTTCTTCTAGATTGCCTAATTTATTGGCGTATAGCTGTTCATAATATGTTTTTAAAATCATTTGTATTTCCTTGGTGTTGGTAGTGATCTCTCCTTTCTCATTCATGATTTTATTAATTTGAGTCTTCTCTCTCTTCTTTTTAATAAGGCTGGCTATTGGTTTATCTATCTTATTAATTCTTTCAAAGAACCAAGTCCTGGTTCTGTGGTTTCTGTTCCACAGGTCTTCTGGTCTCGATTTCGTTGAGTTCTGCTCAAATCTTTATTAACTCTCTTCTTCTGCTCGGTGTAGGATCTATTTGCTGTTTTTTCTCTAGCTCCTTTAGGTGTAAGGTTAGCTTTTGTATTTGAGTTCTTTCCAGTTTTTGAATAAATGCTTGTATTGCGATGTATTTCTCTCTCAGGACGGCTTTTGCTGCGTCCCAAAGATTTTAAACGGTTATATCTTCATTCTCATTAGTTTCCATGAATCTTTTTAATTCTTCCTTAATTTCCTGGTTGACTCTTTCATCTTTTAGCAGGATGGTCCTTAACCTCCACATGTTTGAGGTCCTTCCAAACTTCTTGTTGTGATTTAGTTCTAATTTCAAGGTATATTCTGAGAATATGCAGGGGACGATCCCAATCTTTTGGTATCGGTTCAGACCTGATTTGTGACCCAGTATGTGGTCTATTCTGGAGAAAGTTCCATGTGCACTTGAGAAGAATGTGTATTCAGTTGAGTTTGGTGTAAAGTTTTGTACATATCTCTGAAATCCATCTGGTCCAGTGTATCATTTAAAGCTCTCGTTTCTTTGGAGATGTGCTTAGAAGACCTATCGAGTATAGAAAGAGCTAGTTTGAAGTCACCAAGTATAAGTATATTATTATCTAAGTATTTCTTCACTTTGGTTATTAATTGATTGATATATTTGGCAGTTCCCACATTCGGGGCATATATATTGAAGATTGTTAAGTCCTCTTGTTGGATAGATCCTTTAAGTATGATATAGTGTCCCTCTTCATCTCTCACTACAGTCTTCAGGATAAACTTTATTTATCTGATATAAGGATGGCTACCCCTGCTTTCTTTTGAGAACCATTTGAATGGTAAATGGTTCCCCAAGCTTTTATTTTCAGGCTAGGTGTCTTTATGTCTAAAATGAGTCTGTTGTAGACAGCAAATAGATGGGTCGTGCTTTTTTATCCAGTCTGACACCCTGCGTCTTTTGATGGGGTCATTAAGCCCATTCACGTTCAGAGTTACTATTAAAAGATATGAGTTTAGTGTCATCATGATACCTATTCAGTCCCTGTTTTTGTGGATTGTTCCATTGGACTTTTTCTTAAAGGGGAATTTCAAGAGTCCCCCTTAATATTTCTTGCAGAGCTGGTTTGGTGGTCACATATTCTTTCAGTTCCTGCCTATCTTGGAAGCTGTTTATCTCTCCTATTCTGAATGAATGCCTTGCTGGATAAAGTATTCTTGGCTGCATGTTCTTCTCCTTTAGGACCCTGAATACATACTTCCAGCCCTTTCTTGCCTGCCAGGTCTCTGTGGACAGGTCTGCTGTTACCCTAATACTCCTCCCCATAAAAGTCAGGGATTTCTTGTCTCTTGTTGCTTTAAGGATCTTCTCTTTATCTTTGGAATTTGCAAGCTTCACAATTAAATGTGGAGGTGTTGAGCAGTTTTTATTGATTTTACGGGGGATCTCTCTATTTCCTGGATCTGAATGCCTGTTTCCCTTCCCAGATTAGGAAAGTTTTCAGCTAGGATTTGTTCAAATACGTATTCTGGCCCTCTGGCCCTTTCGGCGCCCTCGGGAACCCCAATTAAACGTAGGTTTTTCTTCCTCAAGCTGTCATTTATTTCCCTTAATCTATCTTCATGGTCTTTTAATTGTTTATCTCTTTTTTCCTCAGTTTCCCTCTTTGCCATCAACTTGTCTTCTATGTCTCTCACTCGTTCTTCTACCTTGTTAACTCTCATCATTAGGACCTCTAGTTTGGATTGCATCTCATTTAATTGATTTTTAATTTCGGCCTGATTAGATCTAAATTCTGCAGTCATGGAGTCACTTGAGTCCTTTATGCTTTTTTCTAGAGCCACTAGTAGCTTTATAATAGTGCTTCTGAATTGGCTTTCTGACATTGAATTGTAATCCAAATTTTGTAACTCTGTGGGAGAGAGGACTGTTTGTGATTCTTTCTTTTGAGGTGAGGTTTTCCTTTTGGTCATTTTGCTCAGTGCAGAGTGGCCAAAAACAAGTTGTATTGGGACAAGGTGAATAAGTGAGGAGAGAGAGAAAAAAAGAAAAAGAAAAAAAGAAAGAGGGAAAAAAAGAAGAAAAGAAAAAAAGAAAGAAAGAAAAGGTGAGAAGGAAACAAATCAAAAACCAAATATCAAAGGGGAATATCCTCTGATTCTGTATACTGTAAATCCCTTGACTTCCCCTGGGACTTTTCAGTGTTGCTTGGTCAATAATTTGTTTTTCCCCTGTCCGTCTAGCTGGTCTTCTGGGGGAGGGGCCTGCCGTGCTGATTTTCAGGTGTTAGCACTTGGTGGAGCTGCTCAGCCCCCTGCCTGGTGCAGGGTTCAGTGAAAGATGTTTAAGCTGTTTATCCGGTGAGGCCACTGTGCGCTCAGTGGGCATTCTTTATCCTGTGAGGCCCCAGGAAGAACAACAACAGTGGCAGCGGCCAGCTCTGTAGCCCTGTATTCAGTTCCTGCAGTAACTATGGAGCTCTCCATCTTCAGGGGCCTGGATGCTCTGGGGGCAGGGCTGCTGATCTGCTCTGCTTGGGGCCAACCGATGGCAGGACTGTCTTTGCTGTCCTGTGCCCTCCTGGCCTCTGCCTGTCCCGGGGGGAGTGCCGGATCCTGGGCTGTGTCCCTGGCGCCCTGTGCTCCCGAGCCTGTGCTATTGGAATCGCTCTCCCGGGCCACACAGCCCCCTCCGCGGGGAGCCTCTGTCTCTGCTGCTTCCGAGCTGCAGCCCTTTAGGGAGCTCGGCCGCGGGGTGTGGCCTGCTCTCCCTGGGGCACAGGTGCTCTCTTAGTGTCCCAGGGAGCCTGAGGGTATCCCCGCCCCTCCTGGGGTCCTGCTCTAACTCCCTGGGAGCGCCTTTCTGTCCAGGAAGTTTGGTGAAACTCCTGCTTCTCCGGGCGGGGTTTTCCTGTCCTGGGGACACTCGCCCCGGCCTTAGCCCAGCTCCTCGTGGGGCCCCTTCCCTTTGGATGCCTTTTGTTTCTTTATTTCTTCCCCAACCCCCCCCCCACCTGTCTTCCTATCTTGATTGAAGCGTGAACTCTTCTCATTGTAGGATTCCAGCTGTTCTCTTTAAATCTCAGGCCGAATTCATAGGTTTTCAGGATGATTTGAAGGTTGTCTAGATAATTTGGTGGGGACAGGTGACCTGGGGACCCTATTCGTCCGCCTTTTTGCCCCGCCTCCCAATGTACATATTTAATACAATCCCAATCAAAATACCACGGACTTTCTTCAGAGAGTTGGAACAAATCATCTTAAGATTTGTGTGGAATCAGAAAAAAAAACAACAACAGAATAGCCAGGGGAATATTGAAAAAGAAAAGCATAGCTGGGGGCATCACAATGCCGGATTTCAGGTTGTACTACAAACTGTGGTGATCAAGACAGTGTGGTACTGGCACAAAAACAGACACATAGATCAATGGAACAGAATAGACAATCCAGACGTGGACCCTCAACATTATGGTCAACTAATATTCGACAAAGGAGGAAAGACTATCCACTGGAAGAAAGACAGTCTGTTCAATAAATGGTGCTGGGAAAATTGGACATCCACATGCAGAAGAATGAAACTAGACCACTCTCTTGCACCATACACAAAGATAAACTCAAAATGGATGGAAGATCTTAATATAAGACAAGATTCCATCAAAATCCTAGAGGAGAACACAAGCAACACCCTTTTTGAACTTGGCCACAATAACTTCTTGCAGGATACATCCATGAAGGCAAAAAAAAAACAAAAGCAAAAATGAACTATTGGGACTTCATCAAGATATGAAGCTTCTGTACAGCAAAAGAAACAGTCAACAAAACTAAGAGACAAGCTACAGAATGGGAGAAGAAATTTGCAAATGACATATCAGATAAAGGACTAGTATCCAAGATCTATAAAAAACTTAATAAACTCTACAGCAAAGAAACAAACAATCCAATCATGAAATGGGCAAAAGACATGAACAGAAATCTCACAGAAGACATAGACATGGCCAACAAGCACATGAGAAAATGCTACACATCACCGGCAATCAGGGAAATACAAATCAAAACCACAGTGAAATCCCACCTCACTCCAGGGAGAATGGGGAAAATTAACAAGGCAGGAAACAACAAATGTTGGAGAGGATGTGGAGAAAGGGGAACCCTCTTGCACTGTTGGTGGGAATGTGAAATGGTACCGCCACTCTGGAAAACTGTGTGGAGGTTCCTGAAAGAGTTAAAAATAGATCTGCCCTACGATCCAGCAATTGCATTGCTGGGGATTTATCCCAAAGATACAGATGCAGTGAAATGCCGGGACACCTGCACCCCGATGTTTATAGCAACAATGTCCACAATAGCCAAACTGTGGAAGGAGCCTCAGTGTCCATCAAAAGATGAATGGATAAAGAAGATGTGGTCTATATATACAATGGAATATTTCTCAGCCATTAGAAATGACAAATACCCACCATTTGCTTCGACGTGGATGAAACTGGAGGGTATTATGCTTAGTGAAATAAGTTAATCGGAGAATGACAAAATTATATGGTCTCATTCATTTGGGAAATATAAAAAATAGTGAAGGGGAATAATGGAGAAAGAGAAAAAAATAGTGGGAAATATCAGAAAGGGAACAGAACATGAGAGACTCCTAACTCTGGGTAACGAACTAGGGGTGGTGGAAAGGGAGGTGGGTGGGGGGTAGGGGTGACTGGGTGACGGGCACTGAGGGGGGCACTTGATGGGATCAGCACTGGGTGTTATGCTATATGTTGGCAAATTGAACTCCAATAAAGAAAAAGAATCAAGCATTATCATTGTCTTTTGCTTTCCTGTTACAGTTTTTAGCTCAATAAATCCCAGCTTCCTTATTTTGTCATCCTAGGAATTTTGCTGCAATGACTCATCAGATTTATTTTGTGCATCCGTATCCTGCCTCTGTCTCTAAGGGCATATTATCAAATTCTCCAAACTAATTCAGAGTGTCCGGTGACTTCTTGGATAAGTGGCAACTCAGTGAGACTTTTAATCATTCCCGTTAACTGTACTGTAAAACAAACAAGTTGTATCCTAATTTTCTGCCTGGAGGTTAGCATTGTCATATTACTCATATGTACATATTTTTTTCTGTGGATGTCTATATTTTCAATGTTCACTAGATACTTTTCCCCCAATTTTTCAGTCCTTGAGGACTAATTGTCTTTTTAAATAAAAAGAAGCAAAATATCCTTCAGAGCTAGTGCTCCAGCCCCATGACAGCAGAACTTGCCCATCTTTTTTTTTTTTTTTTTCCCACTAATGGGAATGAGTTATACGGTGTGGTCTTATAGGCCTCTACCCACATATCCCAGTGCTAAAACATGAGATCTCTCACTCAAACAGAAATACAGTTTCATTTATTGTTTTTATTCATATAAATTTGTTCAACAAACATTTGTTGAGCAACTAGAATACACAACAGACTGACCCACATGCTATAAAGAGGATACAATGATCAATAGGACATGGCCGCTATCTTCAAGAAACTTCTGGTTCTTCCAGGCATGAAGTGGGTATTGGTATAAGCTAAGTGTACAAACACAAGATAGAATATAAGAACAATAAAGACATTGGGATCCCTGGGTGGCGCAGCGGTTTGGCACCTGCCTTTGGCCCAGGGCGCGATCCTGGAGACCCAGGATCGAATCCCACTTCGGGCTCCCGGTGCATGGAGCCTGCTTCTCCCTCTGCCTGTGTCTCTGCCTCTCTCTCTCTCTCTGTGTGACTATCATAAATAAATAAAAAATTAAAAAAAAAGAACAATAAAGACAATGTTTTAGAGCAGGGCAAATTATAAATGGTGGTTAGATCAGGGAAGAATTCAGGAAGATGTAGCAGTAGAGCTATGGAATTTAATAGAAAGCATCTCACCAGCAGACATAAGAACAGAAATAGTCTAGTTAGAGGTAACAGCACTCAGAGTGGTATGGAAGCAGGAAAAACACATGACAGGTTTGGAGAAAGGTAAGTGATTCAGTCTGATGGATCATAAATCTTGCTGCATTCGTCTCTGAGGACTTGAAGCTGGCTCCAGCACTGTGCTGATTCTAACTCAGCCTGCTTCCTTAGCATCTGCTCCTTTAGTAAAGAACTTTTCATGCGCTCATGTTCACTAGTGTCCAGAGCTCCCAGGGTTCGGACATAAAGAACAACAATGTCACTGTGCTTGGCTTTCTTGTTGCACTGGGGACATTTTTGTGCCTGTCCCTTTAGCCACTTAGAAATGCACTTATACCCAAAGAGGTACCCACGGTACAATATTGAAATGTGATGATCCCTAGCATTGGTCATGTGCTCCAAAAATATTGTGCAAGTGTCCCCTTCTTCATCATCCATAGGAACAGAAGGTAGAAGGGGGTTCATCTTCTAGGGAGACTGTTTGGGGAAGGTCTCTCCTCCACTGATACATGTAACTTCTTGCTGTGCTGAGGTACCTCCTACTTGCTTTTCTAAAACAGCAGCTCTAGTTTCCTCTGCCTGGGCAACAACTTCTTCAAACTCTGTGGAGCTATCACTCTCAGAACTAGAACTACTCGAGACCCGCAAGTCCTCAGACAGGATTTCAGGTCTCTGAATCACAGGAGGTGGTTGGCAAATGAGGCTTGGTCTGGCTCACTTGAAAGTAGGCATCTATTGGTGGTGCTCTTGACCTGGCACTGTCTGTCCTCTGCTACCCTGCAGTTCTTGACCTGCGTGAAGCAGATCCCCTCATCCTACTCGATCTCATTGGTCCCACGTTGCAGTCTGATGAAGGTCTCAGGAATTCCAGCATGCCATGAAGTCTCTGAAGCCCACTGATGAAACTGTTCATTGAATCCAATGAAGACACTCGGTCAGGGTGGTTAACATGAGATCGCTGCCTATGCTCCTCCGAAGCTCCTGGATTAATGTTCTCCACATGATCTTCTCCCCACAGCTCCCCTTCCTCTGTCAGGCCAAAAGACGCGTGTGGAGCAGGCTGGAGCAGGTGCAGTCCCACCTGGCTGCTGGCCCCTTCATCAGGAGCAGGCTGGAGCAGGGGTGGTCCCACTTGGCTGCTGACCACTTCAGCAGGAACAGGCTGTTTTGCAACATGATGCTCTAATTGCATATGAAGATTATATTCCATTGCTTCGCGAGCCATCACTAGCATTGGGAGGACACTGTGGGGCTTGGAAAATTGCCGCACTGGCAGCAGTTTCTTTGAAAGAACTACTATATCCCTCATTTTAAAATATATTCCAATATTATCTCTGATTTTTAAAAAATCTTTAAAAATAAAAACAAAAAATCTTAATAAACTAAAAATGGAAAATAATTCAATAATATTATAAATGCCAATACCATATTTAACAGCAAAACATTAGAGCATTATTTTCTAAATGCACTCATATTAGCATACCCATTCTATAGTATGTTAATAGGTTTATGATAATAAAAGGTTTCATAGTTAAATAAGTTTGAGAAATGCTGGGTTAAAGTTTCTCTTTTAATGCAGGACTTCTCAGAACTTTTTTTTTTTTTTTTTTTTTTTTTTTTTTTTTTTAATTTTTTTTTTTATTGGTGTTCAATTTACTAACATACAGAATAACACCCAGTGCCCGTCACCCATTCACTCCCACCCCCCGCCCTCCTCCCCTTCTACCACCCCTAGTTCGTTTCCCAGAGTTAGCAGTCTTTATGTTCTGTCTCCCTTTCTGATATTTCCCACCCATTTCTTCTCCCTTCCCTTATTTTCCCTTTCACTATTATTTATATTCCCCAAATGAATGAGAACATATAATGTTTGTCCTTCTCCGACTGACTTACTTCACTCAGCATAATACCCTCCAGTTCCATCCACGTTGAAGCAAATGGTGGGTATTTGTCATTTCTAATAGCTGAGTAATATTCCATTGTATACATAAACCACATCTTCTTTATCCATTCATCTTTCGTTGGACACCGAGGCTCCTTCCACAGTTTGGCTATCGTGGCCATTGCTGCCATAAACATCGGGGTGCAGGTGTCCCAGCGTTTCATTGCATTTGTATCTTTGGGGTAAATCCCCAACAGTGCAATTGCTGGGTCATAGGGCAGGTATATTTTTAACTGTTTGAGGAACCTCCACACAGTTTTCCACAGTGGCTGCACCAGTTCACATTCCCACCAACAGTGTAAGAGGGTTCCCTTTTCTCCACATCCTCTCCAACATTTGTTGTTTCCTGCCTTGTTAATTTTCCCCATTCTCACTGGTGTGAGGTGGTATCTCATTGTGGTTTTGATTTGTATTTCCCTGATGGCAAGTGATGCAGAGCATTTTCTCATGTGCATGTTGGCCATGTCTATGTCTTCTTCTGTGAGATTTCTGTTCATGTCTTTTGCCCATTTCATGATTGGATTGTTTGTTTCTTTGGTGTTGAGTTTAATAAGTTCTTTATAGATCTTGGAAACTAGCCCTTTATCTGATATGTCATTTGCAAATATCTTCTCCCATTCTGTAGGTTGTCTTTGAGTTTTGTTGACTGTATCCTTTGCTGTGCAAAAGCTTCTTATCTTGATGAAGTCCCAATAGTTCATTTTTGCTTTTGTTTCTTTTGCCTTCGTGGATGTATCTTGCAAGAAGTTACTATGGCCGAGTTCAAAAAGGGTGTTGCCTGTGTTCTTCTCTAGGATTTTGATGGAATCTTGTCTCACATTTAGATCTTTCATCCATTTTGAGTTTATCTTTGTGTATGGTGAAAGAGAGTGGTCTAGTTTCATTCTTCTGCATGTGGATGTCCAATTTTCCCAGCACCATTTATTGAAGAGACTGTCTTTCTTCCAATGGATAGTCTTTCCTCCTTTATCGAATATTAGTTGCCCATAAAGTTCAGGGTCCACTTCTGGATTCTCTATTCTGTTCCACTGATCTATGTGTCTGTTTTTGTGCCAGTACCACACTGTCTTGATGACCACAGCTTTGTAGTACAACCTGAAATCTGGCATTGTGATGCCCCCAGATATGGTTTTCTTTTTTAAAATTCCCCTGGCTATTCGGGGTCTTTTCTGATTCCACACAAATCTTAAAATAATTTGTTCTAACTCTCTGAAGAAAGTCCATGGTATTTTGATAGGGATTGCATTAAACGTGTATATTGCCCTGGGTAACATTGACATTTTCACAATATTAATTCTGCCAATCCATGAGCATGGAATATTTTTCCATCTCTTTGTGTCTTCCTCAATTTCTTTCAGAAGTGTTCTATAGTTTTGAGGGTATAGATCCTTTACATCTTTGGTGAGGTTTATTCCTAGGTATCTTATGCTTTTGGGTGCAATTGTAAATGGGATTGACTCCTTAATTTCTCTTTCTTCAGTCTCATTGTTAGTGTATAGAAATGCCACTGACTTCTGGGCATTGATTTTGTATCCTGCCACGCTACCGAATTGCTGTATGAGTTCTAGCAATCTTGGGGTGGAGACTTTTGGGTTTTCTATGTAGAGTATCATGTCATCGGCGAAGAGGGAGAGTTTGACTTCTTCTTTGCCAATTTGAATGCCTTTAATGTCTTTTTGTTGTCTGATTGCTGAGGCTAGGACTTCCAGTACTATGTTGAATAGCAGTGGTGAGAGTGGACATCCCTGTCTTGTTCCTGATCTTAGGGGAAAGGCTCCCAGTGCTTCCCCATTGAGAATGATATTTGCTGTGGGCTTTTCATAGATGGCTTTTAAGATGTCGAGGAATGTTCCCTCTATCCCTACACTCTGAAGAGTTTTGATCAGGAATGGATGCTGTATTTTGTCAAATGCTTTCTCTGCATCCAATGAGAGGATCATATGGTTCTTGGTTTTTCTCTTGCTGATATGATGAATCACATTGATTGTTTTACGGGTGTTGAACCAGCCTTGTGTCCCAGGGATAAATCCTACTTGGTCATGGTGAATAATTTTCTTAATGTACTGTTGGATCCTATTGGCCAGTATCTTGTTGAGAATTTTTGCATCCATGTTCATCAGGGATATTGGTCTGTAATTCTCCTTTTTGGCGGGGTCTTTGTCTGGCTTTGGAATTAAGGTGATGCTGGCTTCATAGAACGAATTTGGAAGTACTCCATCTCTTTCTATCTTTCCAAACAGCTTTAGGAGAATAGGTATGATTTCTTCTTTAAACGTTTGATAAAATTCTCCTGGGAAGCCATCTGGCCCTGGACTCTTGTGTCTTGGGAGGTTTTTGATGACTGCTTCAATTTCCTCCCTGGTTATTGGCCTGTTCAGGTTTTCTATTTCTTCCTGTTCCAGTTTTGGTAGTTTGTGGCTTTCCAGGAATGCGTCCATTTCTTCTAGATTGCCTAATTTATTGGCGTATAGCTGTTCATAATAGGTTTTTAAAATCGTTTGTATTTCCTTGGTGTTGGTAGTGATCTCTCCTTTCTCATTCATGATTTTATTAATTTGAGTCTTCTCTCTCTTCTTTTTAATAAGGCTGGCTAATGGTTTATCTATCTTATTAATTCTTTCAAAGAACCAACTCCTGGTTCTGTTGATCTGTTCCACAGTTCTTCTGGTCTCGATTTCGTTGAGTTCTGCTCGAATCTTTATTAGCTCCCTTCTTCTCTTGGGTGTAGGATCTATTTGCTGTTTTTTCTCTAGCTCCTTTATGTGTAAGGTTAGCTTTTGTATTTGAGTTCTTTCCAGTTTTTGAATGGATGCTTGTATTGCGATGTATTTCCCCCTTAGGACTGCTTTTGCTGCATCCCAAAGATTTTGAACGGTTGTATCTTCATTCTCATTAGTTTCCATGAATCTTTTTAATTCTTCCTTAATTTCCTGGTTGACCCTTTTATCTTTTAGCAGGATGGTCCTTAACCTCCATGTGTTTGAGGTCCTTCCAAACTTCTTGTTGTGATTTAGTTCTAATTTCAAGGCATTATGGTCCGAGAATATGCAGGGGACAATCCCAATCTTTTGGTATCGGTTCAGACCCGATTTGTGACCCAATATGTGGTCTATTCTGGAGAAAGTTCCATGTGCGCTTGAGAAGAATGTGTATTCAGTTGAGTTTGGATGTAAAGTTCTGTAGATATCTGTGAAATCCATCTGGTCCAGTGTATCATTTAAAGCTCTCGTTTCTTTGGAGATGTTTTGCTTAGAAGACCTATCGAGTATAGAAAGAGCTAGATTGAAGTCACCAAGTATAAGTGTATTATTATCTAAGTATTTCTTCACTTTGGTTAATAATTGATTTATATATTTGGCAGCTCCCACATTTGGAGCATATATATTGAGGATTGTTAAGTCCTCTTGTTGAATAGATCCTTTAAGTATGATATAGTGTCCCTCTTCATCTCTCACTACAGTCTTTGGGGTAAATTTTAGTTTATCTGATATAAGGATGGCTACCCCTGCTTTCTTTTGAGGACCATTCGAATGGTAAATGGTTCTCCAACCTTTTATTTTCAGGCTGTAGGTGTCCTTCTGTCTAAAATGAGTCTCTTGTAGACAGCAAATAGATGGGTCCTGCTTTTTTATCCAGTCTGAAACCCTGCGCCTTTTGATGGGGTCATTAAGCCCATTCACATTCAGAGTTACTATTGAGAGATATGAGTTTAGTGTCATCATGATATCTATTCAGTCTTTGTTTTTGTGGACTGTTCCACTGAACTTCTTCTTAAAGGGGAATTTTAAGAGGCCCCCTTAAAATTTCTTGCAGAGCTGGTTTGGAGGTCACATATTCTTTTAGTTGCTGCCTGTCTTGGAAGCTCTTTATCTCTCCTTCCATTTTGAATGAGAGCCTTGCTGGATAAAGTATTCTTGGTTGCATGTTCTTTTCATTTAGGACCCTGAATATATCCTGCCAGCCCTTTCTGGCCTGCCAGGTCTCTGTGGAGAGGTCTGCTGTTACCCTAATACTCCTCCCCATAAAAGTCAGGGATTTCTTGTCTCTTGCTGCTTTAAGGATCTTCTCCTTATCTTTGGAATTTGCAAGCTTCACAATTAAATGTCGAGGTGTTGAACGGTTTTTATTGATTTTAGGGGGGGATCTCTCTATTTCCTGGATCTGAATGCCTGTTTCCCTTCCCAGATTAGGAAAGTTTTCAGCTAGAATTTGTTCAAATACATATTCTGGCCCTCTGTCCCTTTCGGCGCCCTCGGGAACCCCAATTAAACGTAGGTTTTTCTTCCTCAGGCTGTCGTTTATTTCCCTTAATCTATCTTCATGGTCTTTTAATTGTTTGTCTCTTTTTTCCTCAGTTTCCCTCTTTGCCGTCAACTTGTCTTCTAGGTCACTCACTCGTTCTTCCACCTCGTTAACCCTCGTCGTTAGGACTTCTAGTTTGGATTGCATCTCATTCAATTGGTTTTTAATTTCTGCCTGATTAGCTCTAAATTCTGCAGTCATGAAGTCTCTTGAGTCCTTTATACTTTTTTCTAGAGCCACCAGTAGCTGTATAATAGTGCTTCTGAATTGGCTTTCTGACATTGAATTGTAATCCAGATTTTGTAACTCTGTGGGAGAGAGGACTGTTTCTGATTCTTTCTTTTGAGGTGAGGTTTTCCTTCTAGTCATTTTGCTCAGTGTAGAGTGGCCAAAAGCAAGTTGTATTGGGAAAAAGAGAAAAAGAGAGGAGAGAAAGAAGGAAAGAAAAGAGAAAGAGAAAAAAAAAAGGGAAGAAAAAGAAAAAAAAAACGAAAAAAAAAAAAAAAAAAAAAAGAAGAAGAAAAAGAGAAAGAAAAAGAAAGGAGAAAAAAAGGGGGTGGGGGAAGGAAACAAATCAAAAAGCAAAACAAAACAAAAACAAAAACAAAAACAAACAAACAAAAAAAGAACCACCGGGGAGTATCTTCTGATTCTGTGTACTTTAAGTCCCTTGGCTTCTCCTGGAACTTGTCAGTCTAGCTGGTGTTCTGGGGGAGGGGCCTGCTGTGCTGATTTTCAGGTGTTAGCAGTTGGGGGAGCTGCTGTGCCCCTGCCTGGTGCAGGGCTCGGTGGGGGTTGTTTACCCCGTGAGGCCGCAGGAGGAACAGCCCCAGTGGCGGGGCAGCTCTGGGAACCTGGATTCAGCTCCGGCAGGAACTCCGAGCTCTCGGTCTGCAGGGCCTGGAGGCTCCGGGCGGGGCCGCTGATCTGCTCAGCTGGGGCAGGAGCGTCCTCGCTGTCCTGGGCCCTCCCGGCCTCTGCCTGTCCCGGGGGAGGCCGGATCCTGGGCTGTGTCCCGGCGCCCTGTGCTCCGGAGCCTGCGCTGGTGGATTCGCGCTCCCGGGCCGCGCAGCCCCCTCCGCGGAGCCGCCGCCCGAGCCCCCCGAGCTGCTCCGGGTCCCGCCGGGTCCCGCCGTGCGCGCTGCAGCCCTTAGGGAGCTCGGCGCACTCTCCTGGGCGCGCAGTTGCTGTTACTGTCTCAGGGAATCCGAGGGCATCCCCGCCCTCCTGGGTCCTGCTCCAACTCCCCGCGAGCCCCTTTCCCCCGGGAAGGTCGGTGCAGCTCCTGCTCCTCCGGGACGGGGCTCTCCTGTCCTGGGGACACTCGCCCCGGCCTCAGCCCGGCTCCTCGCGGGGCCCCTCCCCCTTGGAGGCCTTTGTTTCTTTATTTCTTTTTCCCCGTCTTCCTACCTTGATAGAAGCGCGAACTCTCCTCACTGTAGCATTCCAGCTGGTCTCTCTTTAAATCTCAGGCCGAATTCATAGATTTTCAGGATAATTTGAAGGTTTTCTAGGTAGTTTGGTGGAGACAGGTGATTTGGAGACCCTACTCTTCCGCCATCTTGCTCCTCCCCCTCTCAGAACTTTTAATATGTTACTATTCACTGGGACTCTCTAAGAGAAATAAGTAATATGGTCGTACCACAAATCTATTTGAGCATAGAAAATTTTTCTAAAACACCTTCAGCAAGCAGGGCTCTGAGGACTATGCCTTGGCAAACACTGACACAATTTCCAGCAGATACAAGTCAGTTTTACTAACCTTCTGTCAGCAGTTACTCTTGTCTAACTCACCACAGACAGGTATCATGTTAGTAATATGGTTAGATGTCATTCTGCATTAGATTCAGCTGGAAATGTCTGTCTAAATTCAGATTCATAGGCTCTACTTTCATTTAGCAGATATAACTTGAGTTTCAAGAATCTACATTTTACCAAGCATCAAGTGAGTTTTCTGATGTTGGTATCTATAGCTTATACTGTGAGAGGAACCATATTACAAAGCTTAGGTCAATTATTAAAGAAGAAAAGACAAATTAATTAACTATATAATTTTGAAGCTACAGGTTTAATGACTCTGTGTTTTGTGTTGGTCTTAACCCATCAATAATTAATGTTGTGGTTGGACTGGCCTTTGTGTTTCTTATTATGATTGCAAGATGTCCTTAGCAACAACCATCAAGAAACTTAGAAAAAATAAAAGTTTATTACTTGCAAGACTGGAAAATTACACAGCATATCTGGGGCCACAGAACAAGGTCACAATTAGGGGAAGAGCACATTGGGTTGGAGGTTTTGCTTTTACTGAGTTTGAGATTGGGGGCCAAGGGTTTTGCAGGCTCAACTCTTTATAGGCAGATTTAAAACATAAGATTGGAAATTTAAAACACAGAAAGAGAAAAAGCAAGTGGTTCACATGGTGTTATTAAAATCAATGAAGAGATAAAACAAAGCAAATTAAGTTTGGGGGTAATGTGAGGAGGTGGCCTATTTATCTAGTCATGTGGATGGCAATGCACTTGCATTACAAAATAAAAAACAAAACAAAACACAAAAGCAAAAACAACTGTCGTCTTAACACTGCACCCTGATATCACATGTTGAAACTGAGACATTATGAAAGTTTATTGACAAAAGGGCATTTAGGTATGGATAAAGACTCTACATTCACTTGACTTATATATTAGTCATCTTTAATACTCATGTGCCAAGGATGGACTCGCTGATTCACTATCACCTTAGAATAGTTTTGTAATCTGCACTTTAGATTATGTGACATATGACTGAAAGCAATAAAGTTACCCTTTCTCCATTGAACTTCAACTTGGCACTTTCAGCAATGACTGTAGTTCTCTACACATAGCATAGTATTTTGTGCTTCATGCCTTTCCCCATGCTATTCCCCTAGTCTAAAATGTCCTTTACCCTGTTTCATCCCCTGGCTAATTTGTTGTATGATTATGTGTGGGTGGTTTGGAATGGGCATAACTTATTTATGTAGCTAAATGGACTATGATTGAGGCTGATAAAGTATGTATGGGTGTGTAGTTGATGGGACAGGAATAGTATTTTTTAGTCTGAAACAGGTTACTAAAGAGCCTAAAATTCCAAGGCAGGTTCTGAAGGACTCAGGTGATCCAAGAAGCTACAGATATACAGCAATTAGGAAAGGGATTAGTATGAGGAAGAGAAGCCGTTGAAGTTATACTCAGTTTCCAAGATACTCTTTTTCACCTCTATGAATTTTCCTTATCGTTGAATATGATTTGCTTGTTTATTGGTAAGAATTTCATTCCTTTTTGATTAATTTTTCACACCTACATGGATCTGTCTCAGGAGTAGCACTTTACTGTGCATGAATAATGGTTACTGGTTACTGACTAAATGGGATAGTTCTTTCTACCAAGTAGACACACATCTTCAGATTTCAACCAAAGCACTTATTTTTAAACATTCTGAAAATAAAAACAAATAGATTTTTCTCAGTCATTTCAATTATCACTACTTCTTTTCAATCTTCAGCTAAAGAAAGCAACATATCTTGCCATCTTCCTTATTCACATTTGGTGCTACAATTTTTGTCAAGATGCCAAATATCTGCAAGGATAGGCATATATTGATACATGGATTGTGGTCATAGTGTTTGATAATGGAAAAGAATTCTATTTAAGTTTTTATTGAGATGTTAGATTTTATTCCCTTCTAGTATGAGACCTCTTCCACAGCAAAGAAAGAAAAGAAAAGAAGAAAAGAAAAGAAAAGAAAAAAAGAAAAGAAGAAAAGAAAAAAGAAAAGAAAAGATATTGCATTTAGTTATGATTCATAGATGTCAGGATTTAAGTGTTTTAAGGTTTTGGGGGAGTGGAAGATGTAGTAGAAACAGGAAGCCAGGCTGCCATAAACACTCACATAGCAAATAATTGACTATAGACATGAGGGAACCTACAGAGAACATCAGAAAATACTATTGTATTTGAAATGTATTAACATCAGTATCGTAAACAAAAACAAAAACAAAAATACATTAATATTGTGAACAGCTGGATGGCTGGATGTTTGATAATGAAGCAAGTCATTTTAATTTGATCTAAGCTTCAGCTTGTAATTGAATTTATAAGAACATGGAAAAATTAACAAGAACCTTCTGGCAATTCAAAAACAATATTTTGGCTCAGAGTCTAAGCTTCTCTCTAAATTTGGGAAATTTAAATCTGGATAAAGATGGAACAAAGAAAAACCATGCTGCAATACTAAGGATAGCAGATCTATGCCTCTGATTTTAAATAGATGCAAATGGTCATTGTCAGAAAAGTTACTATTCCTTTGGACATAATCATATCTTACAGTGACTAACAAGTCAGCTCTAATTATATATAGTTGGTTGAATCAGCTACATGATTTTTTTCCTTTGTGAAAAACCAACATTATCATGTCGAATCACTTTTCAAGGACCTTCAAAGTGGAGCAGTCTGCTGAGGTCAGAGATGAATCTTCTTTGTTAATGGACCCCAAAAGAACTTCGCAAGAAACTTTTTTTTTTTATAATGGGACTTCGTGTCTTTTGACTAGGGCTAGAGAAGACTTACGTGTTCAAAATTGCGCTTCGTACAAGAAATATAAAATGTCATTAGTTTTCTTTTCCTGAAAAGGGTGCCCTGAGCAATCATATTTGTATCCCAGTAACCTCAATGTATAAGCTAACCTGTCACTGTATTGCATCCTCAGATGAAATGCTTTATCATCTTCCCAGTCATTCAGTAGAAAAATGCAAGGAGGAAGACATGAATGATATTCTGGAGAAGAGGGGGGATCAAAGATGAAGTATAGTTTTTTTTCTCCCTGAAAAGGTGTTGGAAATCTTATGTTTCTCTTTTTTTTCTTACAGAAAAGACATATTCAGTCATTTTCACCCAGTTCCCAAATCACATCAAGGTGAAAATATACTTTTTTAAAAAAACTGATGGGCCAGATTTTCTCAAGGAAAAAAGTCAGCTCAACAGTCATTTACTTCAAATTTTCCCTAATTATCTTTATCTCAGTTGATTTCTCCCTTTACTTGCATTCTTTAGCATCTTATATACAATTTGAATGCATTATCAGACTTTTAAAAAATGTTCTTTTGCATGTGTTTATTTTAGAACTCATTTTAAATAATAAGCTTGTGTAGGGCAGCTATTCTATTATATGTTTTGCATCTTCTATAGTGTCTAGAAAACTGCCATGTATACTATAGGTGCTTAATAGAAATGATTAAAATAACATGTCCACAAATGTCCTTCGAAAGCCTCTATATTGGCAAAGAGTACTTTCAAGACTATTTAGTGTCAAATAAAAGGTGTGAAGTCCTTTGTGTTATTTTTCCTTGGTAGAGATATTATATAGGAGCTCTGTGACTTTACAATTCGGTATTGTTTATTGTATAAGTCATAGGTTGAAATTGATAGATTGATACATGGAGATAAGAATTCCTTTTATAAAAAAAAACTTTTAAAATGTATCAATGAAAGTTTCAAACCTTAGGAATATTACATCGAGATTGTGATCAAACTAGCTCCAGATTTTTTTTATTATTAGTGATGATGTCTGCTGATGTAAGTGAAGAGCTACCACAATTGCTTTGGTTAATAGTGGTTGGTAGTACAGAGTAGAGGAAAATACAGAAATATACAGCTGCTATGTAAGCCCTGAATAAAAAAATTTGGAAGATACATTCAGCTTCTGATTATCCATCTATGGATAATTTACACCCAACAATATATTTTAAATTTTATCACTGGCTAGCTTCTCATTACCCAGTCCCTCACTCTTTTCCTCTATAAATTATTTTGCAGTCTTTGGAAACTTCCACTTACTTGGATAGGTAGATTCAACAAAATGTAACCAGTTAGGTAAATTTATGGAGGAAAAAACTGCATGGAATGAGAAACAAAAAACATAGTTATAATATAGTAGATGCCACATTATGCAAATGTGTTAATGTGCTCATGCAGAAATGCTTTAGGGATTGTGAAAGTTCCTCTCACACATAGGTTGTTTATTTATTTTTTAAAGAATTATTTATTTATGAGAGAGAGAGAGAGGCAGAGAAATAGGCATAGGGAGGAGCAGGCTCCCCACAGGGAGCCCGATGTGGGACTCAATCCAGGATCCCAGGATCACACCCTGAGCCAAAGGCAGACGCTCAACTGCTGAGCCACCCAAGCATCCCAACATAGGTTTTTTAATAAACATTTGCATCAGTCTCCAGTAATGAATTGAGTGAACTAATTGGTAATCCTTTGTGAAGAATATTGAATGCAGTTCACTGTTACTATAGATGTTGGCCAAACAGAATTTAGATCCCATGTGACATTGTATATTTTCAATATATTTAGTCAGTTGCCAAACAATGTGTGGAAAAGAAGTCTTTAGAATTAATGTGACAATACTAAAAGATTGAAAATTCCTAAAAGTGTGTGGATATATCTCTCTTCTGGACCCAGTATGGAATTCACTCAAAGTAAACGGAAAGATAACCCCATGTGTATTTGGATGAATGGGTAAGTGATACTGACTCTAACCCCCTCCCTAATGCATTCATTAATCATTTCTACAGTATAATATTAATGGAATATCCTTAAATCATGGACATTATCCTACTAAAAATTTCTTAAGAGCTATACAATTTACAATTGTGCCTTTTTAGACCAATTTTTTTCTTGCATCTTTGAACTCTTTTTGTATATTTGTCTTATCTATTTACAAGCACTTAAAGGAATGAGAACATAGCTCTCTTATCTTTTCTACTCCCCAAGGGCTATGCAATGTGGTATATACATACTATGTACTTGATAAATGTTGTTTGTGTGAAGGAATAACATGATGAATCTATTTTTTATTTTTATTTTTATTTTCGTTAGATGGTTTGCCTTCTTCAATTTTTTTTATTTTACTATATTCTTTATTCTATTAATTTTTTTTATCTTTTATTGGAGTTCAATTTGCCAACATATAGCATAACACCCAGGGCTCATCCCACCAAGTGCCCCCCTCAGTGCCCATCACCCAGTCACCCCAACCCTGCACCCACCTCCCCTTCCACTACCCCTGATTCATTTCCCAGAGTAAGGTGTCCTTCATACTTTGTCACCCTCACTGATTTTCACTCATTTACTCTGCTTTCCCTTTATTCCCTTCCATTAATTTTTATATTCCCCAAATGAATGAGACCACATAATGTTTGTCATTCTCCGATTGACTTATTTCACTCGGCATAATACCCTCCAGTTCCATCCACGTCGAAGCAAATGGTGGGTATTTGTCGTATCTAATGGCTGAGTAATATTCCATTGTATACATAGACCACATCTTCTCTATCCATTCCTCTTTTAATAGACACCGAGGCTCCTTCCACAGTTTGGCTATTGTGGACATTGTTGCTATAAGCAGGTGTCCCGGCGTTTCACTGCATCTGTACCTTTGGGGTAAATCTTCAGAGTGCAATTGCTGGGTCTTACAGCAGATCTATCTTTAACTCTTTCATGAACCTCCACACAGTTTTCAAGAGTGGCTGGACAAGTTCACATTACCACCAACAGTGCAAGAGGGTTCCCCTTTCTCCACATCCTCTCCAACATTTGTTGTTTCCTGTCTTGTTAATTTTCCCCATTCTCACTGGTGTGAGGTGGTATCCCATTGTGGTTTTGATTTGTATTTCCCTGATGGCCAGTGATGCGGAGCATTTCCTCATGTGCTTGTTGGCCATGTGTATGTCTTCTTCGGTGACATTTCTGTTCATATATTTTGCCCATTTTTATGATTGGATTGTTTGTTTCTTTGCTATTGAGTTTAATAAGTTATTTATAGATCTTGGATACTAGCCCTTTATCTGATACATCATTTGCAAATATCTTCTCCCATTCTGTAGGCTGTCTTTTAGTTTTGTTGACTGTTTCTTTTGCTGTGCAGAAGCTTTTTATCTTGATTACGTCAAAATAATTCATTTTTGCTTTTGTTTCCCTTGCCTTCAGGGATGTATCTTGAAAGGAGTTTCTGTGGCCAAGTTCAAAAAGGGTGTTGCCTGTGTTCTTCTCTAGGATTTTGATGGAATTTTGTCTCACATTAAGATTTTTCATCCATTTTGAGTTTATCTTTGTATATGGTGCAAGAGAGTTGCCCAGTTTCATTCTTCTGCATATGGATGTCCAATTTTCCCAGCACCATTTATTGAAGAGACTGTCTTTCTTCCAATGGATAGTCTTTCCTCCTTTGTCGAATATTAGTTGACCATAAAGTTGAGGGCCCACTTCTGGATTCTCTATTCTGTTCCATTGATCTTTGTGTCTGTTTTTGTGCCAGTAGCACACTGTCTTGATGACCACAGCTTTGTAGTAGAACCTGAAATCTGGCTTTGTGATACCCCCAGCTATGGTTTTCTTTTTTAATATTCCCCTGCCTATTCAGGGTCTTTTCTGATTCCACACAAATCTTAAGATAATTTGTTCCAACTCTCTGAAGAAAGTCCATGGTATTTTGATAGGGATTGCATTAAACGTGTAAATTGCCCTTACCCCTGCTTTTGAATAATTTAGGCCCAGTAGAGAATTACTTACCTTCACTGCAGGACACAACTCCTGTTATTCAAATATATCTTGCTGCCTGGTCCAGGCATTCTAAAATAAAATGAATCTGTGTCAATACTACTTTGACTCATTTCTTTTAACTTTGGAGCTGCAGTTACCCTCGCAAACTATCTCTTTTCCCTGATGCTAGTGTCACATATCATATTGAAACTGAACACTCACTCAAAGGAAAAGAAAACATAGTTTTTATTTTGAAAGAAACCAGTTATTAACTGAACATTTATTCTTAAATGGCTTATTAGTGTTCAGACTGCAAAAGTGTCATCTACTCTGAACAGTACCACACAATCTAACAGTTAAAGATGTCATTGCTGGGGCACCTGGGTGGCTCAGTGTTTGAGCATCTGCCTTTGGCCTAGGTCATGACCCTGGGGTCCTGGGATTGAGTCCTGTATCGGGCTCCCTGTGGGGAGCCTGCTTCTCCCTCTGCCTGTGTCTCTGCCTCTCTCTGTGAGTCTCTCATGAATAAATAAATAAAATCTTTAATAAAAAGTTTTCGGGATCCCTGGGTGGCGCAGCGGTTTAGCGCCTGCCTTTGGCCCAGGGTGCGATCTTGGACACCCAGGATCGAATCCCACGTTGGGCTCCCGGTGCATGGAGCCTGCTTCTCCCTCTGCCTGTGTCTCTGCCTCTCTCTCTCTCTCTTTGTGTGACTATCACAAAAAAAAAAAAAAAAAAAAAAGTTTTCATTGCTGCACACAGAGGATATGGAAAATTTTAGCCTGCCAAACCCCCAGAGACACTTAGGGAAGAAATTAATTGTGAAAATACACATCTTAAGGAAAACACCTCAAGGTGTTTTCAATGACCAAATTAGCTTTATATATCTTTGGGGGTTGTCATTTGCAACATGTTTTAGATCACAAAGATACCAAAGCAGTAGTTCATCCTTTTCACCAGACTTCTATTAAGGGATGTAAAATCCCATAAGACAGCCTCTTGTTGAGGTTCTTGCTATTGTAGTAACTTCCTAACCAGCCTACCCTCCTCCTACATTGCCAGCACTCCAATCCATGCTCTCTGCCGCTGCTAGACTGACCTTTGTGAACTACAGCTTTGATCTTTTCATTAGTGTATAGATACTTCTTCTCTACCTTTGCTTTGGTGAATTAGAAACCCAGGGCTGTGACCCCATTCTTAATAATTGTGCTGGATCTTCTCTATCCATATTTGTGCGCTAACTCCTCCTGATATTATTTGACCATTTTATTATTGTTTTAGCCTTTCATCTTAGTCTCTTTATATATTTTTATCCTATTACATTGTATGTATTGTTGCTTGCCTCAAATTCTTTTTGGAACATGGAAAGGTGAAAATAAACAGATTCGTAATATGTCAAATCATTCTCCTTCTCAGAAGCTTTCAATGCCTCCATATTTTATACTAAATACATTCTGAACTTCTTAGTCTAGCTGATGCTCCCCATGTGTCCTCAACCCACTTTTGCAGTTTTATCGTCCACTATCCAAGGATATCCACTAGTCGTGTCCAGGACTTGCAGAAACTTATCGTGCAGCATTGAGATCAGATTTCACAGCACCCCAGGTGCTCCCAAGCATGTTTCCCAAACTGCCTGCCCTCCAGCCAGAGCCAGCACAAGTACCATTTCCAGAAGACCTTCATGGTGTCTCAGACTGGAAACTGCCAAATCATGACATACTGGGATGCTCTGAGTTGCCTGGTGATGTCATGGCATTCCCCTGAGGTCTCCTTCCTGCCAGGCTTTGACGTTAAGATGTTGAGTACTGTCAACATGAAAAGCAGTCAGTACATTCCCATGCATGGCAAACAGATCCGAGGACTGGCTTTCAGCAGTGGGTCCAAAGGCTTACTGCTCTCGGCTTCCCTAGACAGCACTGTGAATCTAACCAGCCTGGAGACAAATACAGTGGTCCAGATGTATAATGCAGGACGTCCTCTCTGGAGTTGCTGCTGGTGTCTTGATGAAAGTAATCACATCTGTGCCAAACTGGTCAATGGTTCAATTCTGCTATTCTGTTTCTACCTTTGAAACATGAGCTGTCATATCCAGGAGTTAGTACCCCCCGAAAGCCAGATGCTTGCTGGTGTCCCTATCAAACACATCCCAGAGCTGTCCCATCTGCATTTCCATATGATAGGGTGTTGGCTGGAACTTTGGAGAACACTTCCTTCTGGGAGCTAAAACTGAGCTTTTCTCATTGGCCTCATGTGCTGCCCATGGAGCCAGGGGGCTACGTAGACTTTCAGACAGAGAGCAGCACCCAGCATTGTCTTGTGACCTACAGGCCTGATAAAAATCACAACACTTTACGAAGTGTGCTGATGGAGATGTCCTACAAGCTGGATGATGTTGGAGAGCCAGTCTGTACCTGTCATCCTGTACAAATGTTCCTTGGGGGACCCACTTGCAAACTACTGACAAAAGGTGCCATTTTCCAGAAGCCAAAGAATGATGGCAGCATCCTGGTGTGTACTGGTGATGAAACATAAAATTCTGCCCTGCTGTGGGATGCTGGCAGTGGCTCGTTGCTTCAGGAACTGTGGGCCAACCAGTCTGTCTTGGACATCTGCCCATTTGAGGTGAACTACAGTAGCTACTTGGCTACCTTAAGAGAATATGGTCTACATCTATAGGTGGGATGACTGTGTATGGAACGTATCAGGCTTGCTGCTGGTTTACATCAGATGTTGTTTGCTAGCAGCTAGCAGCCCTGAGCAAGATGTTGGCTTATTGCCTATGGTCTAGAACTTCTGGGATCATGGTTCCTTTGGGTTGATGTAACTCTAAGACTCCAGGTCACTGAAATACTACAGATTGTGTAATTGCAGTGTCCATCGAAAGAGTAAGTGACAGGTACTCTCATTTACATTATTCATGTCTTGGGTTAAAATCCTTCATGAATCTATAGTGAATCTATAGTGAATCTCTATTTCTGATCAGACATTCCTCTGGACCTCTTTTAACATATGAGTGTACACCAAGCATTTTCTGAAGGATGTGACATCTGCCTAAGTGGTCATGTCACTTCAGCTCTATGACTTGGGAATGAATGCTTATATCCCGGAAGGGACTAATGATCTTCATGTTGCTTAGACACAGTGTGGATGCAGAAGAGTCTTCAGTTGAAAATAAGGGGGCACTATACAACTTGGTGAAGAATTTGCTCTATTTCTGACCTTGTGTGTTGACAACCTTTTAGTAATTTTGTCTCAACCCCACAGAAGTGTGTGGTAGAGTACTTCTGGTCTGCATTATGGCAGCAACAGATCTACTCCAGGTATCTTCTAAGCACGACATCACCAAAGAATCAAGGGCTTTAAATGATACACTGGACCAGATGGGTTTCACAGACATATACAGAACATTCCATCTGAACGGAACTAAAAACACAGTCTTCTCAAGTGCACATGGAACTTTCTCCAGAATACCACAAACTGGGTAACAAATCAGGCCTCAAGTGATGCCAAAAGATTGGGATTGTCTCCTGAATATTTTCAGACCACAGGGCATTGAAATGTGAACTCAATCACAAGAAGAAATTTGGAAGAAACTCAAACACGTGAAGGTTAAAGAGCATCCTGTTAAAATACAAATGGGTCAAACAGGAAATTAGAGAAGAATTCAAAAGATTCATGGAAACTAGTGAAAATGAAGATACAAGTGTTCAAAATCTTTGGGATACAGCAAAAGCAGTCCTAAGATGGAAAAACATCACAAGACAAGTATCCCTCAAAAAATTGGAAAGAATTTAAATACAAAAGTTAACCTCGCACCTAAAGGAACTGGAGAGAGAATAGCAAATAAAATCTACACCAAGCAGAAGAAGAGAGATAATAAGGTTCAACCAGAAATCAATGAAATAGAGACCAAAAGAACTGTGGAACAGATTAACAAAACCTAGAATTGGTTCTTTGAAAGAATTAATAAGATAGATAAACCATTAGCCAGCCTTATTAAAAAGAAGAGAAAAAAGACTCAAATTAATAAAATCAAGAATGAAAGAGGAGAGATCACATTCAATAACAAGGAAATAAAAATGATTTTAAAAACCTATTATTGGTGTATTTATGATACACCAATAAATTAGGCAATCTAGAAAAAATGGATGTATTACTGGAAACTCAAAATTACCAAAACTAGAACAGGAAGAAATAGAAAATAGAAAACCTGAGCAGGTCAATAACCAGGGAGGAAATTGAAGCAGTCATCAAAAACCTCCAAAGACACAAAAGTACAGGGCCAGATGGCTTCCCAGGGGAATTCTATCAAACGTTTAAAGAAGAAACCATACCTATTCTACTAAAGCTGTTCGGAAGGATAGAAAGGGATGGAATACTTCCAAACTCATTTTATGAGGCCTACATCACCGTAATTCCAAAGCCAGACAAAGACCCCACCAAAAAGGAGAATTACAGACCAATATCCCTGGTGAACACAGATGCAAATATTCTCAAATATTCTCAATAACATACTAGCCAATAGGATCTAACAATACATTAAGATTATTCACCATGACCAAATGGGATTTATCCCCAGGATGCAAGGCTGGTTCAAGACTCATAAAGCAATCAATGTGATAGATCATATCAACAAGAGAAAAAACAAGAACCCTATCATCCTCTCAATAGATGCAGAGAAGGCATTTGACAAAATACAGCATCCATTCCTGATCAAAAGTCTTCAGAGTGTAAGGATAGAGGGAACATTCTTCAGCATCTAAAAAGCCATCTATTTGCCCACAGCAAATATCTTTCTCAATGGGAAAACACTGGGAACCTTTCCTCTAAGATTAGGAATGAGACAGGGATATTCACTCCCACCACTGCTATTCAACATAGTACTAGAAGTCCTAGCCTCAGCAATCAGGCAACAAAAAGAAATAAAAGGCATTCAAATGGGCAAAAAAGAAATCAAACTCTCCCTCTTTGCAGATGACATGATACTGTGCATAGAAAACCCAAAAGACTCCACTCCAAGATTGCTAGAACTCATAGAGCAATTCGGCAATGTGGCAGGATACAAAACCAATGCCCAGAAATCAGTGGCACTTATATCCACTAGCACTGAGACCGATGAAAGAGAAATTGAGGAGTCAATCCCGTTTATAATTGCACGCAAAAGCATAAGATATCTAGGAATAAATCTAACCAAAGAGGTAAAGGATCCATATCCTAAAAACTATAGAACACTTCTGAAAGAAATTGAGGAAGACACGAAAAGATGGAAAAATATTCCATGCTCATGGATTGGCAGAATTAATATTGTGAAAATGTCAATGTTACCCAGGGCAATTTACACGTTTAATGCAATGCCTATCAAAAAACCATGGACTTTCTTCAGAGAGTTGGAACAAATCATCTTAAAATTTGTGTGGAATCAGAAAAGACCCCGAATAGCCAGGGGAATATTGAAAAAGAAAAGCAGAGTTGGGGGCATCACAATGCCAAATTTCAAGTTGTGCTACAAAGCTGTGATCATCAAGACAGTGTGGTAGTGGCACAAAAACCGACATATAGATCAATGGAACAGAATAGAGAATCCAGTTGTGGACCCTCAACTTTATGCTCAATTAATATTCGACAAAGGAGGAAAGAATATCCACTGGAAAAAGGGTAGTCTCCTCAATAAACGGTGCTGGTAAAATTGGACATCCACATGCAAAAGAATGAAACTAGACCACTCCCTTTCACCATACACAAAGATAAACTCAAAATGGATGAAAGATCTAAATGTGAGACAAGATTCCATCAAAATCCTAGAGGAGAGCACAGGCATTACCCTTTTGAACTTGGCCACAGCACTTCTTGCAAGTTATGTCTGTGTAGGTAAGGGAAACAAAAGCAAAAATGAACTATGGGACTTAATCAGGATATAAAGCTTCTTCACAGGAAAAGAAACAGTCCACAAAACTAAAAGGCAACCTACAGAATGGGAGAAGATATTTGCAAATGACCTATCAGATAAAGGGCTAGTATCCAACATCTATAAAGAACTTATGAAACTCAACAGCAAAGAAACAAACAATCCAATAATGAAATGGGCAAAACAAGTGAACAGAAACTTTACCAAAGAAGACATACACATGGCTAAGAAGTACATGAGAAAATGCTCTGCATCACTTGCCATCAGGGAAATACAAATCAAAACCACAGTGAGATACCACCTCACACTAGTGCCAGTGAGAATGGTGAAAATTAACAAGACAGGAAACAACAAATGTTAGAGTGGATGTGAAGAAAGGGGAACCCTCCTGCACTGTTGGTGGGAATGTGAACTGGTACAGCCAGTCTGGAAAACTGTGTGGAGGTTCTTCAAAGAGTTAAAGATAGAGCTACCCCTGACCTAGCATTTGCACTACTGGGGATTTCCCCAAATATTAGATGCAGTGAAAAACCAAGACACCTGCACCCCAACGTTTATAGCAGCAATGTCCACAATAGCCAAACCGTGGAAGGAGCCTCAGTGTCTATCGAAAGGTGAATGGATAATGAAGATGCGACACACACACACACACACACACACACACAATGGAATATTACTCAGGCATTAGAAATGATGAATACCCACCATTTGCTTCAACTTGGATGGAACTGGAGGTTATTATGCCGAGTGAAGTAAGTCAATTGGAAAAGGACAATTATATGGTTTCACTCATACAGGGAATATAAGAAATAGTTAAAGTGATTATAGGGGAAGGGAGAGAAAATGAGTGGGAAATATCAGGGTGACAGGACATGAGAGACTCCTAACTCTGAGAAACGAACAAAGGGTAGTGGAAGGGGAGGTGCACAGGGGGATGGAGTGACTGGGTGATGGACACTGAGTGGGGCACCTGACAGGATGAGCACTGAGTGTTATACTATATGTTGGCAAATCGAACTCCAATAAAAAAGTATACAAAAAAAAATACAAAAAGTAGGGATATAACATTTATATAACTTATATATTTACAATTCATATGGTTCATGAAAACAAAAAGAAAACATTGAGATTCCATGTTTTTTCAATAAATTGTTCAATGAATTAATGTGCTATAATATATGATCTAAATAACTTTATAATAAGAAATCACCAACAAAACTTAGTTGACAAACAGAATCATAAGACAGAGTAAAGTATAGCTCAGTTCTCCTGTTAGAATGTTAAAATTTTTTGTTTGATAACTAAGTGAAAAATAATTGGACATAATAGATCAATGTGACTTACACAGCAACCATTAGCAGTTACAGCTCAGATTCTGTTTTCAACGATTTCCTCATCAATGTGACATTCTACTTCTTTCTACGTCACAAGTGATGTAGTCTCCATTATTTGGCATTGGATTCACTGCACTGTGGATTTATTTGTGAGATTCTGAGCACATCTTTGTCACCTCAAACTAGACTGTTAAGCTGGCCCCTGATCCTGGGCTATTGGAAAGACACTAAAATATCTGAGTCTGACTGCTCAAATTTTACCCAAGTAGCATTCCTTCTACCTATTTACAAATTGCCGCCAAGAAAACACACTTTAATCTTTATAGAGATAATGTTTCCAGAAAGTAGCATTTACTATATTTATGTATCAATTCATTTGACCTTACTGATACCTCTTTTACCTGTTTCTCCAACATAAAATCCTTATTACCTTAGAAACCTCTAACTTTCTTTTAGAATTTTAAATAAAATCAAGCCCATATATGAAAGTAAAGACATGGAATCTTTTTAAAGCTGAGAATAAGTATGATGCAAGCAGTAATAATACAAGGCAGAAATCATTTGCTTTAAAGACTGTATCAAATATTATAGGATGTCCCATTGTGAAAAGCAGTCTATTGCAGAATTAGCAATCAAGGCTTTATGCCAACCTCCTGTTAAAACTTGTTTGGAACCTCAGCATGAGAAAGCCTGCAGCAACTTAAACTACTGTGGTTCACCTGAAATACATTTATAGTTACAAAAAACACAGCAAAACATCTACAAAGGAAAGATAGCACTAGAGATTTAGAAGGGCAAGTTAGTAAAGCTTCCCAGAATTATCTCAGGCCTGTCAGGGAATGTTAAAAAAGAGGTTTCCCCAACAGCTGCCAGAGACAGAACTGGAGATGCCACAAGTTAAAGGAAGCAAACACAGGGTGGAAGGACCCAAGGGATTTCTATGTTGTAGGCTCAGAGTGAGGAAATGTAGATAGGCACTAACCTCTGAAGTAGAGAAATATAAAAAGAAATTGAATGGGTTAAGCCTTGTATGATCAACACAGTCTGTACACAAACAAGGAGATATATTCCATAATATGCAAAGTACTCATTACAGTGATTGCCAAAGAGTGTTTCTTAGCTGCTACTTTAGATAGGATAAAACTAAATTTACACATGTGTTAATACATTAGGAGCTTAATCAGAAACACTCAAAAATGCATTTGCAAAAGAAAATAGTATATTTGAGTGCTTGCTTTGGCAGTGTATATACTAAAATTGTAATGATACAGAGAGATTAGCATGGCCCCTGCGCAAGGATGACACACAAATTTGTGAAGTACTTAATTAAAAGAAAAGAAAAAAATAGAATATATGAGTCAAAAAAAGGCAGCATGGAAAGTTCCAAATAATTATACTCTTAAAGATTGCAAGCATTTGAGTCAAGTTCATGATAAATTCAGAAGTAATATTCAGAAATTTAAAAAGATATCAACTATTATCAATGGGTTATTTTTGCCTCAATTTATACTAGCCAAGTAACTCATCCTCTTTCATTTCTCTTTCTTATATTCTTCTAAGTCATTCATAGGCCAAATATATGTTAAATGGAAATTCACTAGAGATTTATGTTAAGAAACTTCACAATAAAATGTAGATCGATGTTGATTATATCTCTATCATAGTGTTCATAGTAACTTTAGACATGCTGTAGAAATAATGTACAGAATATTCGATGCATTTATTCTATGAGGAGTTATAAATCTAAGATTGCACCAGATAGCTATCACTCTTCTAATGTATTACAAGACACTGTCTTCTCACAAAGAGATGGAAAAATATTCCATGCTCATGGATTGGAAGAATTAATATTGTGAAAATCTCAATGTTACCCAGGACAATTTACACGTTTAATGCAATCCCGATCAAAATACCATGGACTTTCTTCAGAAAGTTAGAAGAAATATTTTTTAAGATTTGTGTGGAATCAGAAAAGACCCCGAATAGCCAGGGGAATTTTAAAAAAGAAAACCATACCTGTGGGCATCACAATACCAGATTTCAGGTTGTACTACAAAGCTGTAGTCATCAAGACAGTGTGCTACTGGCACAAAAACAGACACATAGATCAAGGGAACAGAATAGAGAACCCAGAAGTAGACCCTGAACTTTATGGTCAACTAATATTCAACAAAGGAGGAAAGACTATCCATTGGAAGAAAGACAGTCTCTTCAATAAATGGTGCTGGGAAAATTGGACATCCACATGCAAAAGAATGAAACTAGACCACTCTCTTTCACCATACACAAAGATCAACTCAAAATGGATGAAAGATCTAAATGTGAGTCAAGATTCCATGAAAATCCTAGAGGAGAACACAGGCAACACCCTTTTTGAACTTGGCCACATCAACTTCTTGCAAGATACATCCACCAAGGCAAAAGAAACAAAAGCAAAAATGAACTATTGGGACTTCATCAAGATAAGAAGCTTTTGCACAGCAAAGGATACAGTCAACAAAACTAAAAGACAACCTACAGAATGGGAGAAGATATTTCCAAATGACGTATCAGATAAAGGGCTAGTTTCCAAGATCTATAAAGAACTTCTTAAACTCAACAACAAAGAAACAAACAATCCAATCATGAAATGGGCAAAAGACATGAACAGAAATCTCACAGAGGAAGACATAGACATGGCCAACATACACATGAGAAAATGCTCTGCATCACTTGCCATCAGGGAAATACAAATCAAAACCACAATGAGATACCACCTCACACCAGTGAGAATGGGGAAAATTAACAAGGCAGGAAACCACAAATGTTGGAGAGGATGTGGAGAAAAGGGAACCCTCTTACACTGTTGGTGGGAATGTGAACTGGTGCAGCCACTCTGGAAAACTGTGTGGAGGTTCCTCCAAGAGTTAAAAATAGACCTGCCCTATGACCCAGCAGTTGCACTGTTGGGGATTTACCCCAAAGATTCAGATGCAATGAAACGCCAGGACACCTGCACCCCGATGTTTCTAGCAGCAATGTCCACAATAGCCAAACTGTGGAAGGAGCCTTGGTGTCCATCGAAAGATGAATGGATAAAGAAGATGTGGTTTATGTATACAATGGAATATTACTCAGCCATTAGAAATGACAAATACCCACCATTTGCTTCGACGTGGATGGAACTGGACTGTATTATGCTGAGTGAAGTAAGTCAATCAGAGAAGGACAAACAGTGTATGTTCTCATTCATTTGGGGAATATAAATAATAGTGAAAGGGAATCGAAGGGAAAGGAGAAGAAATGTGTGGGAAATATCAGAAAGGGAGACAGAACATAAAGACTCCTAACTCTGGGAAATGAACTAGGGGTGGTGGAAGTGGAAGAGGGCGGGGGGTCGGGGTGACTGGGTGACGGACACTGAGGGGGGCACTTGACGGGATGAGCACTGGGTGTTATTCTGTATGTTGGTAAATTAAACACCAATAAAAAATAAATTTATTATAAAAAAAGACACTGTCTTCTAATGTATTCTAATGTATTGCAGTGCATTTTAAAGGTTGTTTTTTTACCTAAAAAGCTGGATAACAGGATATTAGTGAGCTTACTTAAAGCCACACTCCCTGAACTCAATAAAATATACAAATATTTTTTAAGCTCCAGTATAATTCAAACTACTTTCTACATTTTAACATTAGATAAATCTGGACTCCTAACTAAATAAATAAGTTGAGTGATAAATTTTAATAAAGTGATGATAATATCTTAACATTGGGAAGTCAGAACAAAGTAAGAACCTTATGTTATACATTTGTATTATGTGTTTTTAGACAACATTCCTTAAGAATGTTTATCCTATATTTATACAATAGTTTTCCCTAACATTAGGACCTCCACCCTCCAAATTCCACCATACCAAGTCAATCTACTATCATCAACTAAACTTCTCATTGTCAATGCTGTCTCTGCACTTTTTCAGAGTCCCCCTATTTTAAATATTCTCATGGTACCTTCCCAAAGAATACACAAATGCTCCAATCTCTTTATACTTCATTTGAATTTTCAGGTACTTTATCAAAACATCTGATGAGTCCCAGTCTCTACATAACTTTCCACAACTTTGAATTGCTCCAGCACTACTTAATAGTTTATATCACAAGATCCTAATCTTGCTCATATTAAGAATTATTTTCTGGGAATGATGTAAAGCTTGTTCTTACAAGATCTCAAATTCCTTCAGGAGAGGAGTCAAACACTACAGTTGATCTTACATAGTATCTACTTCAGTGTTGTCTTTCAGCCAAAAGGCCTTTCTTTGTGTTCTTAGCACTGTACAATGTATTATAGATGTGAGTAAAGATTATTGTCTATGCCTAGAGTAGACTATGAATAAATGTTTCGTGTACAAATGAGTACATGCAGTAATTGATTGTATTTAGCCGATCTGTGCATATTTCTTGGATTTGAGTATCTTTCCCCTGGGCTCTAGAATTTCTGTGGAAGGGCCACCTTTCCAAGCATTCTCTTTTAAATACATCTTCTAATGCAAACAGAAATTTGCAACACTTATCAGTAAATTACCAGCATTTAAGTTCAACCATTATAAGCATTTCAAATGTGTGAGTGATGCCTAAGCCAAATAATAAATAAACTCTGAACTTCAGAGTAGTGTGAAGGAATAGAAGGGGCACTGGGCTAAGAGTCAGGACTCTGGGTTCTATCATTAGATTTTTTTTTATAATATTGGACAGGTTACTTAGCCTCCTTAGACCTGCTTCTTATATATCCATCCTTTAAACTCTTGTGTCTCAAACTGTGGTCTGTGGACCAGCAGCATGAGTATCACCTAGGAACTTGTTAGAAATGCAGAATCTCAAGCCCCATTCTAGACGTACTGAATTAGGGATTAAGGTCTACATTTTAATAGGATTTGCCAACTTATCTGTATATATATTAATGTTTGAAAGGCACTTCCCTGGATTTTGAGATTTTTTAAGAAAAAGGACTATCATATTTACCACTATATCCCCTAACATCTATTAAAGAGCCTAATACATAGTAGGCATTCGATAATTTGTACAAAGGATGAAATAAAATGTGAAAAGAAAGGGCCTTTCTATTTTCTGGTCCTTTCCAAGTCTAATACTCTGTAATTGTAGGCAAAATTAAACTGATTTATTTTAACATAGACAAAATGGGACTTGAGACTAAATCCTGCTTGGGGGCTAATGTCTCTGACATATTTTTCCATTTGCTAAGTAATAAATTGTATGCTAACTCATAGTATAATATTCTAGATCAATTTAGACGAAAAACACTGGAGACTAAGGGTGTGTGTGTGTGTGTGTGTGTATGTGTGTGTGTGTGTTCCTTCTACAATCATTATTTGTGTAAACCCACTGAGATCCTGGATCTTGACATTAAAAATGTTTGGTAAGTTTTCAGAAGTGAAAAAAAGGTTGTCCTGGCCAGCTGTTTTTATAGCTTCTGTCTACTAGCCAGCTTTAAATAATAACAGAAAGAGAATGTATACCATTATTTACAGATACTGTCAAACCATGTGCACTGAATTTCTTGTCCCTCTTCCACTACTTGTCTCTTGCTTTCAGAGAGTTTAAATAATCTCATACCCACTGCTTGTCTTACTTGAACTTAACTCACTTGGCTTTCACTTTTCTCTAAATATAAATTTCATAAGCTCTTATCTTCTCTAACAACTCAGTTATTACAGCAACATTCTAAGTAAAAATAAAAAATGCAGGAATGCTCATATTGCAATAACGTCTAATATTTTTCTGCCATTGCAGTTGGAAAATATAGGTGTTGTTATCTAATTACCAATTATAT
This sequence comes from Canis lupus familiaris, assembly GCF_011100685.1. Taxonomy (NCBI): domain Eukaryota; kingdom Metazoa; phylum Chordata; class Mammalia; order Carnivora; family Canidae; genus Canis; species Canis lupus. The sequence goes on from NC_049260.1 coordinate 70,128,786, forward strand.
TGAACAGAAAATACATTTGACCCTTGAACAACAGGGGTTTGAACTGCATGGGCCTACTTATACACAGATTTGTTTCCAATAAATATAGTACAGTACTGTAAATGTATATTTTCTGCCTTATGATTTTGTTCATAACATTTTCTTTTCTCTAGATTACTTTATGAAAAAATACAGTATATAATATATAACATACAGAATATGTGTTAATTGACTCTGTATGTTATTGGTAAGGCTTCCAGTCAATAGGAAGCTACTAGTAGCTAAGTGTTGGGGGAGTTAAAAGTTATATGCAGATTTTTGACTGTGTAGGGGTTCAGCATCCCATTCCCTGTATTGTTTAAGGATCATCTGTATCTACATCTATTAACTTCGGGTATCAGATTTGCAAGCATCAAAAATACAAATGGCTTTCATTTATTTCTGTAAAATCCTAATGAATTATCTACCTTAATGCCTATCCATATTTACTGAATAAATTCTCTACAAACACGAATGCAACTGTGCTACTTGCATAATTTCTGTAACTAATTATGGTACCTTTCTGAAAATCTCCAGCAAATTCCCATCCCTTTATTTTCTGAATGAGTGAACTACCCACTTATGTAGATTTATGGGAACACGTGGTATTATGAGTAATGATGGCCAGAAAAGTATAGTGATGAAAATGTTAAAAAAAAAATAGCCCCATCTGTGTCCTATACCAAAATACTGTTACTGCTTCAGAGCAAAAGGCTGAAAGTCAGGCTATGGAAAGGAAACAATATTTCTGTAGAATAAGGCTTTAGGTTTCTCTCTCTTTGTATGTGCCAATAAAACAGAATTATGGAATTAACTATCATACTCCCTACTACTATCCTAAGAAGTCTAAACATTTGTGCTATAGGCACCTCAAATGTTTGTGCTATTATAAACTCTCCCATTAATGATCTTCCTAAAAGAATGGAGAGGCATTGATCAATGATACTAGCTTGCTAATTCATATATCATGGATGAAAATAATGATGTTTTGTTGTTACTACTAAGATTTTTAGCAGAATTCATATCAAATTGTTTCATAACTAATAGTTAAAAACCTTGCTGGGAGAGAAATATGACCCAGATAACCACAAATGGTTTGAAATTTGGCTAAAAAGCAAACCACCTAACTAATTGAAAAGTCTGAATTTCCTCTTTTGACACTTGAAGTGTTTCTAAGATATACATAAACAAGTCATAAAAAAAATACCCTGTGGTACCGAAAAACACCAGTCATTCACTCAAGAAACATCACTAGGTACTTTGAGCTACTCAAGTACAGTTTTTCTGCATGTTTTTATGTGGTAATTTAGTTGTCTGTGGCTTCCCTACACCCATTAGTCAAACCTCAAATATCTTAAAAACTGCCTGGCATGTTCTAAAATCTAACTGACCCTTTTTAAGTACAATCCTGACAAGAGCTATAAAGCAGTGTATTCATTTCCAAGATCTGGTGTTTAAAAAAAAAAAAAGTACCACTAATTGAGTTGCTTAAAACCAGACTCTTATTCTTTCACAGATATAGAGGCTAGAAGTCTGAAATCATGGTGTTGGCAAAGTCATGCTCCCTCTGTAGCCTCTACAGGTGGATCCTTCCTTGCTTCATCTAACTTTTGATAGCCCCAGACTTTCCTTGGTTTATGGCAGCATAATTCCAATCTCTGCCTCTGTCTTCACATGGCTTCTTTGTATCTGTCTGTGTCAAGTTTCAAGTTTTTCCTATTATAATGTGACAGCAGTTACATTGGATTAGAACCCACCTTCATCCATTATGACCTCATTTTATTTAATTAATTCTCCAAAACCCCTGTTTCCGAAGAAGGTCACATTAACAGATACCAAGGATTAGGCTTCAACATATCTTTTGCGGGACACAATTCAACCCATAACACTGGGCAAAATGATGCCCCTTTAGGTTCTATATTTCTTTAATTCTTCTATTCAAAGTTGAACAAGAACTTCAATTGCATTCTATATTACTAATTTTAATATATTATTTGTAAAACACTGACTAAATGTAGTACACAGTAAATGCAAGCAAGGAGATTCAATTTACTTATTTTCATTAATATAAATTAAATATCTTCCAGATCCTACACTGAATAAATAAATACACATCTTGGAACTAGAATCAAGTACACAGGCATTAAAGACCAAAAACCACCGATATCACAGGCTCTGTGTGGTCATTGCCTTTAAACAAACTGTTACGATCTGTACCAACTGATACTTCCAGGTGGTGAACAAACCAAGCCTCAGGGAAGCTACATTGCTTCAATCTAGCTGCAGGGTAACATGTATTGCAAAAACCCTTTTTTTTTATTGGAGTTCAATTTCCCAACATAGAGCATAACACCCGGGGCTCACCCCATCAACTACCCCCTCAGTGCCCATCACCCATTCACCCCAACCCCCCACCCACCTCCCTTTGCACCACCCCTTGTTAATTTCCCAGAGTTAAGTGTCTCACATGTTTTGTCACCCTCACTGATATTTTCTCTCATTTTCTCTCCTTTCCCTTTATTCCCTTTTATTATTTTTTATATTCCCCAAATGAATGAGAACATATAATGTTTGTCCTTCTCTGATTGACTTATTTCACTTAGCAAAATACCCTCCAGTTCCATCCATGTCAAAGCAAATGGTGAGTTTTTGTCATTTCTAATGGCTGAGTAATATTCCATGGTGTACATATACCACATCTTCTTTATCCATTCATCTTTCAATGGACACCGAGGTTCCTTCCACAGTTTAGCTATTGTGGACATTGCTGCTATAAACATCAGGGAGCAGGTGTCCTGGCGTTTCACTGCATCTGTATCTTTGGGGTAAATCCCCAGCAGTGCAATTGCTGGGTCGTAGGGCAGATCTATTTTTAACTCTTTGAGGAACCTCCACAGTCCATGCTCATGGATTGGAAGAATTAATATTGTGAAAATGTGAATGATACCCAGAGCAATGTACACATTTAATGCAATCCCGATCAAAATACCATGGACTTTCTTCAGAGAGTTGGAAAAAATCATCTTAAGATATGTGTGGAATCAGAAAAGACCCCGAATAGCCAGGAGAATATTGAAAAAGAAAACCATAGCTGGGGGCATCACAATGCCAGATTTCAGGTTGTACTACAAAGCTGTGGTCATCAAGACAGTGTGCTACTGGCACAAAAACAGACACATAGATCAATGGAACAGAATAGAGAATCCAGAAGTGGACCCTCAACTCTATGGTCAACTAATATTCAACAAAGGAGGAAAGACTATCCACTGGAAAAAAGACAGTCTCTTCAATAAATGGTGCTGGGAAAATTGGACATCCACATGCAGAAGAACGAAACTAGACCATTCTCTTACACCATACACAAAGATAAACTCAAAATGGATGAAAGATCTAAATGTAAAACAAGATTCCATCAAAATCCTAGAGGAGAACACAGGCAACACCCTTTTTGAACTTGGCCACAGCAACTTCTTGCAAGATACATCCATGAAGGAAAGAGAAACAGAAGCAAAAATGAATTAATGGGACTTAGTCAAGATAAAAATCTTCTGCAAAAGAAACAGTCAACAAAACTAAAAGGCAACCTACAGAATGGGTGAAGATATTTGCAAATGACCTATCAGATAAAGGGCTAGTATCCAAGATCTATAAAGAACTTATGAAACTCAACAGCAAAGAAATAAACAATCCAATCATGAAATGGGCTAAAGACATGAACAGAAATTTCACAGAGGAAGACATAGATATGGCCAACAAGCACAGAAATCCACTCTTAAAAATATATCTCCCTTAGGTAATGTAGGTGATTCTTAATTGCCTTCCTTCTCCTTAAAACTGTCCTGGGGAAAAGTAAGTAGTACATAATTTCTATTATTTGATGAGGTTAATATTTATGGGGATGCTGATGGTGGATGAAATTGCTGTCTCTGCTGTGGAAAGACAATCAGTCACAGTGGCAAGATTGAATACGAGTGTCCTAAGGAAAGTACAAGCTCTATTATAGGCTATCGAGTTGATCCAACACTGCCAGAACAATGCTTTCTAGGAAGAATTTTTGGATTATTTTGCTGCCAAACCTGATTAATTTAATTTAAAAACAAAAAAAACAAAAAACAAGCAGGTGGCAATGACACTCGCTATCCTAATAGGGAGGAATGGTATACCAGATCCCTGCACCTAAGACTTTCTGAGCCTTTTAACTCTTGAATCAAGTTCTAAAACTACCCCAAACTCTGAGATCAATTATCCTCCTAGGCAGAAGGAAGACAGGGAGCCCTAGGGCAGCCAATAGCTTACCTGTTCTGTATCAAGGTGCCCTCCTGGTGTCCCTATGGTGGCTTGTACTCTGGTTCTCACTGTTTTCTGTGTATCACATTCTAATAGGTAGCCTAGTTCCTAAAACTAGATCTTGTTCTTCTGCCTGAATCTCTGCATGCACGAAGAATGGTTCCTACACCATTCTTCCAAGTCTGGGATTATGACCAACCACTGAGTCTTGGCAGAACCTTGGGCTCCATCTTAAATTTCGGTTTCTATTGCTAGCTTATGATGCCCACTGAAGGCCTACCTGAAGCCAATTGGCCTGCTGTTCATGTCTATATTGTCTGTCAGAACTTGGTGGCAGACCTCCTTGGATCTCAGTTTATACTCTTGTATCTCATATTTTTATCCTGCCCTTCTAGTAATAAGTCAGATATGGGTTCCAGTCAATCTTGGTCTGACCCATTCTAAACTCCAATTATGAATTGGGATGATTGTTAAAAAGTGAGAACTCTGACTGAATAAGCAGTCAAAATGTAAGCACTTCCTTGAAATAAAAACTATAGTCACATAGTGACTTGTGTCACAGATTAATTAGGGTACTTGACATTTTCTACTATTACTTACATTCTATATTTTGAAGGATTGGGACTTCTGTTTTCCCCCAGGTAATCTAGGTGCTTCTTATTTGCTTCTTTCTTCTTTTTCTTTCTAGCACTGCATGCAGGATCAAGCCTCTGTTTATCCATTTATTAGGATTCTTTATTTCAAGCATTGTTTCAAGCTTAAATCTTCAAGGAATGTCTTTAATTTTATACAGGGTTTCATATTGATGTTGACATCTTTTAGAATGTGATTATAGCTCTCAGATTCATCAGATGAAGGCATATTTGCCTAATGAGAAACGCCTGTTGTGAACTGAATTGTGTTCCTTCAAATGTCCTATGTTGAAGTTCTAGCCACCAGTACTTCATAATGTGACTATGTTTTGACATAGGGCCTATAAAGAGGTATTTAGGTTCCTGAGGTCATAAGGATGGGGCCCTAATCTGTTAAGACTAGTATCCTTATACTAAGAAGAAGAGACAAAAGAGATGTGCACTCACAGAGAAAAGGCCATGTGAAGACATGGCAAGAAGACAGCCATCTGCAAGCTAAGAAGAGAGGCCTCAGGAGAACCAATCCTGCTGATACCTTGATCGGACTTCTAGCCTCCAGAATCATGAGAAAGTAAATATCTATTGTTGAAACCACTCAGTCTGTGGTATTTTGTTACACCAGACCTAGCAAACTAATACACATGCCTTAAGGTCATAGTTCTCAAGAAAAGATGATCTTTGATACTTTCGTAATATCTTGTTCTTGATAATTGATGTTTTCCTAGGAAGTAAGCTATAAGCCTGTACAACTTGTACTAAAAAATAATATATTCTAACAATAACTGTCAAACACTAACTGTGGCTAGAAGATTCAGAAAGTGATTAATAGTCAAGAAACCTGATTATGAGGCGGGGCAAGATGCCGGAAGACTACGGTCCCCAAGTCACCTATCCCCAGAAAATTACATACATAACTTTCAAATCATCCTGAAAACCTACAAATTCGGCTTGAGATTTAAAGAGAAAACAGCTGGAATGCTACAGTGAGAAGAGTTCGCGCTTCTATCAAGGTCGGAAGACGGGGAAAATAAAGAAATAAAGAAACAAAAGGCATCCAAAAGGGAGGGGAGCCAGACTAAGGTCAGGGCGAGTGCCCCCAGGACAGGAAAGCCCCTTCCCAGAGAAGCAGGGGCTTCACCAACCTTCCCGGACCAAAAAGCACTCCCAGGGAATTGGAGCAGGATCCTAGGAGGGGTGGGGATGCCCTCAGGCTCCCAGGGGCACTAGCAGAGGAACTGCGCCTGGAGGGAGAGCGCATCACACCTCGGGCCGAACTCCCTAAAGGGCTGAAGCCCACACCCGGCTGGACCCGGGAGCGGCTTGGGGGGCTGCTCGGGCAGAGACTCCACGCGGAAGGAGGGAGCTGCGCGGCCGGGAGTGCGATTCCAGCAGCGCAGCCCCGGGAGCACAGGGCACTGGGGGACACAGCCCAAGATCCTGTGCTCCCACCAGACAGGCAGAGGCCAAGAGGGCACACTACAGCAAGGACACTCCCGCTGCAGGGCAGCCCTGAGCTGGGCATATCAGCGGCCCCGCCCCCGGAGGATCCAGCCCCTGCAGATGGAGAGCTCCTCAGTTACTGCAGGAACAGATTCTAGGACTGGAGAATTGGCCTCTGCCACTATTGTTGTTCCTCCTGGGGCCTGATAGGATAAACAACCCCCACTGAGCCTCACAGTGGCCTCACAGGATAAACAGGTTAAACCACTTTCACTGAGCCATGCACCAGCCAGGGGGCTGAACAGCTCCCCCCAGTGCTCACACCTGAGAATAAGCACAGCAGGTCCCTCCACCAGAAGACCAGCTAGACAGACAAGGGCAAAACAAATTATTGACCAAGCAGCACTGGAAAGCTCCAGGGAAAGTCAAGGGATTTACAGTATACAGAATCAGTGGATACTCCCCCTTGTTTTTTGTTTTCTGTTTGCTTCCCCCACATTTTTTTTCTTTTCTTCTTTATTTTTTTTTTCTTTTCTTCTTTTTCTTCTCTCTTTTTCTCCATTTCCCAACACAACTTGTTTTTGGCCACTGCACTGAGCAAAATGACTAGAAGGAAAAACTCACCTCAAAAGAAAGAATCAGGGATCCCTGGGTGGCGCAGTGGTTTAGCACCTGCCTTTGGCCCAGGGCGCGATCCTGGAGACCCGGGATCGAATCCCACGTCAGGCTCCCGGTGCATGGAGCCTGCTTCTCCCTCTGCCTGTGTCTCTGCCTCTCTCTCTCTCTCTCTCTCTGTGACTATCATAAATAAATAAAAATTTAAAAAATTTAAAAAAAAAAAAGAAAGAATCAGAAACAGTCCTCTCTCCCACAGAGTTACAAAATTTGGATTACAATTCAATGTCAGAAAGCCAATTCAGAAGCACTATTATAAAGTTACTGGTGGCTCTAGAAAAAAGCATAAAGGATTCAAGAGACTTCATGACTGCAGAATTTAGATCTAATTAGGCAGAAATTAAAAATCAATTAAATGAGATGCAATCCAAACTAGAGGTCCTAATGATGAGGGTTAACGAGGTAGAAGAACGAGTGAGGGACATAGAAGACAAGTTGATGGCAAAGAGGGAAACTGAGGAAAAAAGAGAAAGACAATTAAAAGACCATGAGGTTAGATTAAGGGAAATAAACGACAGCCTGAGGAAGAAAAACCTACGTTTATTTGGGGTTCCCGAGGGCGCCGAAAGGGACAGAGGGCCAGAATATGTATTTGAACAAATCCTAGCTGAAAACTTTCCTAATCTGGGAAGGGAAACAAGAATTCAGATCCATGAAATAGATTCCCCCCATAAAATCAGTAAAAACCGCTCAACACCTCGACATTTAATAGTGAAGCTTGCAAGTTCCAAAGATAAAGAGAAGATCCTTAAAGCAGCAAGAGACAAGAAGCCTCTTTCATGGGGAGAAATATTAGATTAACAGCAGACTTCTCCACAGAGACCTGGCAGGCCAGAAAGGGCTGGCAGGATATATTCAGGGTCCTAAATGAGAAGAACATGCAACCAAGAATACTTTATTCACCAGGTTCTCATTCAGGATAGAAAGAGGGATTAAAAAAAATAATAAAAAAGAAAAAAAGAAAAAAGAAAAAAGAAAGAGAGATAAAGAGCTTCCAAGATAGAAACTGAAAGAATATGGGACCACCAAACCAGTTCTCCAAGAAATATTAAGGGGGACTCTATAAAAGAAAGAGGAAGTCCAATGGAACAATCCACAAAAACAAGGACTGAATAGGTATCATGATGACACTAAATTCATATCTTTCAATAGTAACTCTGAACGTGAATGGGCTTAATGACCCCATCAAAAGGAACAGGGTTTCAGACTGGATAAAAAAGCAAGACACCCCCAAAAATAAAAATAAATAAAAAAGCAAGACCCGTCTATTTGCTGTCTACAAGAGACTCATTTTAGACACAAAGACACCTACAGCCTGAAAATAAAAGCTTGGAGAACCATGTACCATTCAAATGGTCCTCAAAAGAAAGCAGAGTAAGCCATCCTTATATCAGATAAACTAAAGTTTCTCCCGAAGACTGTAGTGAGAGATGAAAAGGGACACTATATCATACTTAAAGGATCTATCAAACAAGAGGACTTAACAATCGTCAATATTTATGCCTCAAACGTGGGAGCTGCCAAATATATCAATCAATTAATAACCAAAGTTAAGACATACTTAGATAATAATACACTTATACTTGGTGACTTCAGTGTAGCACTTTCTACAATCGATAGGTCTTCTAAGCACAATATCTCCAAAGAAACAAGAGCTTTAAATGATACACTGGACAAGATGGATTTCACAGATATTTACAGTACTTTACATCCAAACGCAACTGAATACACATTCTTCTCAAGTGCACAAGGAACTTTCTCCAGAAGAGACCACATACTGGGTCACAAATCAGGTCTGACCCGATACTAAAAGATTGGGATTATCCCCTGCATATTTTCAGACCATAATGCTTTGAAATTAGAACTAAATCACAAGAAGTTTGGAAGGATTTCAAACACGTGGAGGTTAAGGATCATTTTGTTAAAGATGAAAGGGCCAACCAGGAAATTAGAGAAGAATTAAAAAGTTTCATGGAAACTAATGAGAATGAATATACAACCTTTCAAAATCTTTGGGATACACCAAAAGCAGTCCTGAGGGGGAAATACATCGCAATACAAGCATCCATTCAAAAACTGGAAAGAACTCAAATACAAAAGCTAACCTTACACCTAAGGGAGCTAGAGAAAAAACAGCAAATAGATCCTACACCCAGCAGAAGAAGACGGTTAATAAAGATTGGAGCAGAACTCAATGAAATAGAGACCAAGAGAACTGTGGAACACATCAACAAAACCAGGAGTTGGTTCTTTGAAAGAATTAATAAGATAGATAAACCATTAGCCAGCTTTATTAAAAAGAAGAGAGAGAAGACTCAAATTAATAAAATCATGAATGAGAAAGGAGAGATCACCACCAACACCAAGGAAATACAAACGATTTTAAAAACATATTATGAGCAGCTATACGCCAATAAATTAGGCAATCTAGAAGAAATGGATGCATTTCTGGAAAACCACAAACTACCAAAACTGGAACAGGAAGAACTAGAAAACCTGAACAGGCCAATAACCAGGGAGGAAGTTGAAGCAGTCATCAAAAACCTCCCAAGACACAAGAGTCCAGCGCCAGATGGCTTCCCAGGGGAATTCTATCAAACGTTTAAAGAAGAAATCATACCTATTATACTAAACCTGATCGGAAAAATAGAAAGAGATGGAATACTTCCAGACTTGTTCTATGAGGCCATCGTCACCTTAATTCCAAAACCAGACAAAGACCCCACCAAAAAGCAGAATTATAGACTAATATCCCTGATGAACATGGATGCAAAAATTCTCAACAAGATACTGGCCAATAGGATACAACATTACATCAAAAATATTATTCACCATGACCAAGTGGGATTTATCCCCGGGACACAAGGCTGATTCAAAACTCATAAAACAATCAATTTGATTGATCATATCAGCAAGAGAAAAAACAAGAACCATAGGATCATCTCAATAGATGCAGAGAAAGCATTTGACAAAATACAGCATCCATTCCTGATCAAAACTCTTCAGAGTGTAGGGATAGAGGAACATTCCTCAGCATCTTAAAAGCCATCTATATAAAGCCCACAGCAAATATCATTCTCAATGAGGAAGCACTGGGACCCGTTCCCCTAAGATCAGAAACAAGACAGGGATGTCCACTCTCACCACTGTTCTTCAACATAGTACTAGAAGTACTAGCCTCAGCAATCAGACAACAAAAAGAAATAAAAGGCATTCAAATAGGCAAAGAAGAAGTCAAACTCTCCCTCTTCACCAATGACATGATACTCTACATAGAAAACCCAAAAGTCTCCACCCCAAGATTGCTAGAACTCATACAGCAATTTGACAGTGTGACAGGATACAAAATCAATGCCGATAATTCAGTGGCATTTCTTTCCACTAACAATGAGACTGAAGAATGAGAAATTAAGGAGTCAATCCCATTTACAATTGCACCCAAAAGCATAAGATACCTAGGAATAAACCTAACCAAAGAGGTAAAGGATCTATACCCTAAAAACTACAGAACACTTCTGAAAGAAATGGAGGAAGACACAAAGAGATGGAAAAATATTCCATGCTCATGTATTGGAAGAATTATTATAGTGAAAATGTCAATGTTAACCAGGGCAATTTACACGTTTAATGCAATCCCTATCAAAATACCATGGACTTTCTTCAGAGAGTTGGAACAAATCATCCTAATATTTATGTGGAATCAGAAAAGACCCCGAATAGCCAGGGGAATATTGAAAAAGAAAACCATAACTGGGGGCATCACAATGCCAGATTTCAGGTTGTACTACAAAGCTTTGGTCATCAAGACAGTGTGGTACTGGCATAAAAACAGACACATAGATCAATGAAACAGAATAGAGAACCTAGAAGTGGACCCTGAACTTTACGGTCAACTAATATTCGATAAAGAGGAAAGACTATCCATTGGAAGACAGTCTCTTCAATAAATGGTGCTGGGAAAATTGGACATCCACATGCAGAAGAATGAAACTAGACCACTCTCTTGCACCATACACAAAGATAAACTCAAAATAGATGAAAGATCTAAATGTGAGACAAGATTCCATCAAAATCCTGGAGGAGAACACAGGCAACACCCTTTTTGAACTTGGCCACAGTAACTTCTTGCAAGATACATCCACCAAGGCAAAAGAAACAAAAGCAAAAATGAACTATTGGGACTTCATCAAGATAAGAAGCTTTTGCACAGCAAAGGATACAGTCAACAAAACTAAAAGACAGCCTACATAATGGGAGAAGATATTTCCAAATGACATATCAGATAAAGGGCTAGTTTCCAAGATCTATAAAGAACTTATGAAACTCAACATCAAAGAAACAAACAATCCAATCACGAAATGGGCAAAAGACATGAAGAGAAATCTCACAGAGGAAGATATAGACATGGCCGACATGCATATGAGAAAATGCTCTGCATCACTTGCCATCAGGGAAATACAAATCAAAACCACAATGAGATACCACCTCACACCAGTGAGAATGGGGAAAATTAACAAGGCAGGAAACAACAAATGTTGGAGAGGATGCGGAGAAAAGGGAACCCTCTTACACTGTTGGTGGGAATGTGAACTGGTGCAGCCACTCTGGAAAACTGTGTGGAGGTTCCTCAAAGAGTTAAAAATAGACCTGCCCTACGACCCAGCAATTGCACTGTTGAGGATTTACCCCAAAGATACAGATTCAATGAAACGCCGGGACACCTGCACCCCAATGTTTCTAGCAGCAATGTCCACGATAGCCAAACTGTGGAAGGAGCCTCGGTGTCCATCGAAAAATGAATGGATAAAGAAGATGTGGTTTATGTATACAATGGTTATTACTCAGCCATTAGAAACGACAAATACCCACCATTTCCTTCCTCGTGGATGGACCTAGAGGGTATTGTGCTGAGTGACAGCATACCCTCTGATCCAGCATTTACACTACTGGGTGTTTACCCCCAAAATACAAAAGCACTAATTTGAAGGTTTCTATGTACCCCTATGTTTATTGCAGCATTATTCACAATAGCTGAACTATAGGAGCAGCCCAAGTACCCACTGATAGGCGAATGAATATAGAAGAGGTGTATATATGTATATATATATTTGTTATATATATACGTATAATTGAATATTATTCAGCCTTAAAAAGAATGAAATATTGCTATTTGCAACAACATAGATCGAGGTAGAGAGGATAATGGTAACTGAAATAAGCCAGTCAGAAAAAGATTAAATACCATATGATTTCACTCATATGTGCAATTTAAGAAACTAAACAAATAAGCAAAGGAAATAAAAAAGAGACAAAGACAAAAGCAGAATCTTAAGTATAGAGAACAAATTATGGTTACCAGGGGGGAAGTAGCTGAGGGAATGAGTGAAGTAGTTGAAGGGGATTAAGAGTACATTTATCTTTATGAGCACTGAGTAATATATAGAGTTTTTGAATCAGTATATTGTACACCCGAAACTTACATAACATTGCATGTTGAGTGGAATAAAAATTTTAAAAAAGAGTCTTAGAAATGATCGGGGGAGGCATAACTAAAGCAATATTTATGAATGAATATTTAGGTGATAATCTTATAAAGAATTGACTATCAGAAAGGTCAGAATAGACGTTCCCTTTGAGACGTTGAAGATGGTTGTGATTAGGATGGCTTCCTGGGGTAGCTGGTGAAATTTTAATTTTTTAACCTGATTTGTAACCTAGATGGTTGATTACAAAGGTATTTTCCTCATAATAATTGCTTAAGCTATATATTTGTTTCATGTAGTTTTCTAGATCTGTTAAACTTTAAAATAAAATTTTTAAAAAACCCCTATATTCTTTCACATTGCTTATCTCTCCTTGTTTTACCACTCCTGTATATGCATAATTCACAGCAGGGACATAGAGGGCCTGACTAGGTTGTTCTAAATATTTAGGAAATAAAGATAGCTAAGGGATTATTCAGTATTCTGCAGCAAAAAAAAATTATAAAAAGTACATTCCCCCACTTTTTGTCCACTACGAGTATCATCTCTTTCATTATTTCTTTTATAAATGTGGTTTTGTCCTTAGTAATTGAAATTATGAATTAAAATATCAGTAAATTTTATACTTATAAATCAGTTAACACCCCATGAAAATCAGACTTTTTGCATAAAATCTTGATTCTGTTTCACTCTAAGTGATCAGAAATGTGTCTTTTTAAAAGATTTATTTATTTTAGAGAGAGATAGAGGGTGGGGAGAGGAGCAGAGGGTGGGAGAGACAGAGTCTCAAGCATATTCCTCGCTGAGCATGGAGCCTGACCCAAGGCTTGATCTCACGACTCGGAGATCATGACCTGAGCCAAAATTAAGAGGTGGATTCTTAACGAACTAAGCCACCCAGGTGCCCCCAAAAGATGTATTATATATATATATAATATATATATGTATGTATATATATTATATATATATCACTATTTCTTTAATATCACATAAAATTAGGCTCCCCCAAAATAAGTTCAATTATGTCCACATATACTAAAATAGAAAGACCATGTATAAGTAAGTAAAATCTACCAGCTTTGCCACCTGCCCTTAGGTTAATTAGGTATGGGTAGGAAATATCAGAAAGGGAGACAGAACATAAAGGCTCCTAACTCTGGGAAACGAACTAGGGGTGGTGGAAGGGGAGGAGGGCGGGGGGTGGGAGTCAATGGTTGTCGGGCACTGAGGGGGGCACTTGTCGGGATGAGCACTGGGTGTTATTTTGTATGTTGGCAAATTGAACACCAATAAAAAATAAATTTAATATAAATAAAATAAAATAAAGAGATATTTCCAGTAATAGCCATGGAGAATCATTGTCTGAGTTCTTTGTGGTTCATAATTTGTAGAGAATAGTGAATGATAAATCTGTTTTTTAATTTTTTAAACTGCAATGTAGCTAAAGTAGAAAACAATACCAAACAATTAAAGTGACAGCAAGTTTTCACTCAAATCCAAAATGATTACTATAGCAACTTAGGATTGGAATAGTATGATACAAGTAGAATGAAAAGATAGTTTCAAATGCTATATTAATCTTTTGAAGTATGGAAAGATGAGTGCTATTTGATATTTGAAAGAGACTAGGTTACTGTTGAAGCTTATATGATAACTGATTTCATCTTGTGCTCTTTCGCTTTTATATAAATATGGAAATCTCTGATTGCGAGCTTTAACTAGAAGAGTATTGTTAGTTTTGCTCGTATTAATCTCCCTAATACTGATGACAATCTGCTTATGCAAGCAACTTGTAATTATCTCTGGGAATGGAGGGCAGATTGAGTGAAAGAGTGCACTTACAAATGATTTAAAGGATTTAATTTTGATGTTTCTTTTTTACTATCTATTGTAGAAATGGAGTTGCAGACACAGATGCAGACATAATAGAAGATATGTAACTAAAGAGGGACAGAGGTTAAAATATAAAGTTTTGGATGAGTATGGAACTGCTCATTCAGTAGAACCATATTAAAATTACTGGGATTGTACAATACAGAGGTCACTTTAAAATTTCATGCTAGTGGTGTAGTTATTGTCAGAAAGTGGTTGGTGGTAGCACATCTTCCTAGGTCTGGAAATCGAATATACAATTTATTAGTCTGAAAGGAGATAATAAAGAAGAGAGAAACCTCAAAAATTAGTACCTCACTCCCACAAACAGGGATAACCTACTCTCTTCTTTATGCACACACAATCTTCCCTCCTTCCTTCCTTTCTTCCTTTCTCCTTCCCTTCCTCTCCTCCTCTTATCTCCTTTTTCCTCCTCTTCCTTCCACAAATGTGTATTGAGCAACTTCTATGTGGCAGGCTCTGAATTGGCCATGAAGGATATACTGGGAGCAATACTGATGTAGTCTTGCCTCTATTGAGTTTATAGTCTGGCTTAATGGAAGATAGAGACAACATTTATATGAATAATAATTTAATTACAATTGAGATTAGAGCTAAAATTGTTAAGCACAGGAAGATGACAGGAAGAAAACTTAATCTGAGAGGATAACTAAGGAATAGTTCAGTTTTTATGAGGAAATGGTATTTACATTGATTACTATAGGGTGAATAGGACTCAGCCAACTGATGAATGCAAAGGAGAATATTGCAGGAGGAGGAAGTAAATGAAAAGGACTGAGGTAAAAAAGAGCTTAGTGAATTTGAGATAGAGACAGCTAGTGAGTCAGGAGCATGGTGAAAAAGATGAAATTTAAAAAGTAAGCAAGGGTCTTGGAATTACTGGTATCATATTTGAGCACTGGTTTACACCATTCTGTTGCAGTTATTTGTATATATGGCCATGGAGACTTTTTTTCCTTTTTCTTTTTTATATTCTTGATATCTAGTATACTTCCAGGCACATAGTAAGTGCTCAATAAACACTTGTTGAATTAATGAGATAAAATAAAAATGACTGTCTTATGATTGGAGGAACACTGTCATTATAGGAAACAGAGATAAAATTATATATGGCTATCTCTTATTTTGTCTGTGAAACCACATTAAGTCAGGTAGTTTTTCTACAAACAAAATGAGAGAGAGACTGATTAGTGAAACTGAATTGTTGAACAGTTCTAGGAGAAAAGCAGTTTTTCAAGGAAAATACATTTTTGTTCGTGTAGTTAAAATCTACACCATAGGAAAAGCCTGAAATTCAAGAGGGTCTACAAGAGCTTTTGAAACTGAAACAAGTAAAACTTAATGATTCTTACTTCTTCTGATAGTCACATAGGGTAGAGAGAAAAAAAGATGTGCAGCTGTTGAGAAATTAAAACCATATGATATTTAGGTATTTTAATTTTCTTAATCTTTGCTCCAAATGAATTATTATTTTTTTAAATGTCATTGGGAAAAATATATGGTTACATTATTCAATAAAGTATGAAACAATTGCAATTGATACAATTAACCTTCCCAGGTTTAGGAGACAGTAACCAATACATTATTGTCTCACAAGTAGTATCTCAGCTCTAATTACAGCTAAATTGCCCAACATAAAGAAAATTCTAAAAATTCTAGCCTTCCAAAGCCATTCATGCAGAGGAATCTCAGACTCTCCTTTGAATCCCTAGAGCTATTATTGCTTTCATACTCATTTAATATAGGGGTAATGTCATACGTTGCACATTTTGTGCATATCTCATCTCCTCAACCTGATCATAAGTCCTTTAAGTGTAAGGCCTTATACTTTACAAATCCAACAATTCTTTATACAGGTGGTGCTAATTTAGAATTTTAGTGCAATGTGCATAGCACAGAGATTTTATTTTAAGTAATTTTACTGCTTGTTGTGACTGAAAACTAATGAAAGAGTGCCTGGGTAATGTGACTCAATGAACCTAATTATTGTTTAAAATCAAAGTACTAAAAATAAAATATTAGTGACTATTTTAGCTTTGACATAAAAAAATGTTTGGTGTTTCATTTTGATAACAATGTGGTTTTGATAATCTCACAATTGAAAGGCTAAATATAATGCACATCTTCATAGATAACTATTCTTGTATGTATGTGTTACCAATACTTTCATTTATAGTCTTTGAAAAACTGCCACAGTTAAATTGCATTGGAAAGGAGAATCATAGAAATGTTTTGTTTTTATTTAAATCTGTTCACTGAATTTTAGAATTGTCCCTTTTCTTTAATCTGGGTTGTCAAATCACATTTGGTACTGTACTCAGTGCTTGCTCCGGGTTATTTCACTAAACAAACACAAGATCATTTTGCTTATCTATATAAAGCAAATTTTACTTTTATAATTTCTTTTTATAAATTTTATAATTTCTTTTTTAAAAAGATTTTATTCATTTACTTGAGGAAGAGAGATATCACAGAAGGAGAGGGAGAAACAGATTCCCCACGGAGCAGGGAGCCCAATGTGGGGCTTGATCCCAGGATCCTGGGATCATGACCTGAGCTGAAGGCAGACACTTAACCAATTGAGTCACCCAGGCACCCTATAATTTCTGGCAAGTAAATTCACCCACTTGCATGAGACAATGAAAAAACAAATTCTGCAAAGTGACACAAAATAACCTAAATTAGAATCACAATGTTCAGTTTGTAGACTCAATCATGACATTTAGATTCTGGAGTTAAACAATGTGATCCACTAACAAGTAAACATTAATACCCTCACTGCCATTTTCCTTTGTCTCATAAGTATAAATGCTATCTGAATTATACAGGCAACATTCTGTCCTCATATGTTGGTTTAGTAGACTATTGGATTTTTAAAAGAAACAGTTATGATCTGCTGAGCTAATTTTTAGTATTCATTCAGTCTTCTAAATCTTACAGGGATTATTAGCTCCTCTACATTTACATGACAAAGCAGATGTTGTATACAAACAATGTGGTTATGAACCTTGAGTTTGCTAATAGCTTTGCACTTATCCCTTGCTCTTGGTGGGGTGGAGGGGTGAGAATATTGTGGTTCTTTTCAATTCTAACATTTTAATAATTCCAACAATTACAGAAAGTAGTTGAACTGCTCCCAGTTGGTTACTGTAGTCAAATAGCAAGATCCCCATTAAGTGCCTGTGTAGCCACACAAAATGGAAAACACTTGGTCCATATAAACTACTCCCCATGAATAGGCATAGTGATCATCTGTGTTTATGTACATCCCCTCTGTTCTAATCTGAAATGCCTTTTGGACCCTCTCTCAATGCCGTAAACATCTTGTACTGCTGAAAACATGGGTCAAAGATCAATTACACTACAAAATCATGTGTAGTTTTTCTAGAGGGATAGGAACTTTGTCGATGTTTCTCATTTCTTAAGGCTTCATCAGCCTGTGTATACGACCTAAACAGTAATACTTCAAACAATTTGATCATGCCCCCATCTGTATAATACATGACCTCAGATTTCTTTAAACCCCCTCCCCTAAGTGTTTCTGAAATGTTGGAAAGGATCCCTCAGTGTATTCCTGATAAAGATAGTTTCCGCTGAGTGCAGCAGCACCTCCACTAGACTACCTGCTGATATTCCTTCCTCTTATTTGTCTCTAGTATTACTTTCTATTGATGGTGGAACCCATGCAAAGATGCCTACACCACCAATGACTTAAGAGTTTAGGACTTAACCATGAGTCAAGTTGGGGCTGGGATCAGTTGACAAATGACATCCACTCTGCTCTACTCAATATCACTGCACACCTTAGAGGACTAAGACTACTCCTGGATACTTCTCTCTGCAGATGTGCTTCCAAGAGTTCCACAGAACTAATATACTTTAAAAATATTTTATTTAAATGCAATTTTCCAACATATAGTATAACACCCAGTGTTCATTCCATCAAATGCCATCCTCAGTATATGGTCACCCAATTACCCCATCCCCCTCCCCATTCCGCAACCCTTTATTTGCTTCCCAGAGTTAGGAGTCTGTCATAGTTTGTTTCCCTCTCTAATTTTTCCCACTCAGTTCCCCTCCTTTCCCTTATAGTCACTTTCACTATTTCTTATATTCCATGTATGAGTGAAACCATATGATAATTGTCCTTCTCTGATTGACTTATTTCATTCAGCATAATATCCTTCAGTTCCATACACCTCAAAACAAATGGTGGATATTCATCCTTTCTAATGGCTGAGTAATATTCCATTGTATATATACACATCTTCTTTATCCATTCATCTGTCAAAGGACCTTGTGGCTCCTTTCACAGTTTGGCTATTGTGGACATCACTGCTATAAACATGGGGGTGCAGGTGTTCAATCATTTCACTACATCAGTATCTTTGAGGAAAATACCGAGTAGTACAATTGCTGGGTCATAGGGTAACTCTATTTTTAACTTCTTGAGGAACCTCCACACCTTTTTCCAGAGTGGCTGTTCCAGTTTGCATTCCCACCAACAGTGGAGGAGGGTTCCCCTTTCTCCACATCCTCTCCAATATTTGTGGTTTTCTGTCTTATTAATTTTCACCACTCTCATTGGTGTGAGGTGGTATCTCATTGTGGGTTTGATTTGTATTTCCCTGATGGCAAGTGATGCAGAGCATTTTCTCATGTGCTTGTTGGCCATGTGTAGGTCCTCTTTGGAGAAATGTCTGTTCATGTCTTCTTGCCCATTTCATGATTGGATTGTTTGTTTCTTTGCTGTTGAGTTTCATAAGTTCTTTATGGATCTTGGATACTAGCCCTTTATCTGATAAGACATTTGCAAATATCTTCTCCTGTTCTGTAGGTTGTCTTTTAGTTTTGTTGACTCTTCCTTTGTTGTACAAAGCTGTTTATCTTGATGAAGTCCCAATAGTTCATTTTTGCTTTTGTTTCCCTTGCCTTCATAGATGTATCTTGCAAGAAGTTGCTGTGACCAAGTTCAAAAGTTTGTTGCCTGTATTCTCCTCCAGGATTTTGATGGATTCTTGTCTCACATTTAGATCTATCAATCATTTTGAGTTTATCCTTGTTCATGGTGTAAGAGAATGTATTAGTTTCATTCTACTACATGTGGCTGTCCAATTTTTCCAACACCATTTATTGAAGAGACTGTTTTTTTCCCAGTGGATATTCTCTCCTGCTTTGTTGAAAATTAGTTGACCATAGAACTGAGGGCCCATTTCTGGGTTCTATATTCTGTTCCATTGATCTATGTGTCTCCTGTTGTGCCAGTATAATACTGTCTTGATGATCACAGCTTTGTAGTATAACTTGAAATCTGGCATTGTGATGCCCCCTGCTCTGATTTTGTTTTTCAATATTTCCCTGGCTATTCGTGGTCTTTTCTGATTCCACATAAATCTTAAGATGATTTTTTCCAACTCTGTGAAGAAAGTCCATAGTATTTTTTTGGTATATTTTTTATTGGAGTTCAATTTGCCAACATATAGCATAATACCCAGTGCTTATCCTGTCAAGTGCCTCCTTCAGTGAGTCCATAGTATTTTGATAGGGATTGTATTGAATGTGTAAATTTCTCTGGGTGGCATAGAAATTTTCACAATATTTATTCTTCTAATCCATGAGCATGGAATGTTTTTCCATCCTATCTCTTTACATCTTCCTTGATTTATTTCACAAGTGTTCTGTAGTTTTTAGGGTATAGAACCTTTACCACTTTAGTTAGATTTATTCCTAGGTATCTTATGGTTTGAGGTGCAATTGTAAATGGGATTGATTCCTTAATTTCACCTTACTCAATCTGATTTTTAGTGTATGGAAATGCATTGCATGACTTAGAATATAGAAATGCATGATTTCTGCGCATTGATTTTTCTATCATGCCACACTGCTGAAATACTGTATGAGTTTTAACAATTTTTGGGTAGAGTCTTTTGGGTTTTCTGTATACAGTATCATGTCATGTGTTAGGAATTAGAGTTTGACTTCTTCTTTGCCAATGTGAATGCCTTTTATTTCTTTTTGTTCTGATTAATGAGGCTAAGATTGTTAGTAGTATGTTGAATAACAGTGTTAAGAGTGGGCATCCCTGTCATGTTCCTGATATTAAGGGAAAGGCTCTCAGTTTTTCCCCATGGAGAATGATATTCTTTGTGGCCTTTTCTTAGATGGCTTTTATGATATTGAGATATGTTTCCTCTATCCCTATACCTTGAAGGTTTTAATCTGGAATGGATGCTGTATTTTGTCAAAAGATTTCTACTCATCCATGGAGAAGATCATATGGTTCTTGTCTTTTCTATTATTGATGTGATCTATCACATTGATTTTTTTTTATGAATGTTGAACCACCCTTGCATCCCAGGGATAAATCCCACTTGGTCATGGTGAATAATCCTCTAAATGTACTATTGGATCCTATTGGCTATTTGCTTGGTGAGAATTTTTGCATCCATGTTCATCAGGGATATTGGCCTATAATTTCTCTTTTTGGTGGGGTCTTCATCTGGTTTTGGAATCAAGGTAATGCTGGCCTCATAAAACAAGTTTGGAAGTATTCTATCCCTTTCTATCCTTCAGAACAGTTTTAGTAGAATAGATATTATTTCTTCTTTAAACGTTTGGTAGAATTCCCCTGGGAAGTCATCTGGCCCTTGAATTTTGTGTCTTGGGAGGTTTTGATGACTGCTTCAATTTCCTTTCTGGTTATTGGCCTGTTCAGGTTTTCTATTTCTTCCTGTTCCAGTTTTGGTAATTCGTGAGTTTCCAGAAATGCATCTGTTTCTTCTAGATTGCCTGAATTTTGGCACACAGTTGTTCATAATACGTTTTTAAGATTTATTTGTTTATTTGTTTATTTATTATAGACAGAGAGAGAGAGAGAGAGAGAGGCAGAGACACAGGTAGAGGGAGAAGCAGGCTCCATGCAGGGAGCCCGACGCAGGACTCGATCCCAGGACTCCAAGACTGGGCCACAGGCCAAAGGCAGGCGCCAAACTGCTGAGCCACCCAGGGATCCCCCATAATACGTTTTTAAAATAATTTCTTTTTCCTTGGTATTGGTTGTGATCTGTCCTCTTTCATTTGTGATTTTATTGAGTCTTTTCTCTTTTGTTTTTAATAAGGCTAGCTAATGTTTTATCTATCTTAATTCTTTCAAAGAACCAACTCCTGATTTTGTTGATCTGTTCTAAGTTCTTCTGGTCTCTATTTCATTGAATTCTGCTGTAATCTTTATTACCGTTCTTCTTCTGCTGGGTGTAGGTTTTATTTGATATTCCTTCTCCAGTTCCTTTAGGTGCAAGGTTAGTTGTGTATTTGAGTTTTTCCAATTTTTTGAGGGAGGCTTGTATTGTGATGTATTTCCCTCTTAGGACTGTTTTTGCTGTATCCCAAAGATTTTGAATGGTTGTGTTTTCATTTTCATTAGTTTCCATGAATCTTTTAAACTCTTCTCTTATTTCCTTGTTGATCCATTCATCTTTTAGCAGGATGCTCTTTAACCTCCCTGTGTTTGAGTTTCTTCAAAATTTCTTCTCATGATTGTGTTTCAGTTTCAAATCATTGTGGTCTGAAAATATGCAGGGGATATTCCAAATATTTTGGTATCTGTGTCCCAGTATGTGGCCTATTCTGGAGAAATTTCCATGTGCCCTTGAGGAGAATGTGTATTCATTTGCATTATGATGGAATGTTCTGTATAAATCTGTGAAATCCATTTGGTCCAGTGTGTCATTTCAAGGCCCTTGTTTCTTTGTTGATGTTCTGCCTAGAAGATATGTCCTTTGCTTAGAGTTCCATGTTGAAATCTCCTAATTTAATCTATTATTATCTAAGTATGTCTTTACTTTGGTTATTAATTGGTTGATATACTTTTCTCCTCCCACATTAGTGGCAGAAGTATTCCTAATTATTAGGTCTTCTTTTTGGATAGACACTTTAAATATGATATAGTGTCTGTCTTCATCTTTTATTACAGTATTTCGTTTAAATCTAATTTATCTGATATAAGAATTGCTTTCTTTTGAGTACCATTTGAATGTTAAATAATTCTCTACCCCCTCATTTTCAGTCCGGAGCTGTCCTTAGGTCTAAAATGGGTCTCTTATAGGCAGCATATAGACGAATCTTCCTTTTTTACCCAGTCTGATACCCTGTGTCTTTTGACTGGATCCTTTAGTCCATTCAGGTTCAGAGTAACTAGTGAAAGTTATGAATTTAGTTTCATACTATTACCTCTATAGTCTTTGTTTCTATGAATTGTTTCTTTGAGCCCCCTCCTTCGCTTACAGGGTCCCCTTTAATATTTCTTGTAGAGCCAGTTTGGTGGTCACATATTCTTTAATTTTCTGTCTATGCTGGAAGCTCTTTATCTCTCCTTTTCTGAATGATAGTCTTGCTGGATAAATTATTCTTCCCTTCATGCTTTTCTCGTTTAGCTCCTTGAATATATCATGCCAGCCCTTTCTGGCCTGCCAGGACTCTTTGGATAAGTCTGCTGTTAACCTGATATTTCTTCCTATATAATTTAGGAATCTCTTGTCTTGAGTTGCTTTTAGGATTTTCTATTTATCTCTGAATTTTCTTTTTATCTATGAAATTTTCAAGGTTTGCTATTATATATCAGGGAATTGATTAGTTTTTATTGATTTTTGGGGGGGTCCTCTCTATCTCTTGGATGTGAATTCCCGTGTCCTTCCCCTGATTAGGGAAGTTCTCAGCTATGACTTGTTCCAATATACTTTCTTGTCCTCTCTCACTCTTCACACGTTCTGGAATCCCAATAAGACATGTATTATT